>NC_081840.1:182353071-182710571 GCF_963259705.1 Myotis daubentonii
GATTAGATAAGATCATGCATTTTGCTCCTTGACCTCTAGAGTAGAGGAATCCCACCTCCTATAGGAGTTGGGTTTTATAAATGTATTATCCATTTACACTCATTACATATGCAAATATGTATTTAATTCTGCTTTTCCTTCTTTCCTCTTTCACTTATCCGCTTTTATTCTCTCTTCCTTTTTTCCTCTCACTCACCTCCAAATTTTTCTCTCCCAGGTAAAAACTGGCAGAAGAAGATGGTGACAAAGAGGAAGGTTGGTCAAAAAGTGTTCAGAATTTGAAGGAAGAGCCATTTAATTTCCCATTCCTCCTCCCTCCATGTACCACACACACATGCATACACACTCACTCACACATAATAGTTGGTTTTAGTTCACTCAAATAACTAAGCTGCCTAAGACATACCATAGACCAAAGTGACCAAATCTGAGTCACAATTTTTGCATATATATCAGCAGATTTAATTACCTTTTACCTTTTAGCACCAAAACCTTCTCAAAATGAGAAAATCATATTTCAGCTCCAAAGTGAGGCTAACGCATGCTGTGATTATTTAGTGTTAAAAGCCAAACATAATTATATAAGAAATTAAACCTCTGGGCCTCTGTAGGTTTCACATCAGGACATGCTACATAGAAAGACTGTAAAAATGTGACTGTTGTTTCTTAGAATAAAGAACAATCAGGGCAAACAGACAACATGCAAGACATACAACAGCAGCATTTGACTCTGAAACATTTCAATTTCTATTTTGGTACAAAACAACATGTCTAAACACTTACATCTTCTAAAATATAAGGATAAGATAAACATTTTCAAGATAATCACTAATAATCAGAATTTTCATCATGAAAATACTGTCCAATACTAAGAAAATAATGTAATTCCTAAAATTAGTATGAACTTATTTTTATTAATTTATAGAAATATTTTAATTCTACATTTTAAAAATACCAATTATAAAAATCATCCTGGATTTTTCCCAAAACAATAAAAAGTATAGAATCTGAGTCATATAATATTTCTCAAAAGTAAAAAAAAAAAAAAATAAGTAATCTGTCAATATAATCTCCTCATACCAAAAGTTCTGATAGAGAGAACATTTTCTTTGACTTCAGATCATTGAAATGGGATATATGGGGGAGGTAATTGTTTGAATCGCCTCTTCACTTAGCCTGCCAGAAGCACTGCTAGGATATTAAAAATAACCTGACTTGGAACATTTCATTTGCTGTGGTTCCGAAAAGTATTGGCCAATTATTAATCTATTCTGATCTTGCATTTCTGTCCACAAGGATAATTTTAATGGCAACAATGATAAAAATGTACTGTGTACATAAGTTAAAGACTTGGTTTAACACGTACGGTGTCCTCTTTATTCCCTTAGTGATTTAGTGATAAAGACTTGGGTTGGGCTCTATTTTCAGCATTATCTGCAATGTTGAGCAAGTGTTTTAACTCCTCTACCTCTCTCACCTGCACCATGGATAAAGTACCTTCTATACATGTTTAACAAAATTATGAATCTCAAATCACTTTGAAAAAATCAACCAGTTTATGAGAGCAAAGAGCTTAAATAGTCTTGCATGTTCAACAAGAATATATCCTGAGGCATTTACCTAGTAAAACCAAATATAAAATCATTGTACTCAAATGTCCATACATCAAGGAATACATTTTCTTTCCTGTAGGAATCCTTTAAGAGCCTAGTTTTACAATGGTACTCCTTTCTTTAATTCATTTTGGTAAACATAGAAGCAAGATTATATCACAGAAAATGCATATGTATGGCACATACTTTCTTCTTTTTTTAACTTCCTTATATATGGACATATTTTTCTCCAATTAAAAAATAAACTCCATCATGTATATGCCAGCCATGTTAGTCCCTCACATATTGCCTAACATATAAGAAGAGCGCAACAAAAAGGTTCATTCATTTGCTCATTTGTCAAATATTTATTGAGCATCTATTGCGTGGCATTCCCTGAGCTGGGCATAGGAATACAGCAGTCAAAGACACAGACAGTCTCTCCCTCTTTAGAATTTACAGTCTAGAAGAGGAGAATTAAAGCAAACACTTATTTAACTTTCATTTGAATATTTATTGAGTCACTGTAGGTCAAGAAGAATAATTACCCATCTATCTTTATATTTACAATTGTTCTAAGTACACACTTGCCATGAGTTTATATGTGAGATGCATTTAGTGATCACAGCAGGTCTTTATGAATTCAACCAATAAATATTTATTTAGCTCTTATACAGTGAGAGGCTTCACTGATCCCATCTCCCAGGTGAGAGCCCTCCACCTGCACTTGTGCCTCTGCCCGAGATTCCCATTTCACTGTATGTGCCACACGCTGTACCATCCTCCAGATCCCCGTGACTGCTGGCCCTCGGGCCCATATCTCTATAGCGAAACTGTTTTCAGAATGATAAGAACAAAATTCAGAGACACAAGTCAGGTAACAAAATCTTAATTTTCAAAAACACATCAGAATGTTTTGGCTAATTATCAGGTGTGCACATGACTTAAACAATGTTCTATTAATGTTTAATATGCCTATTGAAACCCCTTCCATAGTCTGTTATCAAAGGAGACAGCAAAAGGAATTATATTGCCTCCTGTTTCTATTGTAAGAGTCTGCTTGGGAACCTGACCCAGCCAGCTTTGAGATATGTCTAGTTCAATGAGGGAGAGGGTGGACCTGGGGCAGGTCCCTACAGATATAAAATATGATTCCAAAGTGAGCTAAACTGCTTCTAATAAAGACCTTCTATTAATAACCCTTCTGGGTTTGATGGATCACATCAGTGGAACAAATAAAAAGATGTTCTTGTGAATTGAGGGTGGAGGCTCTTCCTTCCCAAGAATCGAAAAGGAGGGAACCGGCCCTGCCTCACCTCCCTCTCCAACCCATTTCCTCGGGTTGGAAAGGAGCCTCCAGGGCCTCGGAAACAATTAAAACTCTCAGGAGGGGAGGCCTGTGCGTGAGAGCCGGCAGGCACTGCAAAGCCCTTCCGCGGCCAAGCGCTGGCACAAGGGCGATGCTGTGACATTACGTGCTAGAGGACAAAAGCAAAGTGGGGAAACGTTGAACCCTGCCCTCCTTCTTCATCCTAGTCTGGCTTCTAATCTCCATTTCAACAACCCCACGCCCCACAATAGACCAGAAAAGGCAAGCGGTGAGATAAGCCCACCACTGAGAATGCACATGGAGATGGGCCGGAAGGGTAAGTCGTTTCTTTGAGCTCATCTCACATGCAGCCGGCGGAATATAAATTTCCCTCTATCTCATCAAGCTCTCACTGTTTGGCCTCCTCTGACTGATATTGGCTCATCATACTTAATCTAGGGTGAAATTTCCTCGTCTGAGCTAAATTACTCGCAGCCATCAAGGGAAGCGATATTTATTTTTCGTGGGGCTAATGACCTGTCCCCCAGACCCACCCACTGATGGTTATTTACTGGGGCCCAGATGCTTGAGCTCAAAATGAGTGCTAATGTCAGCAGGTGCCATCCCTCATTCAGCCCCGTGATTGAATTGGAGCGATCCCATTGACATTGACTCTGTGACTTTTAAGGCCATTACCCTCAGCCAGCGATGAACCTCTCATCATGGCTGTGACAGTGACAGCTGATTAGCGACAAATTACAAGCAGGAAGGTGCAGAGGCTTCACTGGGCAGGGCAGGACCAGTGGTCAGGGTGAGAGGTGTGGGGGGAGGAGCAGGAGGGACAGAGAGATGGAGGGACAAGAGGAGAGGAAGCAGAGGGAACACGTCAGGCACTCCTCTCGTCAGTGTGCTGTTTGATCAATTCTTAACTACCGCCCCTGAGCATATTTATGTTTTGCATCCATTTCTGTGTTATATTTAAACACACAGAGATTCCTATGTGTACAAACAGACACTCAGGGCTCCACACATAAACCTTGAACAGGCGAGAACTCTTATCTAGGAAATTCAGGCTGGCAAAGAGAATATGACATTTTCAAAAACAAGAATCCGTAGATGATTCAGGCACACACAAAAAACTTTTATTAAACAAAGCAAATAACTATTTTCTCTGTTTTCTCTCTGTGTATTTTAAGTTGTCCTGACCAAAAAAAAAAAAAAGTCTTTTGGAATTTTTTTGTTTAAAGAATGTTTTTACAGTTTGCGGCCAGATTGCTTTCCTGGGGCCGTATGTGGATTGCTGCTTGAAGAACATGTGTGCGTCGCTCTAAATATTATCTTCCACTGAAGCTCGTTTTAAAAAGCCATTCAGTTCCTCAAACTGTTTATTCAGAAGACTTCAAATCACAAAGCTTATTTATATTTTTAACTTAAATATAAGAATTAAAAATTATTTCCTAAACACTCTTGAAGTTGAAAAGGTTTTTTACTTTATTTTCTGTTAGGAGCTGGGGTGTGGATTGGGGTGGTTTGTAGTTATTCGAGTGATTCAAAACTTTAATATCTGTAGTGCAAAGTCTGAGAATTCTAGATCCCTTGGAATTTTGAAAGTTAAAACCTGAAGACCAAAAACTGCTGACAGCTGTATGTCAGTTATACATCAATAAAAATAAAATCAATCAATCAAACAAAACAGTGACACTGATTTTGAGACATCCGCACTTGTTACTAAGTAGCAGTTTAGACAAATGCCCTGTGTCTGGGCACCACGTTTAATGTGCCAAGAACAGACTCTGATGGCAGCCGCAGTTCCCAGCAGAGCAGCCTGGTCCATGGCCCTGCATCCCCACAGCGGTTAACCCAACAGTGAGAGGCACATGCACCCCCAGCACCCACTCACCCGTGCAGCGCAAAGGCGCTCACTCTGAACAAAGTCAAGGAAAACATTATCGTGCCTCCTGCCTCTTGATATTTATAATAAATCTTCTCCTTTCAGTCCTCCTTCCTTCCACAACTTGAGTTCCCCTCAATTGCACTTACACTTTCTTAGAAGTACCTTCCAGTTGTCTGGGACCACTCCCGACATATCTGGTAGAAAAAGCAACAAAATATATTCTTATGTCAAAGCGATAACAAAATAAGAACACCTCTTACAACATACGATGGTATCGGGTTGAAGCTGACTACAACAGTATTCGCAGAAATGTGAGGAGGGTGCCCGCAGGCTGAGCCGGCCCGGCCAGCTGGCAGGCGCGGGTGATGCACCTCTCCTTCCAGCTCTGGTCAGTGAGTCAGGCCGGAAGCTTGGAGTTGGCCCATGTGAGAATACTGACACCACAGAAATCAGCAAACACGACGAACCAAGACTCTGGTTGCATGTTTTGTTTTCTCTTCCCAGACAGCCAGTCGTTTAACATTTACCAGCACAGCACAGCGCTGCGTGGAATGCTGTTTGCTGTGTAGAAACACATCTGAATGCTGGGGCAAGGCCAGGATCTGGGAGGTCAAAGAGGGTAGGGAAAGAGAAACATGGCCCTGCCGCATGCTATTCTATCTTCTTGCTGAGATTTTTTCACTGTGAGTTTCCATGACAGATGTGCCTGTTTGAGAGGGATAGCCTAAAGCAGGGGTCCTCAGACTTTTTAAACAGGGGGCCAGTTCACTGTCCCTCGGACTGTTGGAGGGCCGGACTATAGTTTACAAAAAAACTATGAACAAATTCCTATGCACACTGCACATATCTTATTTTGAAGTAAAAAAACAAAACGGGAACAAATACAGTATTTGTATTTGCATGTGGCCCGCGGGCCGTAGTTTGAGGACTCTGGCCCTTTAGGCCAGGGGTCCTGTTAAGTGCACACTTCCTGTTAAGTGCTGTTACATAAGTATCCATGGTAGAACCAGTGAATACAGAATAATCACTGTCTTATCAGGATAAAACAAAATGTATTTTCAGCATTTCTGTTTGTCTCATGTTTGTAAGGGGCCTTTCTTATTGAACTAGGAAAGTTCAAGGTAATCAAATGAAAAACACAAGCTCAGCCATCCCTGGGCGAGAAAGGGAACTGATGGTTGCACTGATCTTTTTGAAAATGCATAAAATAGTAGAGTTTAGAAATCTCAGTCATCAGAGTCACCGGCAACCTGGTTTTCCTCTCATGTCCTCCATCTCAGACAATGACTGCACCGCCCACGCACAGGCCGGAGAACCACCCTAGAAGTTATCCTTAGAGTTTCCTTAGCCCTCACTCTCAACTCCTGCTCCAATGAACAATGGAATCCCGCAGATCTCACCTTCTAATGTTCCTGTGGCTCATTTGTCCACTTCTCCAGTCATGCAACTAACTACTACCCCAATTCAAAGCACTGTTACATCTCACCTTGATTATTCCACAGCCTGCACGCGGGTTTCCCAGTGTCTGAACTTGAAGTCCCCCACTCCGGCAAAGCAAACAACTGATCAAATTGCTCTCCTCCTCAAAATTGTTCAGTAGCTTCCAGAGCCCTCAACGTGAGCTACAAGCCCTAGCTGACCGGACTCCTTCTGTCCTCTCCAAAGTCAATGCCAGCAATCCCCACATCACACTCTACGGCCGGGCTATACTGTACGTGCCTGGGTAATTCTGATATGCTGGGGTCATTTGCCCTTGGGCTCTCACTTAGAATATTCTTACTCCTCCCCCCAGTCTTAGCAGCCTCCTACTCATCCTGCCAGTCTAAGAATACCTACCGGAAGCTTTCCTTGACCTCTCAAGGGCAGCTGGCTGGATGTCCCTGCCTCCTTGATATTCTTGCAGAACCCTATAAAAGCAGTTCCCGCATTGTCTTCTGGCTCCTAATCTCCTTGTTTGCCTCACTAGCATATGAAGTTTGCTCACTACTATGTCGTCTGCTCCATGCACATAATAAAGACAATAGTCATGGATTGACCACATGAGCAACATGGATTAAAATTAACAGCGAGTCCTGGTAGGTAAGATATGGCTGTCAGACTCCATGGTGAGAAGGCTGTGCCTTCAAGGCAAAGTGGGCCTTGAACTTCAAAAGGGTCTGCAGGCCTTCCCCAACCCCCAAATCTTCCTGTTGGCTTTGACTTCACATTTTCCCGATCTTCGTCCTCACCTTTACCATGTGAAACTGGCTTCTCTAGAGGACTCACCAACATACTGTCTAACCTGCTTATACCCTGATTTGGGGCTTGGGTACCCGCTACACTCTTCCAGTGCCAGGCTCTGAGCCCAGGTGTCTCAGCCTCACCCTGACTACTCTTGCCAGTGCACCCACAGCAACTTGTGATAATCTACTGGGTATTTTTATGCGAAAGGCAAGAAGGTATTGCTTTGTAGTAAAGCAAATAGTGGAAGGCTATTTCCAAGGAATAATTCTTTTCTAACCACAGGACTGCACAGCTATGTTGAACATTGCATATATGAATTTACTCTCAAAGCCCCTTCTTATAGGGAGAGAGACAGAAATTAAGTTCTGAGGAACTAAAATTGGAGCTGGTATTTATTTATAATCAAGGTAACTTGGACCACAAAGCCAAGGATATGATCAAAGCAGAATACTGTATGGACAAGTCAAGCGGAGTTCAGAGGCTCACCAAAACAGAGGGGGTCAGAACCATTTGTCTGAGTCTGGTTCTGGGACTAGAAAAAATAAAAGCAAGTGCAAGGGTATCAAAAGGAAGGTTAAGGCAGTTTCAAGGCCGAACCCTAGGGTGGCCATTTGTACAATTCACCAGGGAACGCTGGTCAGCCCAGCCCAAGGAGACAGATGCAGAGCCCAAGCACATGAGAAGCTGTGGCAACAATGACCACTTACAGCAGCATGACCCTGAGCAAGCTGCTCACCTTCTCTAAGCCTCGGTGTCTTCACCTGTAAAAACAGGATTATTCACCATACTTACCTAATGTATGGGTTATAAGAACTGAGATAACATATATAAAGTGCTTAAGCCATTAACTGGCACATATTAAGTGTTTAATTAATAACAGTGATTAGTATTACTATTATTTAGTGTGCAACTAGTTCAGATAGTGGCCCGATCACACCCATATATTTTTCTCCATGTAACAACAGTAGTTTTATGTAAGACTTATCCCAAGAATTCCTAGATCTGTAGAGATTTGGTAGTTTCATAATTAAATCACCCTGTTCCCCCTCCTGAGTTTGGAACTAGTAGAGAAATCGATGCATAATTCAGACAGATGGAGATCAAAATGTCAGCCCTATTACTGGTAAAGTTGGGCTGGAGACCACGGGTGAGCTTTGCAGCCACAAAGCTGGCTGACACTCCCCCGAATCAGACTCACACACCTGGGCACTGGCACTTGGACCAGCACAGTGCAGAACTGCGCTTCCAAGTTCACGGCCGAGCAAGGTGAGCTGACCGAATTGCACCCTCTGTGTCAGCCTGGGAGGCACTGGGCCACGTTGTTTGCTTCTCCTTCTAATTCTCCTTTTAGACCAAGCTGTCCTCTAGCAGCAGAGAGGAGCCAGTAGGAATCCAAGGACCCTCTGATTAAGCTCCCCCCTAGAAACAGGACTGGCCATCTACCATGGCCACAGCCACAATGCCCCCAAAATGCTTGGTTTAGATCCCACTGTAGAATATACATTTCCTCAGTCCACAAAAACCCATGGAACTATGGCTCTGTTAGCCTAACTTTGTTTTCTTAACAGAAAACACTATTAGACCATTTAATTGCATAACTTATGTGAGAGATGCTGAAGGACTGCAAATTTTCCACCGTGGCCCTTGCATATCCCTTCAGCTGTACCTCCCACTCTTTTGCACACAAGCTTAGCCCCTAACTGTTCCTCTCCAGCCCTCTCGATAAAAACCAAATTGCCCAACAATTGCTGTTCATCCACAGACCAAATTCTACCTCTTCTGAGAACTGTCCTTAACCAACTATCCCAGAAACTGGTGAGCTTCTGCCAGCCCCCATCTGCTAAAGCCCCATAAAACATTCCACATCTTTCTCCAAGTTAAAAGGCTCCTTCAAACCAGCATTCTCAAATAAAGACCTGGGCTAATGGTGCTCTGGTTTATCTTCTTCCACTGGTATTCTCTGCAGGATCATCCCACCAGATCAATGAGCTCAAACTGGCCCATGCTGCAATAGCGTTGCAATGCATCTTAAACAAATGTATTACATGAATCTATCAGACTAAGGCATCTTAGAGCAGTATAAATTGCTAGGTCTGAGAGAAAGGGGCTGTTGTTGGCTTCACAAGAAACTTGAGTGTTCTTAAATGGCCTTCCTCATCTGCCTATTTACTGTGACCTCAGCAAATTCAGTTTAATATATTAACCTCAATGTGATTTTTAAGTGTGACTTGGCAAAATGATGTATGTTGGGGCGCGCACACACACACACAGAGACACACATCCTCAAGAATGATGAATAAAAAAATAAACTTACTTCACCAACATAACCAAAGCAACATAACACTTTGCCCACTGTGCTCATCGCTTCAAACAAGTCAAAAGACTACTTGCACACAACCTATTTTGTGCAGCAAAAATCAAATGTCAACAGTAACTCTTTTGTGGAACCTCCTATGGCCATGCAGTAAAACTGCCCCTGCGTCTCTGCGCCCAGCCTGCTGGAAGTTAAGCAGAAGCATTGCCAGAGGGTGGGGAAGAAGAGTGAGCCTGAGCCCCCATGAGGGGCCCATTCACCACAGCAGTGAGGCCGAGTATCCGAACAAGATAATGTTCCCCTCACCATTCTGACTGGTCAATCTGGATGACATATTTTGGGCATTTCTGCTGATTCCATAACTGCAACTTGTACACCGTCCACAAATCCCCATCTGCAGCTACAGATGGTCCACAATTTTCCCCCAGTGTTTATAACAGCTCTTGGAAGTGGGGGTGGGGAGAATGAAGGGCTCACAGCCAAGCTGCCCTAGTCAGGTGAGTGCTCAGTCCCGTTGAACTACAGTGCATCCAAACAACAAACTTACTGAACTATGACTTATTCAATGGTGGCAAACCACGTCTCGAGAATTACACTGCAGATACACACAGACACTACCTAGCAGAAAACCATCTCTGGTACATGGCATATCACTGATCTTTAAAAATTGTTGAATGAGGAGATGCTCTCCTTTTAGAATCACTTGCAGTTCTATTTACAGCCTGGATGGCATAACACTATGCTCTCCAATACAATAACCACTAATCACATTTGGCTATTTAAAGTAACTAACTTAAATAAAACACTAAAAATTCAGTTTCTCCCTCATAGAACATAAAAAAACACTCAATAGCCACATGTGGTTAGTGGCTACAGTACTGAGCCACCCAGAAATAGAATACTTCCATTATCACAGAAATTTCTATAGGACAGTACCACCTCTGAGGAAAAATAGCTTTATCAATTATAGATATTTTTGCCATAATAGTATTGACTCTTCTGTGGCTCAATACTCAGTCCCTGTACCAAAAACATGGATATACATTCTTATATCCATATCCCAAATTTATTCATGAGGAAATGAATGTCTGGAGGAGTTAATTTATTACTAATTTGTTAAAATAACTCATCAGAGTCAAGACATGAACCAGGTCTCTCTGACAACAAACTCTTTCCTCCTCCCACTTTGGAAGACTGTCTCTTGCCGAGTTCGGTGCCTTCTACAAGCTCATGGGAGCATATGCAAGCAGCGCACCAGTGAGCACACCCGTATTATGATTCTGTAACTCCTTCTGTGGCGTTTATGAGCAAGAGGGAAACATGCACTAGCGGCTACACCAATCATTGGCTCTCAAACCTGATACTTTTAACTTTACCCAGAATTGTGAGTGAGGAAAACTTCCCAGAAGTCCAGGGGAATCCTTAATTGCTCACCTGGAACTGCAAATGACAATTTTTACATTCATGAACACAAACAAGAAAAGTCTGGCAAACAATATTTATAGCTTGTACACTGTTTTCCCTACTTCCTTCTTTTCAAAAAAATGTTACTGATATTGAAAAATTATGTGTGAAAAAGACTAACATCTATGTTTATTTTTAAAAATATATTTGTATTGATTTCAGAGAGGAATGGAGAGGGAGAGAGAGATGGAAGCATCAATTATGAGAGAGAATCATCGATTGGCTGCCTCCTGCACACTCCCTACTGGGGACTGAGCCTGCAAGCCGGCATGTGCCCTGACTGGGAATCAAACAATGACCGCCTGGTTCACAGGTTGACACTCAACCGCTGAGCCACACTGGCCTTGGAAAGTTTGCTGTTTCTCCATCAAAGATTTACTTATGCCGTTTTTCACAAGGAAATGGACTCACATTGTTGGTGTCATTAACAAAATCTCCTTTCTGCCAACTGTTGTACTTCTTGTTTTGTGCCAGTTGGCTGCTGTCTTGCAAAGCTGGGCAGCTGCACTTCAGCAGAGAGAGAGGCACAAAAGAACTGAGAAGCCTATTGGGATTTCTTAAAATGAAAGGAGTTGTGTGCCTGTGTGTATGCACTGAAGAGGGTGTAAAATTACCTTCTCTTGCAAAGATACAGGGGTGATATCATAAAAGAGAATACAGACTGGCTATGGAACACTTAAAGAGAAAGCCTCAGAACAGTTTGCCTACTTCTAGTGTTTAGGCTTATCATCTTCAGGTGAAAATGACACTTTTATTATTGCTCATGTCATTACCCTACTTCAGATCTGTTTTGGACACTATTACACAGTATTTCCCTGTACGACTGTGAGTGTTGAGGACTGCACAACCCCAGGGAAACTAGTCACATGACAGAGATCATATATTTGTATATTTATTTAAGTAACAATGTAACTTGCCCTTTAAAAATCAGGATATCATGATAATTTTCCATCAACTGATAACATTTTTAAGGAACTAGTATGTTTTTAAAATATATCTTAAATTTCCATAGGAGCTAGTTGGTTATTGTTTTTTAATAATTCTACATGAAGACCTTTTTTAAGATAGAAATATGTACTTGCTAACATTGTGATTGATTTTTTATCACAAGATAATTTAACTTTTAATTAAAATAAAACATATTCAACAACATGCCTATTTGAGTCAAGTTATAAAATCTATAAACCATGTAAGTGTTCATTTTTTCATTAATTTGTTCATCCAACAGATATTTTTTAAATGTCTGTTATGAGGCTACCAATCTGATAGGTACTGGACATTTAGTAATAATTAAAATTCAAGGTGACTTTTAATTCATAAATGTAAAGAATCCTAATAAAAATAACAACAATACTTTTATAGAACTAGACAAGGTTACATAAAGGTTTATATTTAAAAAATAACATGCAAGAATATCCACAAAAACAATGGGGTGGGGGGGAAAGAGCTATCTGGGGAGGAGACATGTGAGGTATTAAACATATCATAAATAAAACAGGAAGACCCTGGTCCATGAATATTAGAAAAGTAAAATAGAAAGCCCAGAAAGACTCAAATCCGTATGGTCACTTACTTTATAATATGTATATCTATATCCCAAATTATGGCTATACATATTATGGATATACATTTTAATAAATTATTTTGGTGCTATGGAATATCTATTCAGAAAAATAAAGTAAAATGTTTATCTCACACCATATACAAAAATAAATTCCAATGGGTCAAAGATCTAATATAAACATGAAACTACATACACTAGAAGAAAGCAAGTGGAAAAAAACTTTCTAACTATGGCTTAAAATCCCGGTTCAATGAAAGAAACTATTGACAAATTTTATTAAATACAAGAAATTTTAAGAAAACACCATAAACAAAATCGAAAGACAAATGAAAATGAGGGAAAATATTTACAATACATTAAATGAAAAAAAACCTAATTTCCATATTATATAGAGAACTTTTAAAATCAAGAAAAAGAAATACAGGAAACCTAATAGAAAAATGGGCCAAATATACACGTAGACAATTGACAAAAAATTATTACATGGCTCACAGACATATGAAAAGATGTTCAAGATCATAATAAAAAACTTGACTACATATTCTATTGGAGAGGCGATGGGGAAATGGACATTCTACTACATTACTTCTGCAAAGGTGGAATGGTGCAATGTGGGAAGGGGACTTTAACAATATCCAAGAAAAATGCATATGCATTTACCCTTTAATATGACAGTCACATTTCCAGGAAATTTCCCTGAAGACATACTTCTAACATTACAAAAATACATATATAAAAAGTGATTCACTGTGGCTCTATCTGCAATTGTGAAATATGAAACTATCTAAAATGTTCAGATACAGGAAAATATTGAATAGATCATGATGAATCCACAAAATGTAAAAGAGGAATAAGAAAAGATCTCTATGAACTTATAAGAGGAAATTTGCTATCTATGATGTTAAGTGGGGGTAAAGAATATGCAGTATATAAATATACATAAAGTATATAAAATGTACTACCTTTGGTTTGAGAAAGATAGACAAAATATATACTTGTTCTTCGAAAAGAAACAAAAGGAAGGGAAGCCATAAATTAATAAAGCTGGTTACTAGCATGTATTGGCAGAGGTCAGGGGAGGTGGGAACAAGATAAGAGAAATGAAAAGAAAGTGACAATTTTTAGCATATTTTTAAACTATTTTAAGTGTATTATATGATTCAGCAAGTGAGTAAACAGAGTAAATAAATTTATATATTTTGGGATCCAGGGTTCTTGTTGTGGGAAACTAGAGATACAAATAAGGAATGGGGAAATGTAATGATTAATCTTGTAGTGTTGCATACAAATTAGAAGTACCAATATGAGGGCAAAAGAAAGAAATAAGCAGAATTGGGGGTGAGGGAATTTGCTAGCTCTTTTTGCAAATAAAGGATGGGGGCACCTAACAACAATGACACTGCAATAGCCACAAGCATACCTGGGACCTAATCATGGGTCTAAGTATCCTAAGAACTAGGGTTCCTTGGAATATTACATTTCAGGAATATCTTTTTGTTCCAGTAAGGAAGTCCTCATAAATTATGAAAACATGATAAAAACTTAGGAGTCAGCTTAATGGGGTTCCCATCAGCAAATCTGGGGTAATTCAAGCTAGAAAGTGAATAGTAATAGTAACTGATTATAACCAATACAATTTTTACAAGCCCATGCTGCTAATTAATTGGTTAAGATGATAGAAGAAAAACCCTTCTTTATAGTACAACTAGTGGCCCAGTGCATGAATTCAAGCACATTGAAAGGGAATTAATTAGAAGAAATATTTTAACATCACTATTCACTCTTTCTCTGTAATAGCAGTGTCAACTAAATTCACTATCAACAATAACAAATCAAAACACACACTTGCAATTGGCACCAGCAAGAGCTTTATATGTATTGCGCATGCATGAGTCAACTAAGCCTTATATGTATATATATAATGTATATCAAATAAGTATATCAAATAAACTTAAATAGACCTGCTTTCTGATTTAGCTAAACTTTTTCCAGCCCAGTGAAGTACCCCAACTTCTCTTTCAGGTAATTGTCAGCAACACAGCAGTAAGTATCAACACAAAGCAGATTATTATTGTAGATCACACAGGGAGAACAAAGGGTAACATATTTAACTGCAGCAGTGTTTGACTATATTCTGCACAGTGAGAAAACCTGAAGTCATTTTTAAGGTCCACCATTTCTTACTACTTCTCAGCTGGGTCAAGTTCTAAGCTTTCTAAATCTTCATTTTCTGGCTAATGAAAAGAAAATAGGATTCCACTGAGTCTCCTATCTACCTACCCCAGGACTTCTGTGAGGATCAAATGAGATGAGGCACGGGAAAATACTTCACAGACATTTGGTTAAAGTGTGAAGTGTTTCCACCTGGCTATAAAGCAAGTCATGTTCCTGGGCAGAAGAAACTGCAAGGAGGCTGGTTGCTAGGGGGAGAAAGCTGGGCGTTGCTATGTGACATCATTACCTGGCACCCACAGTGACTGACTATTTCAGGGCTGGGCTGGGCTGTGGGCCACATTTTGCACCATGGGGTCTTGGCAGCATTGGCTGCGATTTGGTGGGCTGATGCTCTGGGGTGATAGCGGGGCCTGTCCCACTTGGGGGAAGCCGAGTGTTGCATTGTAGGTGCTGTTTCTCTGTAAATGGCCAGTGCGTGTCACAGCAGCTTCTATGTTGAGCATCTGCCCCCTGGTGGTCGGTGTGCATCATAGCGACTGGTCAGATAGTCAGACACTTAGCATATTAGCCTTTTATATACATAGATGTCAACTAATAAGTATAGAAAGACTAACATCATAGTAATAACTGATACAAACACGAACCATAGATGCTTAAGCCACTGAGTGAAAACTTGATGAAAATAGGATATCTATACAATCTTATATTATCTCCCCATAGATAAATTAATTTGAAAAGTTGAAATCATAACTATACAGTGGAGAAACTGATGAACACATTAACCAAGCAACCAAATTAATATCCCTAATAAAGAACAAACTTTCACTATGTATCCCTGATATGATCACTTGTGTCATGTTTCTGACAAAAATGCCTACCTTACTCATGAGGAAATATTCAGACATATTTCATTTGAGGAATATTCTAAAAAAAAAACACTGGATTCTCTTCTTAAAAAAGAAATCAATGCTTGACTATTTTCTGCCATTGTCTCTTATTGTCTGAAGCCAATGAGAATTTAGTAAAGGGGTCCAGATTATGCAGTCCATAAAGATCAGTCTACCAGGGTAAAATTTAGAGTAGAGAAGGATAAAGAGTAGATCTGAGGGAGGGAAGAAATTAGAGAAATCAGTTACAAAATACCTGCAGCAAATATTATACTTAAAATATTGAAAGCTTTCCCTTTTTTAGATCAGAAAAATTACAAAATATCTGTTATCATTCCTTATATTTAACATTATCCTGAAGATCTTAACCAGTGCAATAAGTCAAAAAAAAATAATCAACACTAATAAAAGAGAAAAATGGTAATTGGTGTACGAGCTACCCTTTTCATTGGCTAATCAGGGCTATATGCAAATTAACTGCCAACAAGATGGCGGTTAATTTGCATATGTAGGCACAATGCAGGGAGGCGAAAGGGAAAGCAGGAAGAAGCCCCCTTCCACTGACAGTGATTGGAAACCCAGGGGGGAGCTTTTGCCCTGCCCCCCAGCCATGATCGGAGAATCAGGTGCCTTTTCTGCCCTGGCCAGTGATAGTAGGAAGTAGGGGTGGAGCCAGCGATGGGAGCTGGGCATGGTTGAAGCTGGCAGTCCCAGGAGCTAGGGGTCCCTTACCTGGGCTTAAAGCGAAGCCCACGATCGTGGGGCCGCTGCAGCTGCAGGTCCCCACTGCCCGGGCCGGACACCTAGGCCAGAGGCGTCAGGCCTGGGCAAGGGGCCGATCCTGCGATTGGAGGGTGATGGGGGTCAACAACTGAGGGCTCCCAGTATGTGAGAGGGGGCAGGCTGGGCTGAGGGACACTCCCCCCACACACACACCCAGTGCACGAATTTCGTGCACCGGGCCCCTAGTAGTATATAATGAACAATAATAGATACAGAGGCAGAGCTGCCTCAAACAGATTGTCAAACTGCAGCGGGAAGGCTGGGGAGGGTTGGGGGGCAGGAGGGAGGGGGGTAAGAGATCAACCAAAAGACTTGTATGCATGCATATAAGCATAACCAATGGACATAAGACACTGGGGGGTAGGGGAGGCCAGGGGATTGTCAAGGGTGGGGGAAAAAAAGGACACATATGTAATACCCTTTATAATACTTTAAGCAATAAAACAACAATAAAATAAAATAAAATAAAATAAAATAAAATAAAATAAAATAAAATAAAATAAAGAATATCAAAAGAATGTACAGATAAAGGCTAATATGCTAAGTGTCTGACTATCTGACCGGTCGCTATGATGCACACCGACCACCAGGGGGCAGATGCTCAACATAGGAGCTGCTGTGACGCGCACTGGCCATTATCAACATAAATCATTGAAAATCATCGTTATGCATCTTAAATTTATGTATGTTGATTTTTATTAGTAAAACTGTAAAAGAAATAAAAATGAATCAAAAAGAAACTTTTTTAACTTAGCAAGTTTAGTTAGCTCAATACCTATATTCAACTATCAATTACATTTTATATTCCAGTAACAAGTTAGAGATTACATTTTTTTACCAATAAAAATATATTTAAAATAGCACCAACATTATTAAAATCTAAGAAAAAAAAATTAGAGGCAACGTATCCATAGAGAAGACTTGCTCTACAAGATGTCAAGACTTTTTATAAAGCTAAAGTGATTATGAAAGTATGGATCACAGGATCAGATTAGAGAGCCCTTAACCTATGTATATAAATGTATACTCGATTTATGAAAAATGAGAAAGGCATTGGGGAACAACATCAGTAAATGGTGCTGACAATTAGATACCCACACGGAAAATATTAAACCTGACCTCAACCTTACACCTCAACATATACTAAAAATTAATAAGCAGAATATAAATGCAAATAGGAGTGATAAATAATAAAGTTCTCAAAAGATACTATTAGAGAGTCTCTTGATGCCATCAGGTTAGGAAAGACATTAAATACAATGCAAAACATTAAAGTTTTTATAAATGTAACAATGTTAAAAAATAGGAACTTCTGTTCATCAAAAACAAAAAAACACCATGAAGAAAGCAAAAAGGCAAAACACAGATGTGAGAAGGTATTGTCAACACCTATAAGTGACAAAAAGCTCATATGACTATGTAGATAGAATTCCTATAAGTAAAAAAAGTCACACAGCTCAACAGAAAAACAGATAAGAAAATGTACATTCATTTCATAACAAGAGATATCTAAATGGTCAGTAAATTTCTGAAAAGCTGCTCAACTTCACTAATGAAGATGCAAAATGTAAATTACAACTTTATACAGAAATCAGATTGGCTAAAATTTAAAAAGCCTGAAAATACCAAGTGTAATAAAAATAAAGTGAATATTGGAACTCTCTTATATGGCTGGTAGAAATGGAAAATTAGTACAACCACACTGGAAGATCACATGGTTATACCTCTAATCTTAACCCAGAAATTCTTCATGCAAGGGTATACTCAAAAGAAATTTAAAATATGTACCTCAAAAGAAATGTCAATGGTCAAAGCAGTATTATTCATAATAACCATATGTAGGGAAGAAATCAAATATCTATCAACTACAGAATGAGTCAATTGTCAATAAATGATAATGAAACCTTAGATACACACAGGCAATTCACAAAGAAGAAACCAGATTGACCAAGAACCATATGAAAAGGTATTCTGCCTTAAAAATTAAAACCACAGTGAGATACCATTCTGCACCCTCACATAAACAAAAAGATCAATGTTAGGAAATATCTACACTAATAAAAGAGAAAAATGGTAATTGGCGTACGACGCTACCCTTTTCATTGGCTAATCAGGGCTATATGCAAATTAACTGCCAACTAAGATTGCCAGTTAACTGCCAACAAGATGGCAGTTAATTTGCATATGTAGGCACAATGCAGGGAGGCGAAAGGGAAAGCAGGAAGAAGCCCCCTGCCACTGACAGTGATCGGAAACCCAGGGGGGAGCTAAGAGCTGGGGGGCAGGGCAAAGGTGGCCCTGGGGCCACCTTTGCCCTGCCCCCCAGCCATGATCGGAGAATCAGGTGCCTTTTCCGCTCTGGCCAATGATAGCAGGAAGTAGGGGTGGAGCCAGCGATGGGGGCTGGGCACGGTCGAAGCTGGCAGTCCCGGGAGCTAGGGGTCCCTTTCCTGGGCCTAAAGCGAAGCCCACGATCGCGGGGCCGCTGCAGCTGCGGGTCCCCGCTGCCCGGGCCAGACTACTAGGCCAGAGGCATCAGGCCTGGGCGGGGGGCTGAGCCGGGGATTGGGGGGATATGATGGTCCCCTTGCCCAGGTCTGAAGCCTGGGTCAGAGGTGTCAGGCTTGGGCGGGGGGTGGAGCAAGCGATCAGAGGGAGATGGGGGTCCCCTGCCCAGGCATGATTCCTGGGCCAGAGGCCTCAGGCCTGGGTGGGGGCCAGAGCCAGTGATCAGGGGGAGATGGGGGTCCCCTGTCCAAGCCTGACACCTCTGGCGGAGGCGTCAGGCCTGGGCAAGGGGCTGATCAGGCGATCGGAGGGTGATGGGGGTCTATGCCTCTGGCCAAGGCATCAGGCCTGGGCAAGGGGCAGAGCCAGCAATTGGAGGGGTCTGGGGGTCCCCTGCCCAGGCCTGATGCCTGGGCCAGAGGCATCAGGCCTGGGCTGGGGGCAGAACCAGTGATGGGGGGAAATGAGGGTCCCCTGCCCAGGCCTGACACCTCTGTCAGAGGCGTCAGGCCTGGGCAAGGGGCCGATCCTGCGATTGGAGGGTGATGGGGGTCAACGCCTGAGGGCTCCCAGGATGTGAGAGGGGGCAGGCTGGGCTGAGGGACACTCCACACACACACACACACACACACACACACACACACACACACACACCCAGTGCACGAATTTCGTGCACCGGGCCCCTAGTCCTATGTAATAAAACCCTAATATGCAAATCGACCAAACGACTGTTAGCGATAATGCGCATTGACCACCAGGTGGCAGACACTCAACACAGGAGCTGCCCTTGGTGGTCAGTGTGCCCCCATAGGAGGACACCACTCAGCCAGAAGCCAGGCTCAAGGCTGGCGAGCACAGCAGTGGTGGCGGGAGCCTCTCCTGCCTCCGCAGCACGTGGACATCCCCTGAGGGGTCCCAGACTGCGAGAAGTGCACAAATGTCGTACACTGGCCCGTAGTATATATATATATATATATATTGAAACAGATACAGAACAATAGGAACTGCTACACACTGAGGATGAAAATATATATTGTTACAGTAGCCACGTCAGAGAGTAATTTGACTATTTTAAGTGAGGTTGGTATACATATACGTCATAAATCAAAATTTTTACTAAATGAACCATACAATACAATTTTTTACACTGTGTAGAGGGAGCTATGGACAAAAATGCACACAGCACCATTGTTTTTAATAGTAAATATGTTAGTGTTTGCCGATAGGAGAATGGTTTGTAATACATGGAATGCTACTCATCAGTAAAAATGAATAATCTAGAGCTATTCATATTTACATGGATAAATCTCACAAAAAATAATGACAAATTAAACTCTTTGAAGAATATACGCAATAATGGTTGTAAATCATGCAAATAATACCATATGGATATATGAAGTGTATTGAAATAATAAACTCAAATTCAGGAGAGTAGCCACCTTTGGAATTAAAACAAGAATACAGTGGAGGTGGGGTACTCGGGTATTTATAATTTTATTTCTTAAAGAAGATGATGGGTACAAATGTATGCTTTAAATGATGTTTGATATAAATTATGCATTTCACTATTCATTTTGGTTAAGAGAGGGAGGCCAGACTATGGGTGATCAAAATCCAGAAACTCACAATTGATGAGTAGGCACAAGGGGGTCACTTTACACCATGATGTAGGAAGAGTCAGGGACAGCCGTTAGCAAGTGCCTCAGACAGAAGAAAAGCTTGGATTTGAATAATGGGACTTGGAATGATGAGGGTCTTCCCTAAGATTTGGGAAGTAAAAAAGAGAAAAATCAAAAGACACTTCGTGGTGTCTGCCCTTTGTACTTGGTGCCCTGACTCCCAGCCCCTTTGCACTTAGAAAGATGTTCTATTGAAAACTTGACTAAGAGGATGCTGAATAAACTTCATGAGCCAAATTCCAGCAGGGCTCTGTCTTATACTCAAGAAAGTTGTCTTGAAGAACAATGACAAATATAAAACTTCTCTGTTCCCTCCAACCTGGTAAATGTCAACTCTTAGGCCGTGCCCTTTTTATTTTGGGTGACAAATATGTTGAGTTTTATTACTGCAATGCCTGACTTTTCTACTCTGCCAGGCACATAATATTTATTTATTTTCTATCTAAACAGTTGGCAGTGACTTCTGTTCTCAGCATGGCTGACTAAATTAAGAGTTCATGCAGCGTGTGTCTCTCCCACCCAGACTAGCCTCTAGCCTTCCTGCTGTTACTTTTGAATTCTGATCTATTGAGAAAATTGTCTGGGTCTTTGCTTTTTCCATGTCTTTGGAGTCAGACACATACATGGTTATAGTTACATTTGCCAACAATACTCTGTTGACAATAAGTAGGTTGAAATTTTATATTTTTATGGGCTGCTTTTGAGATAGAAAATATTCTCTTAGTTATCATGAGAAATGGAGAGTTTGTTACCTATGTTTGTTTTCAAAAGTTAAATAAGTAATGGTAGAGCTGGAAGTTCACCTTTGTGTCTTCTGTTACACATAGAAATAGTATTACAACTAGAAAAATTACAAATAGACCAAACTTTCTCTAGTTTATAGCATATCTGGGTCTTAGCAAAGCAACTGACCAAATATCTTATGATACATTATGGCCAAAATAGAGATGTATTGGAGAGCTAATGCAACTAAGATCACCAAGTGATTGAATAACAGTGACAAGTAATGAAGGGATGGTACCTTAAAAGGCAGGCTGACTCCAAGTTATTAGACTAAGTAATATTCTACCCCTGTAGCCATGCACTATAAAATGATGAGTCTCTGGTACCCCGAAAACAGGATATTAATGGTGTATTGATTATGTTGATGTAACATGCACATGGAAAATAGAACGATTTTTACCACGGTTGAGAAAAACAGAACTTAAGTGCTTTGTACTGCCTGAAATGATAACTCTCATCTACCACAATGATGTTTGATTAGGGGTAAATACAAATCCATTTATGCATCAAATATCCATTTCCCACTTACTAAACACCATGCCCCTGCACCGCTGTTGAGGGAAACCCTTATCTTTACAGCTGACATATTCTTCCCAGTGAAGGTACACCCCTGGGGGGGGGATGACCTAATCAGGTGAGCCCTTTAAGAGCAGGTCTAGAGGTGAGAGGCACTCTCCCGCTAACCTTAAAGAAACAAACAGCCATGTTGTAAAGTGTCTATGGAGATGAGTAGACTCTATGAGTAGACTCTATTGTGGCCACAGTCTACAGCCACAAGGAACTAAATTCTCTCAGCTACTTGATCATAGAAGAGGACCCAAAGCCTCAGATGAGATGAAAGCCCCAGTCGACACATCAGTTACAGCCTTGGGAAAGATCCTGAGCAGAGAACCCAGCTAAGCCACTCCTAGACTCCTGATCCATGGAATCTGTAAGTTAACAAATGTGTTGTCAGACATATGCACACACAAATGCAGTTCCAAGGCATTCCATATAGAGAAAGGGAGGAGTGAGGAGCTACAGAAGTTAGGGGCATGCCAGCAGAAAGTAAGAAACATTTGAGAATGCCCAGTGCTCTGAGTAAGAAATAATGGGTAGGTTGGGAGTTCATATAAAAGCAACTAAAGTTTGTTTTTTAATGCCCTTAAAAGATGCTGAGTGAAAAAAAACACCTTTTTAAAAAATATGTTTTTATTGATTTTAGAGAGAGAAGAAGGGAGAGGAAGAGAGAGGGGGAAATCATTGATTGGCTGCCTACTGCATGCCCCCCACACTGGGGATCAAGGCTGCAACCCAGGCATGGGGAATTGAACTGGTGACCTCTTGGTGCATGGGATGACACTCAACCAACTGAGCCACACTGGCCGGGCACTGGACCTTTATAATTGTACTGAAATTCATGGTAATGGAGAAGAGGAATGAGGAAGAGGAAGAAGATTAGACAACAAAAAAGCTACAAATTTTTGCAGAGGCTGCATGTAAAACTGGAATGCACATCACCATATTTTAAAATGTTTTCAACTACAGTTCCCCCAGTGATCTTGTGAAATAGCAATCATTTGAGGGAACTTTTAAATTGAACTATACATATATACAACCAGAAAAGCACCCAGATCATGGGATAGATGCAGCCAGAGGAATGTTCCCAAAGTGAACACGACTGTGTCAATCATGCCCAGCTCAAAAAAGGGGCCAATGGCAGCTTCCCAGGGGCCCCATGGCCACTAACATCCCTCCTACCCCTTCCCCTCACCAAAGTAGCCACCATCTGGCTCCTCACAACACGGTTGTGTTTTGGCATAGGTTTTTCATTTTCATCCTAAATACAAGGAAAGTGGGGTTCAGAAAGCTGCAGTGACCTTGCTGTAGTCCCACAATTCCCCAGCTGGGCAGACCAGTTCTGACGCACAGCGCAGTGCCTGCCTTCTATCCCACAGGGCTATACTTTCCTTCCATTTCCTGGAAAATGGAAGTGATTTCTATACCTGACCTGTTGTTCATAAACATTTAATACCGAAAAGCATCTGCAATGGTGAACCTGAATATGGATGTCCAAATATGGCTGTTAGAAGAATATTTCAGACTGAAAATGGTATTCCCGGGTGCTACCTTTCTACTGTTATGAATACCTTCTACTGAGAAAACAAAATTCCTTACCAAGTTTTAGTCCTTATGTCACACAGCTAAGTAATTACATTCACGTAATCTTTGGAATACAATATGTTGCTAATATGTTTGTTTGTTTTTTCCAAATCCTGATGAATTCACATATTATCTAAAGGAGAAAAATTTCCAAGCAAGGAGTTAGAAGAGAAACATAAGAACAGTGCAATTCTGATAACTACCAGGCAATAATAAAGTTAGTAGTCTCTATAAAGAAATAACACATTTCTTCAAAAAAGTAAATGCAACTACCTTATCAACCTCTCCTTTTTCTCTAATTAGCTGACATTGAAATCAGTTGATCTTACTCTCCAACTTTCCTTTGACTTGAGGAAAAAGAATCTGTTGCAACACTAATGACTTTTAGAAGTTCACCTTACAACTTCCAAATACAATAGACCGGTTAAGCGTGGCCCACAAATTACTTCGAAGAACCAGAGTATTTTGTTTAATGGAGAGCAACTCTGATGCTAACCTCAGTATTTTGGTGAACAGATCAGCATTCATATAAGCGATAATTTTTTAAAAAAGAGAGATGATGGCTATTCTGCTAACACATTCCATGTAACTGCAGATAACAAGCCTACCATAGCTAGACCACTAAGATTAGTCAGGAAAACAATCTTCTCCCTAAAAGAGTGGGTAAGCAAAAGGCCTCACTTCCTTTTTAATGTCAGCACTAGAAAGCAACTGGAAAATAGAAAAAGTAAAAACAACTCCTGAATGAGGTCATATAGAAACACCATTCTTACTATTGCACTGAATTATTAAAAAATATAATGAAGTTCCAGGAAACATCAGATGCTGCAGGTACATGAAAATAATTTTGTTTTTATAACCAATTTCAGGCAGATAAATACTAGAATCCTTTCCAATTTCTCCCCTATGAAACTGAAGTGTCACCAAGATTTACAGCCCCTCAAGTTCCCTTTTCAGAGGAACATTCATTTACATAAACAGATAATCCTAGATAAAAATTTCCATTAGACAAAGGTGAAATGGATCAATTTTCTCTGCCAAGACAAATCTTAAATCTTGAACAGATAGGGTCATTATTACACCAGCCCCATTTCAGAAATAATGTATTTTTTAAAAATCAGCCGATAGCAGCCATTTCCAGCTTTCCAATTATCTTTAAGAAAAGCTTATTCTGTGGACAATAAAGCACATTACTGCACAATATGATACAGTCCATAAAGATCACAATGTTTTATGAAAGGTTAAAGAAAGCTCAGCACATTTAGGGGAATGTCATAACCCGCAAAGTCTTTCAAGACATGGCTGAAGCCACGGGCATGCTGTGCAAAGACTGTGCTAAGCGGTGCAGTATTCCTTTTCCAGTATCAAAACAGTGACCGAGAAAGCATATGCCAGGAAGCTTCTGTTGTGAATGCTGGGATTCCTGCAGATACGGTGGGAGAGGAAATCAAATCATAAGAAACACCTCTCTCCATTTTTGAAGTAACTCTCATAGGAGTTACATGCTGGCAAGAAGGCAACTCTGTTTTCTTGGTACCCAGTGGCCCGCTTTCTTGTTTTCTCTTCAAGCAACTCGTCCATGCTGTTTCATTAATATTAATAAAACTATACAGAGAATTCTTAAAAAGTTCTCTGATTCCCCCCCCCCCCCATTCTCTATAAAACACCCTACCAGCCATACACGACTAAAGAGCAAGGGATGGGTGCAGAGATACTCACTGTTATAATTAAGTAAAAAATAAATTCAAATATTCTTGGATGCCCAATATAAAATGGCTTTGATATAAGGGTATGGAGATTTGTAGATCAGTCCATGTTTTCTTCTGTACTAATAAGCAACTGTATAGGACAGTTTCAGAGGCTAATGCTCCCTTAGCAGGTTTAGGGAGGAAGAGTTCATTCTACAGAGAATACTGATCATCGATTATGGGCAAGGCTACAAAGGGGCAAGGCTATAAAGGGGACAGGATTCAGTCTCAGTCCCTCAAGGAATTTACACAGATCGTGGGGGTGGAAGGTAGAAGGATTGATGGGAAAAAGGAGAGAGAGGGAGAGAGAGAGAGAGAGAGAGAGAGAGAGAGAGAGAGAGAGAGAGAGAGAACTCATGGACACAAACAACAGTGTGGTGATTTCGGCGGTGAGTGGATGTGAAAGATGGCATGGGGGTATTAAATGGTGATGGAAAAAATAAAATAAAGAGGGGGGGGGGAACCTCACAGATTAGATCTGCCTGAGCACACACTTGACCAAAAAACTTTTTGCTTTTTGTTCCGCTTATTTATGCATTCATTGGTTGATTCTTGTGTGTGCCCTGACCCGGGATTGAACCTATAACCTTGGAGTACTGGCACAATGCTCTAACCAACTGAGCACCCAGCCAGGGTGGGAACAATACTTTTATACTTACAATTGGCATCGACTGTTTGTGAACAAAATGCCTTGATGGGTACTTGGAAGATGAGGTTTTAGGGGGTCAGGCAGTGCTCTGAGTAAGACAAGGAGAGAGGGGGTGTTTGTTTTTCCAAAAATGGGTGGTGGGGAGCCGGGCTAGGAGGGAAGCAGATAGAGCCTTGAAAAGTGCCAAGAGGCTGTAAGGTGCACAAACGGGTTTGTCAGAGTCTTCCAACTTTTTAGTAAAGTCCACACAAAATCTCACCATATGTTTGATGTAAGTGGGTTTTATACAGAAACTAGTAAAAGAGCAAAATCGTAATGAAATTAAAATAGAGAACCCATGAGTCAATGAAATCAGAAGCAATCTTCCTAATGCCTAACCTGTACTGGGCAATGGCTCTGGACGTGGGAGGTCATCCTCGCTAATCTCAAGGTTGGAGACGTCCCAGCTGTCAGTCGGAGACAAGTTTCCCAAGCTACCTTTGGTTTGCCAGGGATCTTTACAAGATAAGTCACTAGGGAGAAATAAATGAAGAACTTGTGGCATCACTTTTACAAGCACACCTTTCTGAGTGTGCACCTTAAATGTCATTTTAACTTTTTATGTGCATGTAAATAGCTATTATTTCAGTTTCTGGAATATTAGTCATAACATCTAATGATGTGGAGATTGTTGCCTTATAAAACTCACAGCTGGGTAGCTCCATGGCTCAAGGCAAAAGCCTATTTTAAAATCCATTGCTTTAGGAGGAGAATGTTTATTAAAACATTATATCTATTAAAAATATATGATGCATCATTGGTCATTCTCTGTGTTGCTGTGCCAACCACAGTTTCTCCAGCAAGGCTTTTTGAGTTGATACCTGAAAACCTGGCAAGGTCCATGGGCTCATAATTTACCAGTCCATCAAAAAATAAATAAATCTCAATAACCGGAAAGTAAATCACCAAAGGTGCCTGCACAGCAGCCTGTAAACCCATGTTTACACAGGCTCCATGGGGTAGCTGTTGCTGTCAATCAAGTATTTCTAAGCTTGTAGGGAAGTGAATGTTCAAAAAGGAGTAAATGCTTGATCTCCCTGTAACAGAAGTTAAATGAATTAATAATCAAGATGTGGTGGGTGAGGATGACATTTGTAAAATAGAGAAGTGAGATGGGGAAAAAGGATAACAAGTGGGTGATGAGGGCTGAATAAACATGAAGAAAGACTGGTAACTTTGCACAATTAAGCTGGGATCTACCTTCAGTCATTTTCAAATGCTGCCTAAGTTATAGAAGAATGGATTTTCATTAACTTCACAGCAACAAACTAAGAAATAACTTGTAAGGATAAAGAACTTCCAAAGAGAGACTACTGTCCTTTTTAATGTGCCATCTGTCTAAACCCACTGCCTACTTTTGTTTAAAAAGTTTCACTTAAGCTATGCATTTTCTATCATATAAAATACATATTTAGTTAAAATATAGATTTGGTTTGGACTCTGTAGAAGTCCCATAAACATGTCACACTGAATCTAAGTCCTTTAATTGTGCTTATTTTCCTTTCTGCTACCCAACTGTGCATAATTATTTTGCTTAATACTATTTCCACCAGGACAGTTAGAGAAAGGCAGATGAAGATGTTCAAAGAGGGTGAATATGACAAGGCATGTGGAAACAGTCTTCAAAAAGGCTGAAGTTTAAGATTTAACGGAGGCTGATCTCTGACTTGTAACTATCTTAATTCTTTATTTTTCACCTTCATAGGGACGTAGAAGCAAGCAAAAGACCATTATTAGAAAGTGGAAATAAGTAATTAAGCAAGTAACTTTGGCTAAGCCAATGGCATAGAACCTATAAGTCTATCTTTCTGGACTCCCATCATGCACTCTGGTGCTGGCTCACTTCTCTGTTTTCTCTTTCTCCACATTCATTCACTGGTCTGCAGGAGCACTCTGGTGTAAGACCCAGCTCCCTGCTTAGGTCAGAGGCAGGCATCTTCCTGGCTGCCAGGCATGTTGGCCACCCGCCTGTGTGAGTCACAGCTGCGTTCCTCCTATGAGACTACCCTCAAGGGAAGGAAGCTGCCTCACCCCCAAATTAAGCAAACTCACATGGGGCAGCCACACATCCAGGGACTGAATCAAGGAAGAGATACAAAGGCTCAGGCCCCTCACCTCAATTCAGGACATGTTTGAAGGGCTGTTCAAGCTTCAGAGCTCAGTGTTGGGTCAGCTGAGGCCTCTGCTACAACTGTATCACAGCTCAACTCTCCTGCCCAATCCTGCTTCTTAAACAAAGGCTGTTCCTAAAAGACTCTCCAACAGATTTTCTGCACACAGTTATCTGGCTCAAAGTCAACTTCCCAGAACCTGCCCTAACAAATGGGATCCTCTTAACATAGAGAAAAATTGGACTGAATTCTGAAGAGGAAAAGTTTCATTAAGAAACACCCACTGTCCATCCATTGCCACATTTTTGTCCATGACCCCTCCCTATGATCCCACCTAATGGGCACCCTGTTGCTAATAGCCACCTACATTTACTGAAGGAGAAATCAAAATGAGCTTTACAGAAAAGGGAAACTGGGTAAAGGAGATAACTCAGTAGAATAGCAAATGTCTCAATACCATCTCATTCAACACTCATTGGCCTTCCTGGCGGTAATCTTGGTCATATTCCTAGAACAGGAAGACGAGCTAGAGCTGAAGCTAAAAAGCTAATGAGGATGCCCATCAGGAAGTATACCAAATTCTAACCAATTTTCCCCTCATTAAATCAGCAACTCCTTTGAAGGAAGCTTTTTACTGTAGCCCACCTGGGGCTGCAGTCAAAGCTTTCTCACATCAAAGTGTTAAAAGATCCAGGTCATCTCCACTCACCAAGTCCTTTCTCCAAGTACCAAGTCATTATAGGTAAAATCATTCTCTCATCCTTAGAGTAGGTCATCCAATGTCTACTCTAATGTAGAATGTCTCAAAATGTAGAGTTGTTGTTTTTTTTTTTACCTTGGGAGCCATGACGTATTACTTTCCTATAGCTGCTGAACCAAATTACTACAAACACAGTGGCTTAAACAATACAAACTTCTTGTACCATTCTATAGTCTAAACTGGGTCTTACAGGCTAAAGTCAAGGTGTTAGCAGGGCTGTGTTTTTTCTTGAGACACTAGGAAAGAGTCCATTTCCTACCTTTTCCAGCCCACATCCCCTGGCTTGTGGACCCATCCTCCATCTTCGAAGCCAGAGGGGCAGCATCTTCAAATCTCTCTCTCCCCTTCTATCATATTATTGTACTCTGACTTTGACCCTCCTGGTTGCTTCTTAAAAAGAATTTATGATTATATTGGCCTCACTGGATAATCCAAGATAATCTCTTCATCTCAAAATCCTTAACCACATCTACAAAGTCTCTTTTATCATGTAAATTAACATATTCACAGGTTCCAGGCATTAAAACATGGATATCTGGGGGGCGGGGGAGGGAGTGCAGACACTATTCAGCCCACCATACATGGCTACTGATTTTCCCAAGGAAATGAAGAAGAATAAGCTAAATCCTCAGGAGAACTAGTTTTAAAGTTCAAGTCACAATCCCACCTCATAAATATTGGTTCAGTCCCTTCTCCCCAGCGCTACAGCTATACAATCAAATATCACTGTGTTAATAGAAGCTCATCCATTCAGCAGCCCAGATTCGGCTAACTCAGCTGGCAACCTACAAATTTAGTCAAGCTGTATCTGTGGAAATCTTTCCCATGTTTCCAAGAGCAAAGAGCTAGAATCACAAGCTTCTTTGGGGCAGGCGAAAAGTGAACAACATTGTAACAAAAAGTGTAGTCAGCCCTAGCTGGTTTGGCTCAGTGGATAGAGAGTCGGCCTGCGGACTGAAGGGTCTCAGGTTCGATTCCAGTCAAGGGCATGTATCTTGGTTGCAGGCTCCTGGCCCTGGTCAGGGACATGCAGGAGGCAACCAATCAATGTGTCTCTCTCACATCAATGTTTTTCTCTGTCTTCCTTCTCCCTTCCATTCTCTCTAAAAAGTCAATGGAAAAAATATCCTAGGTGAGGATTAAAAAAAAAAAAGTGCAGTCAAATATTTTGATGCATAATTCAAGAACCAAAGAAAATGGAATTATAGAATTTGATAATAAAATAGGTGACCTATTTAATGAATTCTATCATTTTACCAGTGAGAAAACTACGGAGCAAAAAGATTAAATCAAACTCAACTGCCTCTGAGTAGCAAACTCGAGACTTGGTCCTCTTAACTTTTGTTCCACTGCCAGAAGGGGATGAGGGAGGAAGGCAGAGAACAGAGCAGGCAGGCAAGAAAGAAAGAAGGAGGAGAAAAGGAACAATGATTTGGACATCCATCCTGTATCAGGTATCATACAGTCACTTCGCTGCATATTATCATATGTCATCCTTACAAACACTCTGAGTGATAGGGGTGTTGGCCTCTCTTTCACAGATCAGAAAACCAAGGTCCAAAGAGATCTAGTGTATCCACCCAACTTCAGCTCTTGATTGATGAGGATAAAGGGAGAGAAGAATGAAAGCCATATATAATCCAAAACCCTGATTAAAACAAAACTAGACAGAACCTGATACCAAATACATTTATATAGACATATTTTCTTATAATTATATCTAATATTTAATAGCCCATTTGCCACTCCCCAAATGTCCAAAAATGTAAAAATAATCCTAGTAAAATTCATTAGGAATACTAAACATTACATGTGTCACTTGAGAAACTGTTAAAAACTTGTTTAAAAAAATTAATTTCTATTTGCTTCTTAGTTCATCTCTTTTTTTAATGTTAGAACCAAGTTGGGCAGAGAAGTAGTCTCAGTGCCTGTTTTCCTCTTTCTTCCCTTTCTCGCTTAACTTCTTTGTAGTAATTGAATCCACAGTCCTCCAAATTCCCTTTTCCTCTGCTTATAGTCAACTATAGCTTTCCCTTTAAGGGCCCGTTGACTCAGGAATGGGGCCCCAACTAACCTGACTGTCCAGCTAGAGGGGTCTGATGGTTATCAGAGAGCTGCAAGCAATGAACGCCTTAAGATATGTGATGTCTGCACTGATTTCAAGTAATATTTATACATGCAATTTTAATGTACTTCTTAATCCAAAAAACACAGAACACAGCCCCCAAACAATTGATAAATAACCATGATCGAGAAGCTGGGATATGAGCTTAGCTTTCTAGGATCCCAAGCCTCTGCTACTTACCGTTCACTTCTAATAAAACAGGAAACTCCACAGCTATGTGCTCACCAACTGGCTGGAAGCCATACACAAACCCAGAATCATTTTGAATTATGCAACGAAATAGGACCTGAAAGTCATGTGAAGTGACTTTTCACTAAAAGAGCAAGTAGCCATGGACTTTGAAGATATTTACAGAGACGTGCTCCTCAACAAGTACCATAAAAAGCTTCTCCCCCTGCCTGGATGCTTCTCTAGCTCCTCTACCACCTACCCCACCCTATCACATACATGAGAACTTACGTACGCACATGCACATGTGCACACACATGCACAAGCACATCGCCACCTGGCTGGTTCTTTTCACCCGTCCTCATCACTTTATCAGGCAGGTCTTCCCAGATTTCCCAGAGCAGGTTCAACGCCCCTCACCCTCTCACTGTCTCTGAAATCCTTTCCACAATTGTCCATTGACTCGCCCTTTGTTAGTAGACTAGGAGAGTGTTTAGATGCCAGATTCTGGAGAGCCAGGCTTCCTGGGTTCAAATATTGGCCCTGTCACTACCTGCAGGACCTTGAGCAAATGCTTTAACCTTCTGTGCTTCAGTTTCGTCATCTGAAGACCCACCCCCACCCCCTTAGAACTGTTGGGTAGAACGTGTGGGATAATGAATGTAAAGCATCAGGAAAAGTGTCTGGCACATAGTATTCTACACCAGTGTTTGCTATTAATATTCATGAGCTGTTGATCTTCCCCCACTCTACTGTAATGTAATGAAACTAGAGCTGTTTCTCAGTGTCCCCCACCATACTCCAGTACCTACATCTGCGTTCAATAAATGGTTTTAGCGTGAATAAAGATGCGCAATCCCAGCGTTTCCTCTGCCATCACCGAATCTGTCTATCTCGTTCATGGACTCAGCCACTGTCACTGTCATCACCACTGCTGCCCTAGCACTTTCACTGACTCTCAGTTATCTTCACTTCAACTGGCTGTGGCTAGTTTTTCAGGGGGGAAAGGGTGGCAGTTCTAAAATACAGTTATTCTAGCAGCAGCAATGTAACAAATGTTTTGTTGATTCAGCTTTCATTCCAAAGGTAATAAAAGGGGCTGACCAAGCTTAACGAACGATAAGGAAGGTAGGAGTTTAAGTTTGGTAAGGAACAAAGACTACAGAAATCCAACAAATACAAATTCACAGGCAGTATCCACCACAAGGTGCAAATAGTAAGAACAATAATAACAGAAACAATGAAAGAACGAAGATAAGCTTTCTATAGAGGCAACACAGCGGGATGTCATGAGCATGAGCTCTAGATCCCGGCAATCTGGGTTCCAAGCCCAGCTCTATGATTTCACCAGCTGTGAGATGCCGAGAAGTTTCTTAATTATGTTTCAGCTCCCTCATCTGAAAAAGTGAGACATGCCAGAACAGTATGTCTCCTAGTGCTACCATAAGGACTTAACTACTCGTTACTTCAATATGCCTTCTAATGAGGCTTACTTATTTATTTGGAATTCTAAAACTGATTCGTATAGTATATTAGACTATAAGGTTTTATGAAGGGAGTATTTTTAGAAGTAGATTAATTACTTTTTGTTAAGAACCTTGAAAATGATTGGCACATAAAGTCTATGAACACAGAAGGCATTAAGAAAAAAAAAGAAATACAAATATATAGTTTCTGCAAGATGCCTCCTTAAAGTATAATAAATGTTCAGGTGTGGTTTTGAAAATGCCCAGTTTAATGATAGATGGACACACATATATAAACACATGATGCAGTAAGAATTACAATAAATATATAGAAGTTACTCAGGAGTGAAAAGTAGAAAATTTTCTAAGAAAGTCAGGAATGGTTCTTACACACACACACACACACACACACACACACACACACACACACAAAAAAAAAAGTTGAACTGAATCTTAAAGAACAAGTAATCTGGCAAACTGAGAAATACATACAAGAGGGATGAGCAAAAGGGTGGCTGCAGCTCTCTTTCCACGTGCCATCTGGATATAGCTTCCCAATAACCTCAGGAAAACCACAGATGTTAGTCAGAGCTGGAAATATTCTTCAACCGATTTTGCATTTTACAGATGGTGCATCTGAAGTCCAAGTCCAGAATGACTTCCCCCAAATCATATGTTTGTTAGTGGAAAATGCAAGGGCAGAATTCAGATCTACTTAGTGAGTTCACTGTTCTTCTATGACAGTGAGCAGCCTCCATGAAGCAACAGGTTTTTCTTAAAGTATCCCTACTGCAATAAATATCCTTTTATGCTAAATAAATCAGGTTCAAATAAATAATATTTTCAAAGAATATACAAAAATAATTTTAGCCCTATCAAATTGTAAGAGGTGTTCTGATTTAGAACATGTTTTATTGCTAAACATGGCTCTTTTAGTCTGTTTTTTTTAATATATATATATATTTTATTGATTTTTTACAGAGAGGAAGGGAGAGGGATAGAGAGTTAGAAACATTGATGAGAGAGAAACATCGATCAGCCACCTCCTGCACACCTCCCACTGGGGATGTGCCCACAACCAAGGTACATGACCTTGACCAGAATCAAACCTGGGGCCTTTCAGTCCGCAGGTCGATGCTCCATCCACTGAGCCAAACCGGTTTGGGCATAGTCTGATTTTTAAAGTGACAATCCATAAATGCTATGTAGAATAACTCTAGATTTACCAGAATATTAAATCATCAGGATACATATTGAATATTCACTAGATGTAATACACTGTATTAGACACTCAGGTGTACTAGAGCACATAAGACATTGCACTTAGGTACCTATTACCTATTCTGCAGTTTATTTGTGTTATTTAGTGGCTAATTCATAAAATATGAATTATTTAGATTTATATTCTGGATCCATTTGCTTGCTATGTGATTTTTAAGCTTTCATTTCCTCCTTTATAACATGAAGTACTAATGCTATTCAATTTATGAATTGTAGTGAATATAAAATAAAATAAATTCAAAGCATTCAGCGTATGGCTGGACACATAGTAAGTGGTCATCAATAGGTATTGGTTGACATTATAATTCCCATTTTTATCATATCCATCTTGTTATGATGGCCTAGGTCTAGCTCTTAGCTTGGGTTCTTTAGTAAACAGAGCCTGAATCAAGATGAAGGCTGGAGCTTTCTTTGGGAAGTAAAAATCAGTGCATTAAATATGAAGAAAAAAGAAAAAATGAGGCAAGGAAGGAGAGAAAGCCATGCAAAATAACCTGTTACCCTGCTGGCTACTACTTCTTAAGGAGTCGTGAGAAGACACACAACAGATCCCCAGCATAAGGATCTGTTTGGCCAGATGGGACTTCTTCAGATGAGCTATGTGGTTGGAATCGTCCCTGGGAAAGAGGAAGAAGGGGATGAAGTATTTACTTTCCCCTCCCATCTTCAGTTTCCCACTGGTCAAAGTTTGCTCCATGGGAATTGGCATGCCACACTTCTGGGTTGTGCCATCCAGCTCTTCAGGTGGCCACTTAAGATACTGGACACCACATGCAGTACTGTGAGATTTCATTCCAGTGCAAAAGCGATGAGAGGGGTTAAGCTCTGGGTTGTAGCCAGTAAACTTAACTGCACTGCAGCAACCACAGATGGCGACAGTGTATCTCAGTCAAACCACTGACAGCATGGCCTGGGAAATCAGCATGCGGAGGGGCTCTGAGAAAGGACACAGATCTGTGTCGGATACCTTTATGGTTCTCACATACCATAGCCTGAAATTAGAAACCTCTAAAGATGTATTAGTCAGGTGTTGCTGCATAACCAACAACCATCAAAGTTCAGTGGTTTAAAACAAAAACACCTTTCTTCCTTCCTTACAGGTCTACAGGTCAGCAGTGAACTGACTGGGCTCAATCGGGCTCAGCCTGGCCCATGTTCAGGTTGGTTCCTTGCATCTCTGATTCGGGGACCCAGGCAAAAGGAAGTGTGGCTACCTATGGCATGTTCTTCTCATGGCAGATGGTAGGAGGGGAGGAAGAGAGGCCGACGGAAACTTACTATGTCTCTTAAAACTTTGGCTCAAAGCTGGCACACTGATGCTTCTGTGAAAACCAGCAACCGAAAGTCACAAAACTCAAGCTTATCATCCACCTTCTTCTTCTAAAATCCCCAGCAGTGCCCCTAGTATATAACCAACCAGCATTGCTTGCTTTTTCCATTTCTTCAGGATACTTTGTACTTGTTAATTCCTAAAGGAGCATTTATTTTTAACTAATTTTATTTTCGTAATCACATTCTGAATCTGTTGAGGTATCTTTTCTTCTGTCATCTTCCTTGTACTGAAATTTGATTGCTGAACACAACTTGTATTTTGTTAACAACACCATTTGTTCCTATTAACACGCCCGGAGACAAAGGACATCTAGAGAAATGTAGAACTCCAAGTACCGTGCATTCACAAACTGGAATTAAAGCTCCTAAGCAATAGGGTTCTTGGTACCAAGAATAGCCTAGTTGTTCCCCAGCCTTCTTCCAAACCCCATGTGTTTGCTCAGTTAACACACTAAACTTTTTTTTCTTTGTTTCTTTTTTATTTTATTTTTTTTACTATTGCCAGCATTGCAAAGTCAAAATAGCTGTGGAGGAACAAGCTGTTCTGTCTCATGTCTCATCAACATTCTTTGCTCAGTGTATCAAAACACAGAGAGCATACAGAGCAAATGCAACAATTCCCATAAGTCCCTTATTGGGGATTTTCATCCTGTGAAACCATCCACATCTGCCTTCTCGGATCATGAGGAGAAAGGTGGGTCTCCAACTCAAATCCAAAAGAAGCCACAGCAAGCCAGTATGGATTTAACCTCACACTTTGTCAACTGAAAAATAAAAATATATTGTGTACGCCTGCATGAACTAATATCAATATTAAAGCTTGCTTGCAAATAACTTTTCCTTCCAAAGGACTGATTTTAAATTATTAAGGGAATTATACCCCAGTTTTATTTTGTTTTAAGTCATTGAACCAAAAATTCTAACCCAAGTCTCTTTAGTCACTTAGGATGAATTTTAATTTCAAATAGCAATCTTATTGCAAGCTGTCCTCTGCCAAGTGTATAAATGTTAAGGAAAGCTAAAGGGAAAGGTTGATAAGATGATCAAAGCCATTTCCATTCAAATCACAGTTCTACTAATCAACCTAGTCTTGTAAGACAGAAAAAAATCAATAGGAGAAAGATTAACCTAGTTGCCTACATTTGAACATATATAATATTGAATATTCAGTTTGTAAGCTCTCTCTTATTCATGATCCTGTAATTAAATGAATATCTTTTCCCAGGAAAAAGTTTTTATTTGCACAGTTAAAACAAATGAAATTTTCATTTAACATTAAAGCAGTTCAGAGTTAGCATTAAGTTAATATCTGGCCTAATACTTAATAATTAATAACTACTATTATTATCACTTACAGATGAAAAGTGATAAAGCCAAAGAGAACATTGCTAAAAAGTAGTGATCTTTTTTAACAGAACACTGGCAAGAAGAAGGTGCCTTTCCAATAAAAGCCAAGATGCTCTAAAGTTTAGAGTCTAAACCACCACTGCCCTCTGTCACTGCTTCGACCTGCCTGCAACATAAAGGGAAGAAGTCTTTTCCAGGTGTTCTTTTCAAATGGCTATAGTGGGCCATTGGGCCTAGACATGTGGGAAGAGAGCGATGTGCCCTACATTCCATTAATGCAACTAGACCAGAAAGAGAAAGAGCTATAGGAAGAATGTAGTAGGAAAGATAATACCTTAAGTCTAAAACTTAAGCAACTGCAAATAGAGAAACTGATAATTATCTGACAGCAGAGGTCATGCCTAACACAAAAAGGGCCAACTCACAGTGGATTATGAGGGTTGCTATTTAGTACAGAATTTATAAGAGAAAATGGTACCATCCAGTGAGGAAAAAAAAGAGATCGAGAAGCAGATGGACCTAATCTTGTCCATGCCCTCATCTTGCCTTAAAAGATTTCACTTATATTTTAGTAATGAGGTGTTAAGAGTCAACATAGCACCTCATATTAAGTATAACAAAATGCACTCTTTGATTTTAGAAAGAAAGGGGAAGGGGCAGAGGGAGAGGAAGAGAGAGAAAGAGAGAGAGAGTAGACATCGATTTGTTGTTCCACTTATTTATGCATTCATTTGGTTGATTCTTGTATTCTTTGGTTGTGGAGATCAACCCCACAACCTAGGCATATTGGAAAGACGCTCTAACCAACTGAGAGCTGCCCTGAAGTTTGCTGTTTTAGTAATTCTGTGAAGAATTCCTCTACTGATCATGGTAAAAGGCTATGCTGCTATAATAAAAACATCTAACAACACCGTGACTTAAAAAAAAAAAAAAGCAAAGCAAAAATAAAAAAAGCCTGTGTTTCTCATCAAACAGCTCTGAAGATAGCAATTCAATTTGGTGAGCAGTTCTGCACCACTGCCGTCATTTGAGGTTCCAGATTCCTTTCATCCTGCTGTCCCTCCATCCCTGGGACATCACTGTCTGCGTGGTTGAAGCTGGATCACCAGGGATTCCAGCTGGAAGAAAGGGAGCACATGAAAGGAGCATGCCCACTGCCTTCAAGACTAGGTTCAGAGTTGAGACACCTCACTTCTCCTCCCAGTCTATAGTGAGAACTTAATCATACCCAAATTCAGGGGAATATGGGTAACGTGGTCTAACCTCTTTTTTTTTTTAAAGTCACTACAATGGTTGGTTTCTTTATTATAGTAGCATATGCTTTTACTCTAACTTATGAGCACATGGAAGAATAGCAGCACAAATTTTGTTGGACAACTAGCAATCTCCATATATCCAAAGAATGGCATAGAAGAGATGACTTTATATTCATACCATTGAGATTCTATACATGAAAAATGATTTCTGCTTGCAATCTGGCCCTAAATGGTAGGAAAAAACTCAAAGGAAGGAATTTCAGAAATATTCTAGTTTAAACCTCTAACACACAAGAAACCTAAGGGCCAGAGAAGTGAAATTGCCTGCCCATGCAGATGGTAAGAGAAGCAATACTGGAATCCATGTTTACACCTTCTAAAATATACACTTGCCTAAGCTATTTGAGCACTCTAGTCAATCAAGGAAATTTTGGCTCCAAAGTTGATTTTTTCCCCCCTCAGGAATGAGGTGGCTTTGGGAGCTGGCCCATTCCAAAATCCTAATAACTGCTAACGCTCTGTTTTATATTTAATATAAATAACCTATTTAAGTGAAAGATGAACTGAAAAGAACTGAGGGCTCCCCCGTGCATTTAGCAGCATCTTTGGCCTCTACCCCAGATAGATGCCAGTAGCACCCCTCATGGTCCCCAGTTGTGATGACTGTCTGCAGACACTGCTAAATGACCTCCCACTGAGAATCACTAATTAATTATATCTGCAAAGATCCTATTTTCAAATAAGGTCATACTTACAGACTCCAGGTGGAATGTGAATTTAGGTGTGGGGGAGACTATTCAACACAGTTACAAGTCGTAATAGTGAAAGGCGCACCGCCCGCCTCTCCGGGCGGTGCGGGGGGGGGGGGGGGGGGGGGGGGAGGAGTCTGACCGCCTGGCTCTGAGATCCCTCCGCGCCCGCGCCGTAGGGCCTGGCCTCCCCGGAGCGGGTCCGAGTGTCCGGACCGGCTGCGTGGTGGCCAGCGGTGGGCCGAGGGGTGGGGCCGGGCGGCGACCGACCACGGGGGAGGTCATAGGAGCGGAAGGCCTCACCGCCTGGCTCTTTCCTCCCTTCCCCCATGGTCGGCTCCCCGCTTGCCCGCGCTGGGGCTGGGGGTCCATGCGGCCCTCGGGCCCGGTCGGGGGGGCGGGGCCTGCATGGGCCGGCCGCCGGGCCCCATGGGGGGGGGGCATTGGCTCCCCGGCCCACGGCGGGAGCCCGGCGCGGGCTGCCACCCGCCCGCTGCCCTCCGGACCGGGCCTGGTGCAGCAGCGGCGGCAGCGGAGTGGGGCGTGTGCCCAGGCTCGGGGAGGCCGCCATGCTGCAGTGCACGGGCCCCATGGGCCGGGCCTGCTCTGAGCGGATGCCGCTCCTCCAGAGCTGGGCCGCTCCACCGGCCGCACCCCGTTTGCTGGGCCTGTGCCGCCCACACGCGCTGGAGTCCCGGTCTGCCCGTAGGCCAGCTGCGGGTGCTGTGCGGGGGGGCTATCCTGCCTTGTGGCGAGTTCGAGCGGCAGCAGCAGGAGCCGGACAAGGACTATGCCCTCCATCTTGGGACAGAACCATGTGCTTCCTCACGGGAAGAAGCCACTGCTAGCCACACCCAGGATTTCTCTGGATTAACCAATGATGATCAAGGGAAGTGCACGCCATCACTATGACCACATCCTGTACCGACTCGCGCCTGGCCAATCGGCAGGGCCCACAGTGCCCTCTCCTGCCCCCACTCCACCCCCCTTTAAAACCCCCTGTCCCATCAGGCCTCTCTCTCTCGGCCACTGGACTTTCTGCTGTGTCGGTTGGTCTGGTGAACGGGGAGCGCAGGCCGGCTTGCATAATAAAGGACTCTTTGCTTTTGCATCGGACTGACTGGCTCCCTGGGGGTCTTGGGAACTTTGAAATCTGGGCACAACAATAGAAGTTAAGCAAGCTTTAGAAAAGTAATATATATATATATATATATATATATATATATATATATATATATATATAAAAATATTGCCTGCCTGAGTTTGTGGTTTACGGTCTGTACCAATCCTAGGTAATTAATAAAAAAAAAAAGTGTAACTCTTCCAATAATTAATCTAAAAATGTATGTTCTAGATCTTGGGTAACAAACCATTTCTCTACTATGGTTCTGAGGAAGATTTCAATTCTTCTTTCGGCAGAAAAGACAGCCGTGTCGTAACATGTGCTAAACCTTCCTCTATAGAGGAAGATCACTGACACATGATTGGTACTTACCAGTTAAAACATTTTTGAAAAATTAACTAACTTGAGTTAAATAAAAAGGAGAGAGTATGAATAACTTTTGCCTCACTTGTTAGTAGAAACTGTTCTGTCTCTATGTGCTTTATTTCTCTTATAAAACTGATCGGTATATCACAGTACTGACACAAAGAGCGCATTCCTGTTTAATATGTGATTTTTGAACAAGGCAAAAGAGGAGAAGAGCAAGAGGCAGAAAATGGTCTCATCAACAGAAACTACACACTCATAACTCATAAACTCCAAAATATGCCCACACTTATAGCAATTCATAGTTCCTTCTATTTTTACCCATATCATTAAAACAATCATGCAAAACAAGAGAACCTCAGCAATGCACCAAGCTGAATTTGATGTGGGAAATCCAGACGGAAAGGAGCATCAGGCTTATTATGGTATTCACCCTGTCCTTTCATCTATGTATCTATTTGCAAAGGGAAGAAACATAAAGAATGTAAAACTGAAGAATCAAAATCGCCATTCCCCCACCAACAAGCCTACTGGGTGGTGCTGAGCAGAATCAACTGACCAGGCCACCCTTGAGTGAGGAGTGTGGTGAAGCTGCCCACCCAACTCTGCCCTGGCCAGCACATGGCTGCCCACTCCCCCATCAAAGACATATGCATTTGCATACACACAAGCACAAATCATATGTTGACCAACCAAATTATATGGTTGGTCAACAAATCATTTTTGAGCACCTACTAGGAAAGTGCTGTGTTACACAGTGGCAAAAATGCATATCAAGAATGACAATGACATGGGAAAGAGCAGCCCAAGAAGAGGTGACATGAAGTCTAAGTTGGGACACTGCTGCTTGGCAGGGACCCTCAGACTCATCAGAACTACTTTAGTGAATTAGGGGAGAGAAGACCAATGTTAGCAGGTTAACATGTCAATTGAACATGAGTCCCACAAAACGTGGGACTTTCTTCTCCCCTTATCCTTGATCCTGTCATTGTATTATTCTAACCACATGTCTTTTGGGTGTAAAGAAACATCAAGAAGTCTAAACGTTGAGGTTTATGGAGCACCCTTGGCCTCTAGGGTCACTTGTTAAACCCTAGGTAGAATTCTGATAATATTTAAGACAAACCCTAAGAGGCAGAGTTACATAAAATTTCTCAACCATAATCACCATTTATTTTGTGGTAATGCATCAGTCTGGTGGATTGTTGAAAATGTGGGAAGCTGTACCTGTTTCTAATACATACAAACATGGCATCTAGATCGGTTACCACAGTCTAGATCAGCCGTGGGCAAACTACGGCCCGCAGGCCGGATCCGGCCCGTTTGAAATGAATAAAACTAAAAAAAAAAAAAAAAAAGACCGTACTGTTTTATGTAATGATGTTTACTTTGAATTTATATTAGTTCACACAAACACTCCATCCATGCTTCTGTTCCGGCCCTCTGGTCCAGTTTAAGAACCCATTGTGGCCCTCGAGTCAAAGTTTGCCCACCCCTGGTCTAGATGTTTGATCACCCAGATATGTCCTTGGGGCACTGAAGAAGTTACTGAATGGTCACTTAAATAACCACTACTCATAAAGAGAAATATAATCACATGATTTATTAATTTATCTATCTATCCAGCAATTCAGCCAGACAGCCAGCCAACAGTACTTATTAACAACCTATTATAGGCCAAACATTTGTGCAATTAGAAATATCAAGAAGGAAATATCCCTGTCCTCAAAAAATTCATACAGCAGTCTTAAGTATTTTTATTGTACACCACCATCAAGAAAAAATATGAGCATATATATCCAATACCACAAATATGTATTTCCTTACTTATAAATTATAAACAAATACTACTGTGCTAACATGAAGATATAGCTATGTATATAAAAGGGTAATATGCAAAGTGTCCCTGTGGGAGTTCGACTGGGAGATTGGGAGTTCTATCGCTCACTATGATGTGTGCTGACCACCAGGGGGCAGTGTGGAAGGAAGGAAGGCCTGGTCAGCTGCCGGCAGCCAGGGAAGGGAGGCCCCAGCCAGCAGCTGGAAGGCCCCTATCGGCCCTGATCACCGGCCAGGCCTAAGGACCCTACCCATGCACAAATTTCGTGCACCGGGCTGCTAGTATATATATCCCTTGAACAACATGGGGGTTAGAGGCACCGAATCCCCATGTAGTCAAAAAGCTACATATAACTTTTGACTCCCCAAAAGCTTAACTACTAATTACCTACTGTTGACCAGAAGCCTTGCCAATAACATAAATAGTCAATTAACACATAGTTTGTTTGTTATAAGTATCATATACTGTATTCTTTTTAAAAAATTTTTGGATGACTTTTTTAAAGCTGGGGACAATGAAACAAAAAAGGACTGGGGAAATGAGCCTTGGTTGGGCTGCTTTGGCTCCCTGAGAAGTCAGAGAAAAGGGGGCCTTGGGGACAGGTTCAGGAGGTTTGCCTGGGATGAGCTGCCGCTGCTCATTGCTGACCTGGTTACAAGCCCGTGGGGACCCCTAGAGTCTAGGAAGAGATGCATGCCTGTGGGGAAAGAAGTGGGAGATGAGGACAGGCATGCTCTTGGGAACGCGAGTGTGCTATACTGTGTTCTTACAATAAAGTAAGCTAGAGGGAAAAAATCATAAGACAAAATACGTTCATAGTATTTACTGAAGAAAGTCTGCATATAAGTAGACCCATGCAGTTCAAAGCTATGTTGTTCAAGGGCCAACTGTATACATAACAATACTACTATATTCCTATAGCATACATCTATCTATATGTAGAGAGATAACTTATATTTTAAAATATACACAAAAATTGAAGTTAAAAAATGAAAAGAAAAATAGTTATAAACAGAGTAAGAGAAAAAGTTGAAAGGAAAGAATAAGACCCTTAAATCAGCAGCTCAGGGACAGTATCCAGGAAGACGGCTCCCTGCCCTTGTGCTAATGTGAGCTCTATTAAGCATACCCGTGGCCCTTTGTGGTCCCATCTACTGCTTACCCCAGACTGCCCTGTCCCATCATTTTAATGGCAGCATGCAACATTCTGAGGAGTGAAGTCAGCTAGTCCTACATAAATGGTTTAGAATACAAACTGTGGGAATAGAGAAAATTAGATTTACTTTAGGAAATCCAAGACCTCTTAGTTTTAATTTTGTGTGGAAATTTAAGAGACTTCAGGAAACTGATTGAAGCTTAAGTCAAAAAAAGAAAATCACCCACAAGTTCTTTTTTGCAGTCATTACTAACATAACAATGAGAAGCCAAATTCTGCCACATTATTGGCAACCATATTTACATCACTAAAAAGAATGATCGTATCACTGACAGATGCTAAGACTCAGTGGTTTGAATCACACCATGTGTTACAAATTAAAAGGGCTAAAATCACAATAATGCTAATCTGGAAAAGAATAGGATATGAACAATTGTTAGGAGCTGCAGAACTCATATTTAAAAGCAACCCACATATATTAGCCAAAAATAGATGTGCTTAAAATTAGGTAACATATTAACCCAGGTAGTACCTTGAGCAAGTGTAGGTCTACTCAGCATAAAGCTTTTAAATAGAAAAAAGTATCCAAACTATGTTTCTATTTTTAAAAACAGGTATAAGTTTACACATAGGAAAACGATAAGAATTTCTACTGAACTGTTAACATTATTTGTATGTGGGAGCAGGTTGTATTAAGAGAAACTTTTACCTTCTTAAACATTCATGTCTCAAAATTTGAATTTTTATAAAGCTAATTTACTATTCTTATAATCAGGAAAAATATGTAACTATATGTAACAAACAAACAAAAAAACCCTATTGAAAGAAATCATATTATGGTATAACAGAAAACAAATTGAACTAAATATCAGTAGACTAAGGTTCAAAAAAATCAATGCTGCAACTCACCAGCCATGAAATAGGTGGTCATTAATATTGGTGCAGGTGCTGGTACTGGTAGTGGTTGCTGTTATAGGCTACAAGGTTCTACAATGTGCCCAAGTCCTCTCTTCTGAGGTTCTGCCTCTTTCTTCTGTATTGTATCCCAGCACTGCCCCCTACCCACTATATGCTGCATTATAGCCTGCTCAAATCCATGTTCTTTCCACCAGTGATAGAGTCATGCACATACTAAAAATATATAATGGGCTTTAATCTTCACAAACCTCATAGGCTCTTTCTCTAGACTACAGCTTAGAGGATGGGCGAGCAAAACTGCTTGGTGGAAGATGACGTGTGTGAATCAAATGGTTGTCTCTGGAAAGTGAGAACTACCCACAAGCCTCCAAGGGAGGCTCCCCAACCAGCCCGTCTCTCTGCTCTGCTGCTCAATGACTCCTCTAGACCTGAGCAGCCCTGGGTTCTGCTCTGGCATCTACCTCTGTGTCAGGGGTCCTCAAACTACGGCCCGCGGGCCACATGCAAATACAAATATTGTATTTGTTCCTGTTTTGTTTTTTTACTTCAAAATAAGATATGTGCAGTGTGCATAGGAATTTGTTCATAGTTTTTTTTTAAACTATAGTCCAGCCCTCCAACGGTCTGAGGGACAGTGAACTGGCTCCCTGTTTAAAAAGTTTGAGGACCCCTGCTCTATGTAGTGCAGCACCCAGGACAAGTCCTTTAACTCTGTTTGGGAGAACACTCCAGGCATATATTTAAAAGGGAAGCTGTCTTTTCTTGCTGTACTACATGAGGTCATGTAGAGAGGTTCATGAATTATTTCAGCAAGCGCTATTATATGCTAGATGCTATGCCAAGAGCGGGACACGGATGAGCTATGGCCTCTACACTTAGGGTTCCACATAACGGTGTCTCAAATTGGTATATGGACATAGGAGTAAAAGATACACATTGTCATTCACAGGTTCACTAGAGACCCAGTGCAGGAATTCATGCACGATGGGGTCCCTCGGCCTGGTCGGCCATCGGGACCGATCGGGGCCTTCTAGCCAGTCCTGATGGGGGCCAATTGGAGCCGATTGGGGCTGGCCAGGTGGGGGTGCTTGGGAACCGCGGGAGGTTGGCTGTGGGAGTGCACTGACCACCAGGGGGCAGCTCCTGCATTTAGTGTCTTCCCCCTGGTGGTCGGTGCACATCATAGCAACCGGTCGACTGGTCATTCTGTTGACTGGTTATAATGGTCACTTAGGCTTTTATATACACTGAGTGGCCAGATTATTATGACCGGCTAGATTATTATGACCACCCCATCAGTACTTCATTAACACTTCCAAAAATACTGAATAGTGAAAACTTCCTAAGCAAATACTCTCAAGGTTTTATTATTATTATTATTATTATTTGCATAACTAATTCACTTCATTGTACTGATGGGGTGGTCATAATAATCTGGCCACTCAGTGTATATAGATTCCTTCATGTTAACAGAAGAAGCCATGGGCCTTATCTTCAAGGAGCTTACTTATTCATAGTTGATTTATACTGGTTTACAAAAAATAGAAGTGGGAGGTATAATTTTTGTAAATCCTTTAGAAAGTTAACACATTTATTGAGCATTTACTATGTCCTAGGCACTAGGCTTGATGGCAGGAATACGAAGAAGATAGAAACTACTTCCAAGAATCTGACAGGAAACAAATGAATTAGAGAGTAAAGCAGTAAGGGATCCGCTACCACCTCTTCCTGGAGTACTTGAGGAATTCATCCCTAGGAAAAACAATGGATCAGATCTTAAAAAATCCTTTCTTGCCAGGTAAAGAACAGAAGATAAAGGGGATGGCCAGGAATACCTCCAGACAGATGGAGGTAAAAAGGACAAAGGTAAGCAGGAGGCCCTGACTGTGCCAGGCTTAATTCAGGAGAAATATGCCAGGATTTAGGGTCCCCTACAGCTAGCAATGGGGGCTTTATTAAAATGCACTGAAAGGCTCTCGGGACAAACTTTAATTGAGAATAAAAAATGTGGGAGAGCAGAGAAGATACCCAAAGTGAAAAGGGATAGATAGCAGCTAGAAGCAATGACCAAATCCGACTTCTAACCTGTATTCTGGGAACTGCTGGCTCAGAGCACTGTCTCCCAGTAGTTTTCAAACATTATTGGGGGGCGGCGGGGGGGGGGGATCAATGTGGTTTCTTGCAAATTTTCCTGAGAGTCGGGTTCCATAGTTGTGAAGAAAGGTAGTCCTAAGATTGTGTTTTCTTTCCCCTTATCAAACACCCCTGCAATTCAGATGCAGATGATCAAAAAACACTCTTGGAGCTGTACCAAGGAATCTGACGAACGAGGCAAAAATTCCAGGGCTCTGAGATCTAAAAGCCTAACTGTTTCAAAGGTCCCAGAAAACCAGAAGCTGTCGCTGGATGTGACGTGACTCAGAAGAACCACATACAGAGCAACAGAGCTAAAAATGTTCTGCACGTTTGCCCAGAAGCATCAAGAAGTTGATGCAAGCCTAGCAAAGTGTTTTTGTAAAGACCATGGGATAGTCATAAAGAAATGGCTACTTCTGGGAATGCTGTTCATCTGCTTTGCTCTTCCATCCTGTATCTGCAGGTTTCTGAAGGGCTGTGCTCTCGGCGTGACTATGGCCACCGTCTGGGAAGAGAAGATGAAGCCCGGGCAATGGCAAGAACAGTGACCTGTGCCTCCACCCAGGAGCCAGTCAGATGTGACCAGAGTAACTTCCTCAAGCAAAGCTACCCTCCCCACTCTGAAAGAAGGAAAAGAAACGAGGTAGACAGCAGCTCAAAACGAAGCACGGGGGAGAGAAGGAACTTTTTGTCCATCTTCTGAGCTGAAGCTTTCCTTTCAATAAATATTCTTTGTTTCAGTTTTCCTAAAGAAGTAGGACGACAAATCACATTCTTTTTTTTTTTTTTTTTTGCTAAAGATAAAGGTAAAACTGCAGTCATTCAAAAAGAAATAAACTTAATCACCAGGTTTTCTATTTTAATTTTATTTTTTAACCTAAATTCTAATGGACAGGCTCATTCCTATTTAGGAACTTCAATTCAGATACAGATAATAAACTGATTTCTTTTTTAACTGTAGTATACCAACTTTAAAGCCACTGGTTCCTCAGCCCAGTCCCAGTGTAAGGCTTAGCCAAGGTCTCCAGGGTAACATTCTGCAGGAAAAGGGTGACATCTGCAGGAATGCTGTGTCACTACATGATAGAATCCACCAGAATTCTCAAAAATCAATTCGTCAGTGCACAGATTACACACTCAGCAAGTTGCCTGGCATATAATAAACTCTCAACAAATGATTCTTGTTACTTGCGTGATGGTGGTGGTGGTGGTATACGCTCTTACATTGTATTTCTTGAAATCAAAAAAACAAAAAAAGCCCAAAGAAGACAGGTACCAGAGGCTATTCAAATTATATAGATTATTGTTCTGTTTTCCACAGGAACCCTTCCAGAGAGATGACAATCTATCTTGATTTTAAAGACCTCACAGAAAGAAACTGCACAACCTCCCACATCCACCACAGCTCTACAATCTTCAGCATGGCCAGGCTTAGGCAAACTTAGTTAAGTAAATTTGATTTTTGAGGAGCTCTCCTTTCAAAATGGATGCTATTTTACAACAAACATTCCTCATCTGTTCAATAAGCATTTGCTGTGCACCTACTGCGTTCCAGGCACGGTGTTACGTAGCCTGAGTTCAGTGGTGAACCAAATGTATTTCCTGACTTGAACAGTAAGCAGTCTGTGGAGCCTGCAAGACTCCAGGGTCCTCCTGCTTCCACTTCCTTCACTGCCCGGTCCCCCGCCTCATCTTTAAGGTCCTCATTTGTTCTTCTTTATAAACACTTTATGCTAGGAACTCCCATACTCTTCCTCACTTCCAACAACACTAATTCCCTGCACTTCATTCTCTCAGTTACAATCTAGGTAGCAACTAGCTAATGCAGTAAACTATTCCATGCCAACTGTTAATAGATCACATCACCACGGTATTTTAAACACATTTCAATGGTGTCTTTCTGAAGACAGAATAGGCATTTAGGCCTTTGTGTCCAACTGATGGAGACAACAGTCTGAGAAAGGCAGGACTTTGTGCTACAGCAACCACTTCACACAGCTGGTGCCTGATTTCCAGAGAGCACAGCCAACCTTGGTTTGTTCGGTTTTATGCCACTGCTTAAACCTGTTTCTGGATCAGCCTCACTAGAGTTGAAGAATATATATGCAAGCACCTTTTACTATAAAGTAGCTCCTTTAAATTCCTGATAAATGTAAGTCTCTTCTCACTCTTCCCCCTGCCATAAAGAGGCTCCTTATAGTAATCCAAAACTTGCACTGAAAAATGCAAAATTATGTCAACTTGCATTTTTCATCTATTCTGCATATTTTCCTAAATTTTGCACAGTAAATGACCAAGTGATAAAGCTTCCACTTCTCTTTACCAATTTTATGAGTTAAAATCAGGGAAAATGCTCACTACTCCTGCTTGTTATGAGAGGTTAATTGTCCAGGTAGTCACTGACCCCTGCTCTTGGCCATTCTGCAAGTTGGTGTTTGTTTAGGATTCTGGGCCTTGTTGGTGGAGATCCTGTTCCTGTCAGCATTTAATCACTAAAACTTTGTTAGTGTTCTTAGAAAACACAAAATAAGAAACACAGTTCTTTCACTTGGTTGAACTGAGCTGTAGTTGACATACACACATTACTAAGAAACAAATCAAGAAATAAGAAGATAGGGTTTGTGTCCCAAGATGACAACATTTTCAATGGAGCATATAATACACAGCATATAAAATCTTAAGAAGGCCCATTGGCAGACTGTACCAACTTCCCTTGAATATTTCCTTAGATCTGATTGTGTGTGTGTGTTTCTTTCTCATTCAAGTCTCCTAGACAAAAATTTATCGGTATCAACCCCTGCAAACATGAACAAAATGTATTCATAAGCCTTGAAAACGTATTCCTCAAGAAATTGAAAATGCGCCAGGATAAAGGAATTGAAGTGTATTGATGCCTTTTCTATGGCAGGCACTGTGTATATCTTATTTCACTTGATCCCCTCAGTAGCCCTGTCAAGCTATGTAGGTTGTTTGGAAAGATTCTCACTTAACTGATGAGACCAAGGTCAAGATCCTATACCTTGCCAGCAAGTGATGCTGATCAGATTCAGCCTCAGGTCCATCTGGGCCCAGAGCACAAGCTCCTTCCCTGGTCCCTGAAGAACCTTAGAAGAAGCTGGCTGTGAATTTCAAATATAAGCTTGGCATTGAATAGAGGCGAGGCTACCAAGGCAAGCACTCTGCTGGAGCAACCTCAAATGAAACTCCATAATTGAGCACCATAAAAATAAAAAATTCTTTGAAAGGACTTGTGGTTATATACTTAATGTATATTAGTGATTAACAAACTATGTTTATCATTTATGGGGGCTTTCAAGTGTAATTTTCAAATAATGCTGTATCTGTCCATCATTTGTGAGGAATCAGATCTTACTATTGCTATAAATACAGTTTAGGCTAAAAAACACTGACTCCTAGGGTAATGAAGAAGCTTACCACATTTAAGCTTTATTGATTTTGTCACGGTAGTATGTTTCAGTCTATTTAGAATGTCATTCTTGTGGCTAATGTGATTAGTTGCGTAATTAGTAAAAGCAGATTTGTTTGATCCCAATATTCACTATAAATATTTTGATGTAACATTATTTGTTCATTCCTTTGTCCATGAAAAATTTATTGCAAAACAGTTTGAGGTTCTATACAAAATTAAGCATGCAATTACCATATGACCATGACCCAACAATTGGACTTGGGGGCATTTACCTCAGAGAAATTAAAAATTATGTTTGCACAAAAACCTGTATACTGGTGTTCATAGCAGCTACATTTTATAATAGCCCAGGACTGGAAATAACACAGATGTCCTTCAACAGGTAACTGCTTAAACAAATGGTGGTACATCCATACCACAGAATACTGTTCAGCAGCAAAAAGGAATAAACTATCCACATGCACAGCATCTTGGATGAATCTCCAGGGAATTGTCAACTCAGTCGGGGGCGGGGGGGGGGAAGCAAATTCCAAAATGTTGCATTGTGTGTGACTCAATTTATATAACATTCTTCATACAACAAAGTTCTAGAAATGGAGAACAGATTAGTGGTTGCCAGTGGTTAAGGAAAGAGTGGACGTAAGAGTGAAGTAAGTATGACTGTAAAAGAACATGTGCCCTAACTGGGAATCGAACCGGGAACTCCTGGTTCATATCAGTGTCAATATCACGGTGTGATATTGTACTAGAATTTTGCAAGATGTTATCATTGGGGGAAGAAGGGTACAAGGGAGCTCTATTATTTCTTACAATTGCATGTGCGTCTACCTCAAAACAAAATGTTTAATTAAAAAAAACACTTAAGATACCGGAATTAAAAACAGAATAAAGACTCCTTAGAGGACATTCAAGACCTACTACAGGGAAGAAGGTAACTCCACTGTAGTGTGGGAAATTTAACTCTACAGTTTCCATGGATGCCAAAGGGACACAGGAGAAGCACTGAGCCTATAGCTGGAATCAGGGGATACAGAAAGTTGTCCAGAAAGGAAGATCTGTAACAAAGACTTGAGGGTTAGTACAAGTTATGCTGACAAAGAGAGGAGGGAAAGGGTGGAGGACATTCCGGGGACAGGGTAGAGGGCATTCCAGGGAGAGGGGGCAGCATTTACAAAGGCAAGGAGAATGGAAATAATGTGGTCCATTAGAAAACAGTAGGTCGGTATGTCCTGTGCACATAGTGGCCACGGGAGCTGACAGAGACAAGGCTCATCTCAATCCTAAGGCAAGGTCTTAAAGGTACATACATATATTAAAGGTCTTGAAGTACCTCCTGTAGAGTATATCCAGATATTGCAGGTTTGTCTCTGTGTCTCTTTATAGCCATAAATAAGACTTAGGTTCTAATGTACACTAAAGGGCATAAGGGGTGGAGATTGAAATGTGAGTTGAAGTTGGGGACCAGAAGTAGCTAGCGATATATAAGGATTTAAACTATAGCAGTGACAATAGGAATGAAGAAAAAGGGGGGTTTGAAATACTTAACAGAGACAGAATCCAACAGTATATGGTGACTGGTTGAATGTGAGAAGGAATGAAGAAAAGGGTGGATTTCAGAGACCTAACAGAGACAGACTCCAACAGTATACGGTGACTGGTTGAATGTGAGAAGGGAAGATGAGAGAAGATTGAGGGCATGACTGCAAATGATAGAACTAGGATGCTGCTCATCAGCCTAGAGCAGATATCACTAATCAATAATAATTCTCTTTACATCTCAAGTCATCTCTCCCTGGAGCCAATACTTGCCCATTGAAAGAGCAACCATGTACCTGAGAATATATAAATCTAGAACAATGGACTGCAAACCATTCTAATAAAATTAATAAACTTTTAAAAAATATATTTCTATTGATTTCAGAGAGGAAGGGAGAGGGAGAGAGAGATAGAAACATCAATGATGAGAGAGATAATCATTGATTGACTGCCTCCTGCTCACCCCCACTGGGGATCAAACCCACAACCCAGGCATGTGCCCTAATTGGGAATTGAACCATGAACTCCTGGTTCAGAGATAGACATTCAATCACTGAGCCATGCTATCTAGGCAAATTAATAAACTTTAAATTAAAAAAAAAAATCTTCCCAGCATCTAATCAAAAGAGCATATAATTAACAAGAAAAAGAAAATTAAATTATCATCAGATTCTACTACAACAATGGTTTATGTTGCTGAAAATATATTAACATATTTAAGAGATTCATGAGAGAACATGTAAGTTGAGGATATTATATCGACAAAACTAACCTCTCACTAGAAGACTCCAAACAAACTTTTATCAACATATAAGAACCCAAAGACTATTATTCCCACAAGTCTCTTTCAAAAAGTTTCCTCGAGAACAAGCAGCAGACAACTAAAACAACTAGAAGATATTAACATTAGGACTAGTAGTGAGTATTAAATATATAGTCACTTGTAGAAATAAATGAGGGTTAAAAGAGAGGGTATCATATGTAATGAATTGATACATATAATCTAACTAGTGGCCCGGTGCACAAAATTCATGCATGGGAGGGTCCCTCAGCCCAGCCTGCAATGACGCCAGCATCCCTCTCCCTGGCCTCCTGCCAGAGGCCCCTCCCCTCCTACCGCACAGCCGGGGCGCAGACGCAGGGCTCGCATCACCACAATCCCAGCGTCCCATGCCCAGGCCTTTGTCGCAGAGTGATAGGTAATTTACATGTTACTATTTTATTAGATAGGACACTGTAACTATTATACAACTATGAAATTCAAATTGGAGGGAGGGGAGAATGGGCACAGGATATGCAAAAAGATTTTAACTGTTTTCAGTAATCATAATTGGTGGTGGTAATAACAGCATTGTAACCTGATATTATGTGTATAATATGGGATAAAAACATAAGGATCAGATATCATAGAAATGTACACTGGAAACCTATATAATCTTCTTAACCAAAGTCAGCCCAATAAATTTAATTTAAAAAAGTAATTATGTGATGTTATAATTCGATCATCCATGCATTCTTGCGAACCAGGATTCTCAGGGAAAACCCCATAGTGCTGAATTTTAATTGAAACTATCACTATAAACTTATGTAGTATTTAACCTTTAAATACAAATATTTCAATGTGTATACCTAGCACCCAGATTGTGGTTTTGAAATACTATTTTGCATTAAAGAAAACCAAAATGGCTGAAGAAAGCAGCACAACCTTGGAGGTTTAAAAGAACAAAGATTTATTTTCTCAGAGTTCGGGAGGCCAGACAAACTGAAATCAAAGTGTCAACCAGTGTCTGCCTCTGTCTTCACATGGCCTTCCCTGTGTTTGTCTTATTCTCTTCTGTCTTTTAAAGGACACATCATTAGACTTAGGGCCCGACCCAATCCATATTGAACTCTCCTTGAAATCTTTAACATAATTGCGTCTGCAAAGACCATTTTCCAAATAAGGTGACATTCACAGGTTCCATGAGGATATATATTGAGGGCTCACATTCACTCTTCTACAGTTTGATCACTGGCCCCTAAGATTCATGTCTAGTTAACATGCAAAATGCATTCACCCCATGCCAACATTGCCAAAAGGCTCAATCTATTATAGCATCAACTCTAAAGTTTCATCTACATATCATCAGCTCCAAAGTCCCAAATCTCATCTAAATCAGGTATAGGTGAGACTCTGGGTATGATCCATTCTGTAAGAAAATTCCTCTCTATCTGTAGACCTGGGAAACTAGGAAACAAGTTATCTGCTTCTGAAATACAGTGGTTAGACAGGCATGCCCACTGCAAAAGAGATCTTGGAAGGAATAAAGGGCTCACCAGTCCCAAGCAAGTTCCTAATCCAGCAAGACAAATTCCTTTGTGTTTCAAGGCCTAAAAATTATCCTCTGTGGCCTGATGCTCTGCCCTCTGGGCCTGTGATGGGACCCTGCCCATCTCCATGCCCCTGGAGCTCTGCCCTTGAAGACACTCCTCCTTTTTCTTGAAGGGTAACACACTTTGCAACCAAGTGGCTCTCTCAGCCCATCACATAAGAGGGTCCTCCACAAATCTGTCCTGGATAGCCCCAGTGCTACTTGAGGCTTCTGCTGGGATGATTGAGCAAACCCATAAGTCACATGCCCACTTTCTTAAGCAAAAGGTTCCCCAGCCACATCCCTGATCCTCTCTCTAGAGCACGCTTTACCTGCGTAAATTTCCTAATTTTAGCATCCTCTGTGATCTTGATAGCTGGAGAACCTTCCAAATCATCAATTGCTTCTTTTTGCTTAATAATTCCTTCCTCCCATTTACGTCTTTCCTTGATGTTTTATTTATTAAAAGCAGCAAAGAAAAACCAGGCCGCTCCTTTAATACTTCCATTGGAAACCTCAACTAAATACCCAAGTTCGTGACTTGTAAGCTCTGCTTTCATCCAATGATCGTACCCAATGCAGCCAAGCTTTCTGCCACTTTATAACAAGATGGCCTTTCCTCCAGTTACAGTATGTTCCCCATTTCCTTCTGAGATCTCACCAGAAGAACCTTTAACATTCATATTTCTACTAATGTTCTGTTCATGACTATATATACATATATGTGTATGTATGAATACAGTATTATCTATTCATCCTCTAAGAGCTCTTCACTTCCTTCTTAGCTCTCATCAGAATTGCCATTGACATCCATATTTCTACCAACTATCTCTTCAAGAAAATTTAGGCTTTTTCTATCATTTTACCTCAACATTCTTCTAGCCTCTATCCATTACCCAACTCCAAAGCCACTTCCACATTTATAGCTTTCGTTATGGCAGCACCCCTCTTCCCAAAAATCACAGTCTGTATTAGTTGCCTAGGGCTGCCACACACTTGGTGGCTTACTACAAAAGGAATGTATTCTCTCCGAGTTCTGGAGGCCAGAAGTCCTAAGTCTGTAGGTTTTGGCAGTGAATCCTTCCTCACCTCTTTCAGCTTATGGAGGCTGCAGGGATCCCGTGGCTTGTGGTAGCATCATTTCAATCTCTGCCTCTGTCTTCACATGGCCTTCTTCTGTGCCTGCATATCTCAAATATTCCTCCCCTTTCTCTTATGAGGATACCATCAGTGGTTGGGTTTAGAGCCCACACTAAATCCAGAATGATCTGGAGATATTAAACTTAATTACATATGCAAAGACCCTATTTCCAAACAACGTTACATCCAAGGTACCAGGGGTTAAGCCTTGAACATGTATTTTTGAAAGCTACAATTCATCCCACTCTAAGGGCTTTTGGGGGACATGGTGACAAATATGGAGAAGTAAATGCACATGATGAGCCAGGAGCATCTTGATACACCAGGTAGAAAGAAGCTGTCAAAGACTACAAAGACTCCGGAGCCAAATTGAAGAGGCTCCCACTGACCAAAAATGAAACAATTTAAGTATCAATAGAGATGAAAAACCACAGTGTTTTGAAAATGATCAAATATCTTTAAATTCCTGAGTTCTAAGTAATTTTTTTAAAATTTCTTTACTGGTTAAGGTATTACAAATGTGTCCTCATCCCCCCATTACCGCCAACCTTCCCCCGCCCCCCTCCACACACACACTCATGCTCTCATCCCCCTGTTGTCCATGTCCATTGGTTTGGCTTATACACATGCATACAAGTCCTTTGGTTGATCTCTTCCCCTTACCCCCACCCTCCACTACTTTCCTTCTGGGGATTGATAGTCTGATCGCTGTTTCTCTGTCTTTGGATCTGTCCCTGTTCATCAGTCTATGTAGTTCTCTATATTCCACAAATGAGTGAGATCATGTGGTGTTTATCTTTCTCTGACTGGCTAATAATTTTTAATTGAATTTGTTACCTCATGAAGATAACAGGGAACCAACTTGCTACCTTGAAACCTACATAAATAAAATGAAAGAATCAAGCATTTACCTTTCTTTTCCTATATGAACTATACCACTGAGTAACCAAATATTAGATAAGGAGTATCTCCTTATGAAAATTATTTCAGCTAAAATATGGTAACAAAATAATAGAATTTTATTATCACTATTTTGCAACCACCATGAATTAATGGATGTAGGCATTGAACATCAATAGCACGTAACACCTAAGAAGAACAAAACCAGACGTCACATCCCGCCAGATGAAAGAATACCGTACCACACATAGTCTTGCCAAAGGGATCAAACAGGGGTCTGATCAAGCCTCTGGATCCTGCTGCCAACCTTCAAAAAATAGAGGGCAGGGTGACATACTGAATTGTATCATAATTCTGCAAACAGCAGAATCCACACTATGAAACGCCATGAGTTCTTTCAAAGATAAATTGTAAGCAGAGGAGAATCTATACATAAAAAAAAAAATACATGGAGTTTTTTTTAATGGGCAAACTAAAACTACCATGTCAAAAGATGAACACTTGGATGTGCAACAGGGGGACTTTTATAATTTAAAAAGTTCAGAAAAGGGGGAGTGGTCAAGATGTCAGCGCTGCTGAGATTGGCAAAGATGACTATCTAAAAGATGTCTTATTCACCCTTGTTTTCTTAAAAGTGCCTAGGAAAATATGTGGCATGTAGTCAGAACTCAGTAAGTATAAACTTCCATGGTGCGTCCATTCCAATACCTGTGAGTCTCACACCAACACTTTGGGAGTTGTAAAAAAAAACACGCAAAAAGGATATACAAGAAAGAAGAAGGGAGAAAGGGAGGAAGGCAGGGGCAAAGAGAGGGAGGGGGATGGAAACGGGGGCGGGGGATAGGAAAAAAACAAGGGGGAAAATCTCACTCACCAAAATGCTCCATGCAACTTCCATGTCTCTCCATCCCAGCTTACTGAAAATTATCCTACAAAACAAAGGCACAATCTAAGTTTTCCCAAACTGCATATGCCTGTAGGATAGAGCAACAATGAAAATTCTGTTTCTGGATCTTGGACCCACGTGAGAACACAGTAGTTAGAACGCAGTAGCTCCTTGGAGAACTCCCTTCCCACCCCACCCCCACCACAAGTGTCTCTAAAACCCAAGATGTGTCTCACAGGTGCTCATGATGGGGCGCTGCCATTTCCCACTCTCTTACTGGGTGATTCAGCTCCCCATCCTGTCACTTAAAGGGCACTGAGGTCTCCTGCCAAATGCAGCTATTGATCTCCCACTTATCACCAGGTGCTGGAGACTCCACCAGGTGTGCCACTCAAGTCTTCTGTCAAACATCATGACTAAACACCAGAGCCCTCGAAGTGCCAAAATGCCATGGTTACCGGCGAGGAGCTGTGCCGCCCCCTTACTACCTGTTAGAGGCGCCCCAAAGCTTTGTCGCACCTGCCTCCATTATCTCACAGACCTGAGTGAAAGAGTTCCTTCAGCTTTTTTACTCACAGACCTTTCTCTTCCTAGGATTTAGACGCGGGTTGTTGCTGTAACTATCTTTTCATATTTACCCATTCATTTCATAAATGGGGATTTTTACATGCTTGGTATTAAAGAGTGCTTAATTTGCCCTAGCTGGTTCGGCTCAGTGGATAGAGCATCAGCCTGGGGACTGAAGGGTCCTGAGTTCGATTCCAGTCAAGGGCACATGCCCAGGTTGCGGGCTTGATCCCTAGTAGGGGGCGTGCAAGAGGCAGCTGATCAATGATTCTCTCTCATCATCTCTCTCTCTCTCTCTCTCTCTCTCTCTCTCTCTCTCTCTCTCTTTCTCTCTCTCTCTCTCTGTCTTTCTCTCTTTGCCTTCCTCTCTGAAATCAATAAAAAATATATTTTTAAATAAATAAATAAAGAGTGCTTAATTTAAAAATTAAACAGAAATGAACTAGAGAGAAGTGAAATGGGTTATAAATTATTGAAGTCGGTCAGTAGTCATTTTGCAACAGGTTTCAGGGTACATTCTTAACAATCAAAGCAGCTGCCATTCTTAGTTGTTCACTGTAGTGTCCTACCATTATCACAACACAGCTATTGTCTCTGTCTCTGATAACCTCTGGGCATCTTCCTACTTCTGTTTCAAATACCAGGCTACAGGCTCTCTTCCCATACCTCCAGGTCAAATTCCCAAGAAAGAAAATGATTACCATTGCTCTTGTATGGACATTTGTGACAGGCTATCTCATGAGCCATTAATCCATCTTTGGTCACCAAAGAATGTCACATGGCCTGGCTGTGGTGGTTCAGTGGATTGAGCGTCGTCCCATGGACCAAGAGGTCCTGGGTTCGATTCCCAGTCAGGGCACAATGCCTGGGTTGTGGGCTTGAACCCGAGTAGGGGCATGCAGGAGGCAGTCAATCAATGGGTCTCTCTCATCATTGATGTTTCTATCTCTCTCCCCCTCTCCCTTCCTCTCCTAAATCAATAAAAATGTTTTTTAAAAAAAGAATGTCATGTGGTCCCAGCAAGAATACATGTAGAAGGAACCTCTTAGAAGGGATCTATGGAAGTGGCAGACACTCTCAGGCATAAATTTCCTTCACTAGAAAATTAGAATTCCTGTACATAGTCACCTTCAGCAGAGGTAATGTACTGGGTACATAATAAGCTCTCAAATATTAGTTTTAGTTCCATGGGTTAAACAAACAGTTTTAATTCCTTTACATGGCATTTAAATCCATTGAGTCAACTTACCTTTTCATTTTTATCTATTAATATATCATCCCTTGAACTCTAATAATAACTAACATTTGTTGGGGTTAACAATATGCCTGGCACTTCCCTTAGAGCAAGCATGTCAAACTCGCGGACGACAATTAATATTTTTGCAGCCCAGCCAATATAACGGTACGTAAGAAAGGTTTTAATAAAAATTTCGTAACTTAATTTTTACAATACCTGTTATACATAATTATTAATAACAAACTACAACGTTTACTAATGACTGCTTACTATAATTGTATTGTGTTCATTTCCCTTACATGCCTTACTCGCAGGCGCACCATTTCTCTCCACTAATACTAGCAGCAAATATTTTAGCAGCCAATTGCCAAGTCATTAGTCTTGTACTGACTTGTTTGGTGTGCACAACAGGAAATATTTCGCTTTCGGAGAACAAGAAAACTACATTTATTTGCATTATGCTTATTATTTTGTGCAGTTATTCAGTGTCTGGTAAGTTAATGTTCAAGAAAAATCTTAATTTTATTATAATGTTCTATTATTTTATGCTAATTGTTATTTATTTCATCCCTTTGTATTCAGCATGTCTCTATTGAAATAAACCTACATTTCTATGAAAATTTAAGCTTTTGTTTTTTTGCGGCCCACATAAACTTAAACCTTGTTTATTTGGCCTATGTTAGCCTTTGAGTCTGACATGCTTGCTTTAGAGTATTACATACATTTACTCATTTAATCCTCACAACACAAAGTATCAATATTATCCCTATTTTACCAATAAGAAAACTGATACACGGTGAGACTAAGTACTTGCACAAGGACACATAGCTAGTAAATGGTTGAACAAGAATTCAAACCCGAGTAGTATGGCTTCAAAGTTCAGAACTTAATTATTAAACCATACCACCTCTCAAACTTTAACTAATATTCTATATAATAAAAGGGTAATATGCAAATTGACCCAAATGGGGGAATGATCAGGAATGACCAGTCGCTATGATGCACACTGACCACCAGGAGGCAGACACTCAACGCAGGAGCTTCCCCTGGTGGTCAGTGCACTTCCACAGGTGGAGTGCCGCTCAGCCAAAAGCCGGCTCATGGCTGGCCAGCCCAGCAACAGTGGTGGGAGCCTCGCCTGCCTCCATGGCAGTCCTAAGCCATTAGTCAGACATCTTCCAAGGGCTCCCAGGCTGCCAGAGGGATGTCTGACTGCCGGCTTAGGCCTGATCCCCTGGGGAGCAGGCATAAGCCGTCAGTCAAACATCCCCTGTGGGGTCCTGGACTGTGAGAGGGTGCAAGATGGGCTGAGGGACCCCCCTGAGTGCATGAATTTTCATGCACTGGGCCTCAAGTTACTAACATAATGACACTATCCTGTTATACATAACTAGGGGCCCGGTGCACGAAATTCGTGCACTGGGTGTGGGGGGGGTGGGAGTGTCCCTCAGCCCAGCCTGCCCCCTCTCACATACTGGGAGCCCTCAGGCGTTGACCCCCATCACCCTCCAATCGCAGGATCGGCCCCTTGCCCAGGCCTGACGCCTCTGACAGGTGTCAGGCCTGGGTAGGGGACCCTCATTTCCCCCCATCACTGGTTCTGCCCCCAGCCCAGGCCTGACGCCTCTGGCCCAGGCATCAGGCCTGGGCAGGGGACCCCCAGACCCCTCCGATTGCTGGCTCTGCCCCTTGCTCAGGCCTGATGCCTTGGCCAGAGGCGTAGACCCCCATCACCCTCCGATCGCCTGATCGGCCCCTTGCCCAGGCCTGACGCCTCTGCCAGAGGTGTCAGGCTTGGACAGGGGACCCCCATCTCCCCCTGATCACTGGCTCTGGCCCCCGCCCAGGCCTGAGGCCTCTGGCCCAGGAATCATGCCTGGGCATGGGACCCCCATCTCCCTCTGATTGCTTGCTCCACCCCCGGCCAAGCCTGACGCCTCTGACCCAGGCTTCAGGCCTGGGCAAGGGGACCATCATATCCCCCCAATCCCCAGCTCAGCCCCCCGCCCAGGCCTGATGCCTCGGCCAGAGGAGTTGACCCTCATCACCCTCCGATCACCAATCACCGGATCGGCCCCTTGACCAGGCCTGAGGCCTCCAGCAGAGGTGTCATGCCTGGGCAGGGGACCCCCAGCTCCCCGCGGTTGCAGGCTCTGCCCCTGCCCAGGCCTAACGCCTCTGGCTGAGGCGTCCGGCTCGGGCAGCGGGGACCCGCAGCTGCAGCGGCCCCGCGAAGGTGGGCTCCGCTTTAGGCCCAGGCAAGGGACCCCTAGCTCCCGGGACTGCCAGCTTCGACCGTGCCCAGCTCCCATCGCTGGCTCCACCCCTACTTCCTGCTATCACTGGCCAGGGCGGAAAAGGCACCTGATTCTCCGATCATGGCTGGGGGGCAGGGCAAAGGCGGCCCCAGGGCCGCCTTTGCCCTGCCCCCCAGCTCTTAGCTCCCCCCTGCGTTTCCGATCACTGTCAGTGGCAGGGGGCTTCTTCCTGCTTTCCCTTTCGCCTCCCTGCATTGTGCCTACATATGCAAATTAACCGCCATCTTGTTGGCAGTTAACTGCCAATCTTAGTTGGCAGTTAATTTGCATATAGCCCTGATTAGCCAATGAAAAGGGTATCGTCGTACGCCAATTACCATTTTTCTCTTTTATTAGAGTTGATTATTAATAACAACAAATGCATAATAGGTATCATGAGTGATTATTATATGCCAAACAATAGCGTAAGGGTACTACATGTATGGATGCAAAACTGATGTTTTGTGCTGTTGCCATTATGAATAAGCATTTGAATCACAATTCATAGGCAGAAATAAAGCTATAATTTTTCCTCTGAGCACTGTATTAGCTGCACCCCGTTTTGTATGTTCTATATCATTCAGTTCAGATTTTCTCATTTCCATTGTGATTTCTTCATCACCCATTAAATATCTAGAAGTTTTTTTGTTTCAATTTCAGACATTTGGGGAATTTTAGTTGTCTTGATTATTTCTAGTTTCATTCTGTTAGCTTAAAGGACATACTCTGAATGGTTTCAGTGTTTTGAGTGTGTTGGGGTTTTCTTTATGGCTCGGTGGATGCTCAGATTTTGGAAAATGTTCCATGAGCATCAGGTTTCCTCTATTTGCAACTACTTGAAAGGACTAACCTTAGCTTAGAAACCTCCAAGTTCCCTTCTGCCATTAAGCCTGTGAGATTCCTTGGAAGCATAGAGAAACCGGTGAACACTTAACTCTAGTTCTTATTTTTCTTCAACTGTTTTCTCCTTGATTTTTCAAAATTTAACAACTATTGCTTCTAATTAAAAACAAACAACAACAACAACAACAACAACCACTTGTATTCCCCTGTGCCGTTCTGTGCTCTTCTTACCGAAAAGGGGAGACATTTGATGCATCCTGCGCAGTTCAAGCAGCCCGCCCTGCACACCACCGCGCTCGCCGGGCGGCCCCAGCGAGGGGCGGGGCCTCCGCCGCGTGATGACGTCAGGGGCGGGGTATCAGCCGAACCGCCTGGGCGCTGCCGGCCGTGGCCAGTGCGCTCGCAGCCGGGCCTGGGCGGCGGCGGCGGCGTCGGACCTCGCGCAGCGTCCGCGGGCTCCGGGGCGGGGGCTGCGGCGGCGAAGCCCCCTCCCCGGGGAGGCGGAGGCGGGGCCGGGCGAGCTCCCCGCGGGGAGCGGGGCGACCGGGGAGGATGCATCAGAAGCTGCTGAAGAGCGCGCATTACATCGAGCTGGGCAGCTACCAGTACTGGCCGGTCCTGGTGCCCCGCGGCATCCGCCTCTACACCTACGAGCAGATCCCCGTGTCCCTCAAGGACAACCCGTACATCACCGACGGCTACCGGGCCTACCTGCCCTCCAGGCTGTGTATCAAAAGGTACCGTCTGGCCGCCTCCCACGCGCCGGCAGCCCCTCCTCCCCACTGCCCGGTGTTTGTCTGGTCCTCCCGCTGCCGCCCCTGCCCTTTTCCGTGCGCTTCCTTTTCATCTTTCTGCCGCCGCTCCTGCCTGTGACCTTCCCCCCTGCGCCGCGGGGCTATTTGATCCACCGAATAATAACGATAGTGGCAATGACCCTAATTACTGACTCCGGCGCTTTGCTGTTTACAGAGGGCTTTTACATCTTCTGTTCCTCTTGGTGCTCGCTGGATTACATGTTGGACTCACCCCACTGACCATGGTGGAGCCCTACTTGCCCCTGTGTGTATATATCTAAGCCCTATGGAAAGTCAGATGTTTGGGGTCAGATGAATGCCTGTATAATAGGAAACAAGTTCACATGGTTCATTCCTCCAGGCTACTGTGGAGCCCCTGCTAGGGGACAGGCACTTCACCAGGTGGTGCAGAGAACAGCAGACCAGGCCCTTGTTCCCATGAGCTGCTAAAGTCCAGCCTGGGTGACACACATTAAAAAGATAATTACACTATTACATAATAGCCATTGTGAACAGCGCTGTGTAGGAAAGGCACTTTATAGCAAAGAGCCGGTAACGGGCACCGCCCTCCACTAGAGAACTACAGGAGCCACTCTGAATTTCATCATCCAAACCTTTAACGCCCCGGAAAGCCTGGGCTTAAAAAAACAAAACTGAAAAATTAGTGTTCTAAGTGTTCAAAGAGCTTTCTGTGAAAATGCACTGTGTGTACTTAAATGAGAGCACTAAAATGCAGATGTTGGCCAGCTCCAGGTCACTGCAGAGAAACCCCAGTGCTGGAAGGTGGGCTGCTGAATTGCTCAAGCAGCACCCACATGTCTGATTCTTGATCTTTCCAGCACGGTCCTTCCCCAGTGCCTTTGCCTGCCTTGACAGTATTTCTGTGACTCGCAGTCACAAGGTAACAGTCACTGTCTGTCCCTTTTTTACTTTAATGGACAGCCCACAGGACTTCACAAGTTGAATCCTACGTAATCTTTTCTCCCCAGTGCCTCCTCCTGGGTATAAGGTATTATACAGGAAATCAGGGCTAAGCCCTGCAGGTAGTGAGTTGCCTTAAATATTTCATACCTGCCTAGCAGTGATCCTCTGCATTTTAATATTAGAGTCCAAATCCTATGGATTGAGAAATGAAATCTAGTGCTTTGGATCTTTGGGCTGTTGAGTCAAAAAAAACCCCCAAAACTTGGGTATCCAGATCTACCACTTAACAACTGTGGACCTTGAGGACAAGTTAACCGCTCTGAGTCTTATTTCCCCCATTTGTAAAAGTGAGGGTGAGCTTAGTAGCTGCTTCAGAAAGCAATAAGGATTAAATGAGATTATACACTCGAAACCCTATACAGGGCCTAAGCACACAACAGAAGGGATCATGATGATCATCGATTTCAAAGCTAGCAGATGTTGATGATGGAGATGATTTTTTTAAAATATATGTTTATTGATTTCAGAGGGGAAGGGAGAGGAAGAGACAGAAACACTGATGGGTGAGAATCATTGATCGGCTGCCTCTTGTACACCCCCTACTGGGGCTGGGACCCACAAACCGGGCCTGTGCCCTGAGTCGAACTGTGTCCTCTTGGTTCATAGGTCAACGCTCTACCATTGAGCCATGCCGGCCGGGCTGATGATTGATTTTGAAACTGAACAGACTGGGCCTAACTCCTCATAAATTAAGAGTATGCTGTCTATTGGGGATATTCTCCTAAGTGCTTTTCCCACCAGCTTGGTCTTTTCTGGTTTCAGCCTTTACCCTCTCTTCTTGTTGCTGTCAAGCATGACCAGGATAGATTTTAGATATAAGAAGAGGTATTGTGCCACAACTGTTCTGCCAGTACTCTGTTAGTTGGAAGGAACCTCCAAGATTGTATCTGTCAGTTCAGTTAGTCCGGTTATACTGAGCTTCACAAAATGAAAAGTTCTGAAGCGACAGGCAGAACGTAGTCTAGATTGTCAAAACAGACCTGTAGTTAGATGTGTTCCCTCACATTCTTGCATCCTATCCCCTCTACACACAACAGTGTAAGTAGTCTTTATACTTGATGCTTGTACAGGATAAAACCTGAAATTCATGATACATGATTCACTTTATTCTTGATGCTCGTTTGATAGTGCAAAGATGGGAAACCGAGAACCATGGTGATTGCTGCAAATTCCGTAGGCTAGTTATATGTTAATGTTTACTGATAAGGATTCTGAATCAGTAAAAGCCAAAGGCTTAGTTTAGAAAGATTATTTTGCAAGAGAAATGCAAGAATATTTTGATTTTTTTGTCATGATGCCACCTTTCAAAAAATAATCAGGTGAGTTGTATCCACAGCAGGAGAAACACCTCACAAGATTAAGGAAGGAGCTGGAAGGGACTTGCAGCCACATCTAATCCAGCTCCCTTTTTTGTAGATGAAGATACTGAAGCCAGAGAGGTTAAGTGACTTTCTCATGATCACAGAGCTAGTTTGTTTGTTGCAGAGGGGTGAAGGGACAGCAGGCCTTGACGTGTGCTCGGCGTGGTACACCAGCCTGTGCTGCAAACCAGTTAGTCAGCAATAGTGACCTCCTGTTCCTAACGAGAACATGCCACCTGGAAACGATGGTTGCAAAACAATGGTTTTGGAAAGTTGTTCCAGCCTGCCTGTCTTAAAGGTCTTCCAGTAGATCCATTTTTTTTTATTCTGCTTCTCTCAAACCCATTTAATTTTGCATTTAACAAATACTAAAAAGGTATTTTAAGTTGTGTCTAACCCAGTGGTCGGCAAACTGAGGCCCCTTGAGTGTGGCTCTTCCACAAAATACCACGTGCGGGCACGCACGTACAGTGCGATTGAAACTTCATGGCCACACTCAAGGGGCCAAAGAGCCGCATGTGGCTCGCGAGTCGCAGTTTGCCGACCACTGGTCTAACCTAATTCTTAGGTTTTCAGACACCTATTATTGAACATCAAAGTATGCTAGCTAATATCCAGTTTTAATCTGCACATTTATTTCTGTAGACATTTAGCATCTAATTCGAGCAAGGCACTGTACTTGGAACAGTGGTGTCATAAAGATGAATGGTGCCAGCCGTCAGGGAGTTAATAGGCTGGAGGATGAAATGGCATTTATACATAAATAACTCTAATACAAGGAAGAAAATGGTCAATATAATAATACAGGTGATCATCAATAAACCTCTAAGATCCTAGGATTGGTTGTGGAAAAACTTAAGAGATTAATTAAGCCAAATGATATATCAAATTTAGAAAGGCAAAGATGGGGTTAAGGGCTTAAAGTAGCAAGTGTTGGATAACCCAGAAAAAGGTGTCCCTGACCTTTAAAATGCTGACAGTGAGCGAGCCACTATGATTCTGAACTTCATGGGCTTTGTTTTGTTTTGTCTTCCAGTTTGTTTATTTTATCTAATGAGACAGTAAACATTTGGAGTCATTTGCTGGGTTTCTTTCTCTTCTTCACACTGGGAATATATGACATGACATCTGTGTTACCTTCAGCAAGTGCATCCAGAGAAGATTTTGTAATTTGTTCTATTTGTCTTTTCTGCTTCCAGGTAAGTCATTTCATAAACACTGTTAGTGGGAAAGAGAACTTTAGTCCGACAAGTCTGGGCAGGTGATCTTACTTCACATCCACCACTTGCTTTAAAAGCCCCTAAAATTGCATATTGGATAACTTACCCACTTTCATAGTATAAGCACCAAAAGCATGTTTTATGAAAGTGTATTTGGATGTTATTATTAGAGTAAATTTTAAATCTAATAATTTTTAAAGATTGGGAACATTTCTTTGTTTCCTTTCCTCTTTCCCTTTATAGACATCTCTGCTTTAAGATTAATACAAGGATAGGAAACTGATTGTTCTATTTCTGACTGAAGTAGAATACTAGTGGCTACTTAACACTTGTTTGAGAAAATTTCTCACCTTATTTCTCATCTTTTTCCAATTTATACATCTGTGATTTTTGTACTTGATTCTATACCATCTGAATTTTAATGTCTTGTTTAGCTGGTATTGACCTTTTCTGTTGCTTTAATGTTAATTTCCTTTGGTCCTTTTATGCTTGCCTGGTTTCAGATACTTCAATTTCTCTCCTCTCTACCTCTTGTATTTGTTAGTTCTTTAGCACTTCCATTTTTCTTCAGAGCTCTATAAGAGTGCTTTTAGCAGTTATACTTAATAGTTTTGGAAACAGATCATTCTAAAGAAGGAAACAAATGTGGACAAAATTCCTGTTGATAATTTTTTAATTAAAAAAAAATGCAGACCTACAGAAGATCATAAAAATGAAAAGAAAAGGTGTTATGCCACTTTCTCCAAACATAGGCCAGCATTCCCTGCAGTTAACCGGTTGCTACATGGTTTTAAAGGTGAATCTGTAAGCCATCTGCTTTATTATGTATCATCTAATTTCTGGCCTTTATCATTTGACTCCAGTTAAAACTTTAGACTTAAATGACTAAGAATCCCATCAGAAAATTTCCCTTCTCCCTTACCCCCACCATTTTTTTTTTAGAATCCTAGTTTCTGGAATAAAATTTTAAAGTTCTTTGAGGGTAAGAATACTCTGTGTTTTTGTGTTATTATTATTAGAAAATTACTTTTCCTTTTAAGCATTTTTAAAAACATACTCTTTCTCAGGTTTAATTTTTGTCCCGATTGAAGCCTGAATATCTCTTAGAATCCGTTGCTGTTTTAAAATGAACCAATATTTTATAAATTTTTAGATATATCTTAACATAGACTGAGGTGCTCTTAATCATCATAAATAAGTAAAACTGGTTTTTACTCTCTTGTTGGTCATATGGATATTATCTACTTTGAGAATCCCATGTTTTCCTCTACCCTTAGGCCTGCCCTTGATCTCTTCACCACCCAGATATAGCTGATGCTGGTCCAGGGAAAACATACTGGTTTTCATATTGGCCTAAGAAAACAATGCATTGCACAACTATAAAGATGAAATAGTTTTTTAAAAAAAACTGCCGATAAAAAAAAAACACCCAAAATATTACAGTGATCTGCCGAGGATTACTCAGCATTACAGTAAAACCCTGTTCTCCCAGCTGGCAGTGCAGTGACTTTTTGTTGCCCACTGTAAAACTTGCTGAAGACAAATGAGTACATCTTCCCTACTTAAAAATATCATGTTATTTTTATATTTATGAAATTACATTGATAATGTGTTCACCCAATTTTCCCAAATTCTTAGCATCAGCAGGCAGCATGGTAAGCCATAAATATGTGTATTAATGTTGATTTACATTTAATTTTTAAAACACATTTCTCTTTTCACTTTTACCCATTTTATATACTCAAAACTTTCCTCCCAACCAGATGAATAGAGTACCTTCTGAGTGACATTGTGACTTCAGGGGCTCTGAACTACCCCAGAGGTCTTTCTGTCTCAGAGAAGAGCAGAATCTGAAAACGTCTTTCCCTGGATTCTGTTCATTTACAGTCAGTTCAGCAAATATTTTTACATGCCTCCTTCCTTAATCCAGGTACTAAGCTAGGCATCGGGAATACAGTGCTAAACAAAACCAACCTGCCATGGAGGTCGGTCACTCAGGTAGGAGGGCGGAAGGGAGAGGAGGCAGGGCATTTAAGTAGGAAAAAATAATTTTTGTCAAGGCCCAGAAGCAAGCAACGGCTTAACACTTTCTGGACTTGCAGGCACTGGTCTTCGTGGCTGGATCTTAGGAGGATGGAGAAAGATGGGGCTGGAGAGAGAGGCAGGCGCCAGATCCTGAGGTTCTTGGTTACTGTGCCAAGGAGCTTCGGCACAGCATGTCACAGTCTAATTATCTGTTTGCCTTGGTGAAATGAGATGTTCCACAGAAGAAAACCGAAACGTACTCTTTTTTCCAGATAACTTTTCTGTCATTTTTCTAAGGCACTCTAACAGTAACACATCCCTTTTAAAACAGGACATATTAAGTATAGGTTAATTTTTTCAAAACTTGGTGCTTCCCATTAACACTGTATATTGTATTTTCCCTTTGATACTGTAGTTTTTCCTCTTTCCTTTCTTCTTGTTCACAAAGAAATTAGCTTTATTGTTGTTCTTATTATCACTATAAGATATACTCATGGAGATATACTCAAGTAAACAATAAAGTATATGGAAGAAAGTAAAAATGTCTTGAAATTCCACTTCCTAGAGGTAACCACATGTGAAATTTGGGTTAAAATTCCTCCTGACATTTGTATATGCACAGCTGCCTCACACCTGCCACCTGCCTACCTACCCGTCTACCTACTTCCAAGCTATGATCATCTCTGCATGGTTTTGTGTCAGTTCAGATCTTTCCATTTCAATGAGGATATACATCTTGATATTTTCGGGATATACTGTGTTTAAGCTCAAGGATCTGACAAAACCATCAAGCTTCTTAGAATTATGCTTCATTGGGTCAGTAGACTGACTTGTACTTTAGTAACCATAGCCATAGACCAGTGAGGGTTTTAGACTGGGTGGAGAGGTTGTGGCTAGGAACATTGTTTTGAATATTGATATTGAGGTATTGAGGCCATGGGACTGATTAGGTTTAATGACCAAACTATAGAATAGCAAGATGACCATTATAAGCAACCTGAGTAGTTGCTTACAAATGTTTATCCATTTGACCTGCTTCATATTGTTTATCTGTCCTGTTTTGTCCACCCCCACTGTCACTGGCCTAGTTAGGCTCGTCATTGCGCCCCAGGGCTACTCCTGTAGCCTCTTGTCTCAGCCTTTCCATAAGGTTGCACTTAAGATCTCCAGTATTATCACACACACCTAGCCAGTAGTACTGAAGTTAAAACTCCTTAACCCTTTGAGTGCCAACCAGTATCCTAGGAACTATGCTAAAATTGCCAAGGCATTTTTGCTGATTTTACAGCAGTTTAGGAAAAAAATTATGAATTGCAAGTAAATGAAGTTACATATTCAAAAACTTAAGGAAACCTTTACTGCATTTGTTTTCATCTTTGACATATATTGTTTGCTGATTGTATTATAAAATACTAGTAGAAAAAAAAATTTGAACAAAACATATGATGTTAAACTAAAGCACTCCTGGCACGTTTGGCAAAAGACAGGAGGAGCGTGATCGCGCTCCCCGGCACTCTAGGGGTTAATGTATAGAGCTTACCATAACCATGTCATGAAGGAGGCCACATGATACTCCTTAATGGTTCTTTTTCTCAATATGCTGCTTCTATATTATAGGTGTGCAGACTTCTATGTTACAGGTATTTGATATATTCATTGAAAATATCTGAAAGGACATAAATGTTAACAGTGGTTACCTTTTGGGAATAGATTTGAACAGGAGGGATTTATTTTTTTTTACCGCATACAATTCTATGATCTTTGACTTTTTTTAACAACAGATATTACTTATATAGTAAATGATTTTTGTAAAGGAAAGTCCTTCATGGATCAAAATAAGCCTCAGTGGATATTTTTAAAACATTTGTAACTTTCCTACTATCGTACTATTTATTTTAAATGTTTATATTGTAAATTAGCTATCATTTTGAAATTCTTTTGTTATATATGGTTATCCCCATTTAACCCATGAGGAAACTGAGGCTTAGAGAAATAACATAGCTCGCCTGACCCAGAGCTAGCCTCCAAGCTCAGGTGTGTTTCACTGGAAAGCCTGCGCTAGACCTACCACTTCCCTGAACATCATGCAGATGTTGGTTTATTTCTCTGTTTCACTTTCACTTGTTTTTGCTTTTTTTTCGTAGGTCTGTATGCTTTGCTCTGTGGGCTATCATCTTTTTTCCTGCCATCGATCAGAAAAAACCTGTCGAAGATGGATGGCACTAGATTATGCAGGAATTTCTATTGGAATACTGGGTTGCTATGTCTCTGGAGTATTTTATGCATTTTATTGTAATAATGTAAGTAATTTAAAACATTTTTTATTCTACCTTTCTTGTAGGTCTGGAGTTTTCTTGCCATTGTTCCTTTGAAATTCTGAATAAGCACATAATTAATTTACAGAAGAAATGTAAAAGTTTTGTGTAGACCTTTGTCAGAAAACTCTCAACATAGTGGCAGTGTAAAACTAGCAAAGAGAAAAATCATAATTTGGTGTGAATGTAAGAGTATATATTAATTGTAGCCATTTACATATGAGCCGTTTGCTTTTTATGCCTAGTTTGGAACATAAGCATGTAATTAAACTAGAGGCCCAGTGGAGTCCCTTAGCCTGGCCTGCACCCTCTAGCAATCTGGGACGCTGCATGCACCAGTGACCATACTTTTCAAACAGGTGAAAGGCATCTTGCTGTTGTATGGGCAGCTACATTTTTTTACCCTGATTATAAAAAGTAGTACATAACATGATCCTTCTGAGGCAGTAGTACCATTTTCCCCATCTTATGGGTGGAAAAACTGAAGCAGACAGAAGTTAAGTCATTGGCTTTGTCACACAGTTTTAAGTGTCAGAATCAGGGCTGACCACAAAATGTGCAAGCCAGAGTCCATGCATGTCATCGCTGCATCATCCTGTTTTTTCATTGTTAGAGTAGCCTTGCCAGGTTTTAATTTTTACATCTAAGAGATTGTTCCCAATATATAGGGTAGGGTCCCTAGGCCTGGCCAGCAACCAGGGCCATCTGTGGGCAACCGGTGGGCGGGACAATTGGGGGGCCCCCCGCTGGCACCTGCCTTGGCTGGCCTGGCGCTGCCCACTCGCCGGCCCTGCCCCTCGCTGACTGTCGTTCCATAGGTCATTCCGCTGTTTGGTCGATTTTATAGGGTTTTATATAGATAGATATATAAGCAATTGACTTGTTATAAATTGATTTTACTTTAGTAGTCTACCTATTATGTTTGCTCAGCCTTCACAGCTTGTTTGTTTTGCATGAAACTGTTTATGTCCTTGAAAAATGAGAGGGAACCTGCTAACTAGGAGCTTAGTGAGGGCAGCCATGTAGTGTTTGGATTATTTTGCTTATCTTATTCTCTGTCTCTCTGAAACCTGTTTTCTGCTTATCTTTTTGTAAACATATCAGATAATCAAAGAGATTAGTCAGACACTTTTTGTAAATCTCTTCAGACAAAAACTAGAAGTCCAAGATAGATTGAAGAGAAAGAACTGCTAAAGCTAACACAGTCCGTGATCATTTAAAGCAGTGGTTCTCAACCTTCCTAATGCCGCGACCCTTTAATACAGTTCCTCATGTTGTGGTGACCCCCAATTTCATTGTTACAAATTGAACATAATTAAAGCATAGTGATTAATCACAAAAACAATATGTAATTATATATGTGTTTTCCGGTGGTCTTAGGCGACCCCTGTGAAAGGGTCGTTCACCCCCCCAAAGGGGTCACGACCCACAAGTTGAGAACCGCTGATTTTAAGGGAAAATCTTCTTCCCTCTGGTATCTAATCTTCCTAAATATGCCCTTGCTGTAGTGGCTCTTAACCTTTTGGGGAACACAGGCTGCTTTGAGAATGAGTTTGCAAACTATGGATCCTCATCCAGGAGAATGTACATGTGTGCACAAACTAACCAAATAATTTGACATGTGATTTAAGGAAGTGAATAGCCCCACAGAAGTCCTAGGAGTTCAGGTTATGAACTCTGTCCTATGAGATGCTAACTTGTGAGCTTCAAGACAAGGTTTTCAACTACTCATTTAGAGATCTAAATATTCTACAAGCCCTTCAAAACTAATATATTTTTAAATAAATATTGTTTCATGCCCCCCAGTTTTCTTCCCCCAATACACACACACACACACACACACACACATCATTTGGATCATCTTTGTTCATTTTCTTCATTGATAGAAGCTGCGTGTGGCCTTTCATACTGGAAACAGCCAAGCCATCCTCTGCTGCCCTCTCACACATCCAGTCAGCCAATAAGACTTCATTTCAAAAATGCCTCCTGAATCTGGTGCTCACCTCTATCTTCCTTATTCAACAAGAATTCAAGCCCTCATTCACTTGTTCAATCAGTTATTCTAATATCTTCTAGCTCTCTTCCTGTCACCTCATTCTTTCAACATTGGTTGTTAGAGTTTTCTTTCTAATCAGTCAGTTTGAGAAACAATCACGTCGTCCCATTCTTCAAGAACTCTGCTACTCCCCAGTGCCCACATGGTAAAGCTCCAGATACTTAGCCTGACAGTCCACCTGCCTGCCCGCCTCCCTTCTCAAAGTGTCCCTGCTGCTTGCGGCTGCATGTCCTGTTTGTTCCTTGAGGGCTTCCTCTTCCCACACATTGCATGTATTCCACAAGACCCAGCTAAGATGTCACCTCCTCTCTGAAACAGTTTTGGCCACTCCAGGTAACATTAATCACTCCCTCCTCTGTGGTTCGACAGCATTCTGGTGATAGCACAGTTACATTACTTATCATTAGATTGTAATCATTTGTTTACAGGTCTGCCCCTCCCATAGTCTATGAGCTCACCCACTGGGTGAGTCCGTGTCATAGTCATCTTTGTTTCTACAGGACATAAATTGTCCCTAGCATATAATAGGTCAGGGGTGGGGATCGTTTGACCCTCTGGCCATACAGTACAAGGCCTGCAAAATCATTTGGTCTGGACCTGCCAAGGCATTAGGGGTGAGTTAATTAAATGTTTGACCAAATATAACAGGCTAATTTTTAAGTTGATAATTTTGTATGGCTCTCAAATGATGTTATAAATATCCCAATGGCGATTGACAAAAGAAAGGTTCCTCACTCCTGTAATAGATACTCAGAAAATGCTTTTTATAATAAATGTCGCCTCGTAACCAGCTTACCTTGAAATTTGGTTTGTCATTCTAAGAAACCTAAAAGTTGTTTAAAAGTTCTTCAGTTGTTTAAACCTAAAAATGAAACATGCATTTTTTTAAGGAAGGAAGGTAATCATGTTCGCAAATGCAAATACCAAGCCAATAATTTAGAATGTGTAATGTAGAAGCCATAATTACTTTTTTCCTTCCCTTGGTAATAACAATTAAAATCTGATTGCCTTTCATTCCAGTATTGGCGGCAGGTGTACCTGATCACAGTGCTTGCTATGATCCTGGCAGTGTTCTTTGCGCAGATCCATCCCAGTTACCTCACACAGCAGTGGCAGAGGCTGCGTTCCATCATCTTCTGTTCTGTTTCGGGATATGGCGTAATTCCTACTCTTCACTGGGTTTGGCTCAATGGAGGCATAGGTGCTCCTATTGTGCAGGTAGGTTGAGTGTAGACAAACATTTTCCCCATTTTTTGTGTCCTTTCTGTTTTATTCCGTTTGGGTAAAGTAGTATAATCAGGCAAGTGGCTGAGTCTTTGTCATTTGAGTACATATTTCTAGTGACATACTGATGCCATAATTTAAATGCCTACACAAATAAGCATATCTTGCAGGATCAGAAGTCAAATATAACCACCATTTTTTTCTGAGATGGCTTTCTGTGAAATAATACATTCTGGATTCCCTCTCTATTTTTTCTGAGTGTGTAAGTACCTAAGTCCTTGCCTGAGGAGGATGACTCACGTTTCTAGCTTTGTCAGCTGAGGCGAGGAGAATGCTCATGATAATGCAAGTACAGAAATAGGAGCAGTTGGGTGATATGTGTGTGTATGGGTAGAGGAGGAGGAGTTGGGAAGGAATATTTTCTTGGACCTGTTGAATTTGAGGTAACTGTGGGATATAAAAGTAGAGATAGATTATAGAATTTAGGTTAGAGTTTGAGAATAGTGATTAAGATTTGAAAATCATGCCTGACCAGTGTGGCTTAATGGTTGAGCATTCACCTATGAGCCAGGAGGTCATGGTTCAATTCCTGGTCAGGGCACATACCCAGGTTGCGGGATCAGTCCCCAGTAGGGGGTGTGCAGGAAGCATCGATCAATGATTCTCATCATTGATGTTTCTATCTCTCTCCCCCTCTCCTTTCCTCTCTGAAATCAATAAAAATATTTTTAAAAAACAAAAAGATTTGAAAATCATTATTGTATTAGTAGCTGGAGTCATGGAAGCATATTTCACCAACCAAGAAAAGTATATTGAGAAATAGAAACTGTTAGAGTTAGGTATTATAGGAGCACAGTTGGAGTGCATTAGGAAGAACCTCAGTAAGAACTCCTGTGTATTCTTGAGGATTCGAAATAAGACATTCTTAGCGATCCATATAAAAACCCACTAGAGAGTAAAGCTGAGGATTTTTAACATAAATAAGCATGCCCACAAATGCAGCAGAAATCACTATACTTTTTACAATGGGAACTTTGTCTGGAATATGGGAATTGAAATATAGGTTGTATTCAAAAGAATCAGAATTTTTTTAGAAATGGGAGGACTGATAATAGGCTTACATACACTTGCATGAAGTTGGCAACACCATGGTGAAAAGCATTTGGGTGTAAAACTGAAAGGAGGTAGTTCTGTGCTCTAGTGAATTTGAGTGGTAGGATCTGTGTGGCCAGTTTGCCAACTTGAGGACAAAGGTGATGCTTTCCTCCTCAGACTAGGAAATTGGGAGAAAGATGAGAGTGTAGTGACGAGGAACTTCAGTGATCCTCATATCTGTGAAAACGTTATTTTCCGAGAATTGTGATTTCCTGAAATGAGTAAAGAAAATAGAATAGGGAATCACCACTCTCAATCAGTTCTAACCAGAAATGGATAACTGATTGTTGACACAGAAGTGACCAAAAGTTTGGGATAAGTGACACATTCTTTTAAGCTTCTAACAACAAAGAAAGACAACCTGACCCATTAAGATCATGGGTTTTACAGAACTCAGAAAAAAATGGGAATTTCCCATGTTCAGAAATCTTAAAATAGAAATATGGCTTAGGAAGACAGTGGTTCTCAGATGGGAATCTAACATACTCACAGGCCATTCCAGTGGAGAAGCAAAGGGAGACTTCCAGAGAAATCTCCAGCACGCTCTAATTTTTAAGAGATGGAAAGAAAGACACTTAACCAAAGATGAAAAGATCCAGAAGGACTAATTCTGGGAGGTAGGGTCGAGTCATGTTCTAGAATGTTTGAGAAATCTTTAGGTTGATTAGTCTGAGGATATAGAATTTAGGGAGGGCAGTGATAATGATCAGATATTTGAAGACGGAAGAAAAGTACTTTGTCTTTATTCCTTTATTGGGTTCTTGGTAAATTGGGTATATAACCAGATTAGGAACAGTATACTGGTATATTACTGATAGCTGGCTGATAGTCTTAGGGCAAGGAAATGCTGTTTGAGCTGTGAGATGGACTGCTTCATAATAGTATTCAACAGGGCCATGTTCCCGGGATAGTGGAACAGACTTCATTACTCGGCTAAACCTCTTGGGTCTTTCAGCCCAAGTCCCTGGTCTTCCCTCTTTTTGCTTATTCATGTGGTAATTCCATCCCACATGCACTCCACCCATATGCCTGTAGATGGATTGTTGATGTAGGACCTTCAACCTTATTAAAGTTCTGGCTCCTTTAGTACCCTAACCTTTAGGGCACTCTATATTCCACTCTTGTGGACTGCTTTCTGCAGTATTAACAGTGAGGTTTCTGTTATTGGAAACTGCAAAAGCAATTGAGATTTAGCAGACTTAAATCCCACCTATAAATTCAGTCTGTAAATTAGATTCCTAATAAATTGGGGTTTCAGCCACAGTGGGAGACCTGTGAACAGTATGTTTTGCTTTTTAGGACTTTGCACCCCGTGTGCTTGTGATGTACGTGATCGCACTTCTTGCTTTCCTGTTCTACATTTCCAAAGTTCCAGAGCGGTACTTTCCAGGTAGGTACTGCTTGTATAGTGACTATATAACTTTATTCTAAATATATTGTTGATAAGTAAACTTAGATTTACTTTTTCAATATTATTGCTTATGGAACGGCTCTCCTAATCTCAAGTGTTATCTAAAACTTGAACTTTCACAAATTTTTCCTGTCATCCTCACATTATGGATTGAATCCAATGGGTGTGGATTCAAGCCCAGGTTACAAGCCCAGATAAGCTTTGGCTGAGTCAAGAATAATATGAAAGCAGTGATGTTTCAGGTTGGGGGGGCCAGGACTGGGGAGTAGATAAATTCAAACTGCAGGCTTGTCCTTCCTTTCTCCTGGGCTAAGAATCACCTTCCCAGTGAATTGAAGGTGCCGCTGCTCATGTGTGCAAGGGAAGAAGAAAATGAATAGAATGTAGAACCTGCAACTTTCCTCTGTACACTTGGTTTTCACCACTGAGTTTTATAAGAATGGAACACGAAGAAGAACCTGAGTGTTGTAAATAAACATTAGGATTCAGGACCATAATTAGGACATGTCCCTGAATTGGAGACCACCCATCCTCCAAGCAGGGCTGGAATTTTCCTCAGAAAACAGTTCTGATAGAATACATGTTTGTATAAATTTATTAATAATTATTTTAAAAAGTGTTTCCTCTTGATCACAGACATGTAGAAAATTAAACCATAAACATTCTCCAGTATTTTTAGGCCTTAAAATATTCAGGAGTTCCCAGTTGTCTAGTATAGGACACTTTTAAAAGGTCAAATGTTAAGTAACTTAACATTCCAGCAAGATGAACTTGACATAAAATGTGCCCCATGTAGCTGAATATTGGTGCAGTATGGATACCTTTGAGCAGTGATGTGCAGGCCGTGAAAAGTCTACAGATAAAATTGATAGTCTCAGATGTTCACAGACGCGTGGCTTAAGAACCTTGTCTGGCCATGTGCATTGGTGACGAAATGGTGGGTGAATACTGTGAAATCAAAAAAACTTAAACCTTGCCCAACTGGCGTGGCTCAGTGGTTGAGCATTGACCTATGGACTCAGGAGGTCACAGTTTGATTCCCAGTCAGGGCACATGTGGAGTGTGTAGGAGGCAGCCGTTCAATGATTCTTTCTCATCATTGATGTTTCTATTTCTCTCTCCCTCTCCTTTCCTCTCTGAAATCAATAAAAATATTATTTTAAAGAAAAAAAAAAACTTAAACCTAAAAACTTCCTTTCAGCTCAGGTTAAATTTTTAATATATAAACATCACAATGTATTTAATGAGTCCAAGCATCCCTCAGGTATCCATGGACAGGACTTAGTAGCTCTGCGATACTTGTGTAACAATATAATCAATTTTCTTTTTAATCCTCTGTATTCTTGGCTTTTAAAAATGAATTTATAGGTTTTATAAGACTGTCAACGGGTCCATGACACACAAAAAAGGGCAAAAAACCCCTACAGAAATAATTCTATTGACTTACATTTTAAAATCTACATAGTGTACTGGTTCTTTTTCTTGGTAAAGAAAAAAGAAAAAAAAAGGTTAGAGATGTTTACATTACAAGAAAAAGTTATTTAACTCTGGATTTCATTTCCTTATTTTTCCAGAAGCTTCCCACATGTTAATTACTTAATCTCCTTGGAATTTAACCTTTGACCACGAAGAGAAATAGTTCTCCTAAGTTGTATATGAACTACCAACCTTAATTAACCAGTCACTAATTACATTTTGCAGATTATTTCATTAGTGTGATAGCTCAAGATGCTGATATGAGCTTTCTCCTTACACAGCTGCTGGAAATAAAAGTGCTCCTAGCAGACTTACAGCCAACCCAGCAGTGCGTCTGCTCCATGCCAGCTCACTCCATGATCGGGAGCATCAGCTTTCTTTGCTTCTCTCATGCAGTGTCTTTTCTTCATCAGATATAAGGTGACACAAGGGAGATTAAAGGTCAAATACCTGAAATTAACCAAGTTAGGCTGTTGAAAACACATTTGGAATAGTATTTCTAAAATTCACCAGTGTACTTTATGAGTAAAACCTTAAAATTAGACTCAAATATGAATTCATCCTTTCTTGAAAAATATTTGGGTCTCAATTAATCTCAAATCAGTTTCTTGGAGCTCTGAGGCTTACCACAGTCTTTTTGCTGTAGAACTATATTTCCAAGGCCAGAGATAAAAATTTATTTGTATTTTAATGTTAAAAAAAATTACAACCAATATTCTTTTCTCTCTACCTTCCTTTCCAGGACAACTAAACTACCTCGGATCGAGCCACCAAATCTGGCATATCCTTGCAGTAGTGATGTTATATTGGTGGCACCAGTCAACAGTGTACGTCATGCAGTACAGACATAGCAAGCCTTGTCCTGACTATGTCTCCCATTTGTGAATTCAGGTATAATAGCTACCTGGTGTGTTCAGCTGTTCAGCAATATATAATGGGGAGTTGTATACCCCAATATTTCTAAGATTCCCCTTAGTTTTTCCTTTTCCTACTTAATATATCATGAGTAATAGCTTCTAAAAATGGAAAAATACATCAGGAGCTATAATAGTAACTGCTTTACAAGCCCTTAAAACTATTTCTTTGCTGCTTGTACAGGAAGTGAAAACTAATTGGCAATGAATGTGAAACCAGTGTCAAAACACTATTCATTTTACTTACCACCAGCTTAATTTCCTTAGGAAGGGCTCACTCCGTTATAAAATGGGGTCACCCTGTGGGAATACTTTGATAGACAATATTTACAGATGACCAAGTGCCTAATCGAGGCGAGGGTTGTGACAGCCTATGCTTAACACAAGCTAGGACAGTGATCTTGAATCATCACTAGCCTTTGAATACATGGTTTGTGAGAAACTGGCATATGTGACGTTATTTCCTTTAGCCGTGGGTTCTCTTCTCCCTAGGAACATGGGATTTTTTAGTTTGCTGGAACAAAAATTTTAAACCTTTTCTCCTTTAAGTTGAAAGAGGTGTTGAGAACTTGCATTGTCATTTCCCATCAGATAAGAATGGCCTTACAAACACTATGTGATCAGGTGACAAATTCTGTGATCTGATAACCAACTAATCAGCCATTGAAGCTTTTTAATTTCAAGTATTGTTTAAGTTCATATAATAATTGAACGCTTGCCAGTGGAGTGCAGATATTTAGCTCCAAAATTCCTGCAGGAGAAAAGCTTTCACCTCTGAATTTGCAATCCTAGACTCCCTGATGATTGGGGGAGGTGTAGGGGGAGGTTTCCCAGCTATATGGGTGCTACTTTTAAGGCCATAGAATCTAGATGGCCCGGTCTTGACCCTGAAATGAACCTTAAGCCTTAGAACAAAGTCATGCAGATGCCCCATTTGATGGCAGATTATTCCCTGTGCTCTGGTCTTTCTCTGTTTATGCATGTGTTAACATTGTACTGATAACTCAAAGTATTGATACATACTAGTATTTGGGCCTGAAACATTAAATGGGCATTTTATTGTATATACTTAAAAAGATCTCAATGCCCTATCATACAACATAACACTCTTGTTCTTTGGTATTTTTCATATGCATAAGTTAAATCCCTTAAAGCAGTCAAAAACATGTGGTTAATTGGAATATAAAATAGTACCTAAGTTTCTTAATGGGTTGACATAAGCTACTTTAAATATTGGTATATCTTCAGAACCTTGGAATTACTAAATATCAAAAGTGTTGATTAATGGTGAAGCTTATTCCCAAAATACGATTTATATATCTGATACTAGGAATGTTAACTTTAATGTGCCTCAGTTTATGCATCTATAAAATTTTGTATTTTTTTCGGTGTAGTGTTTTTGTAATATAAATTCCCCATACTAGTATCTCAGCAAAAAGAGTTTTCCCCCCATAGACCAACGACACACTGTAGTTTGGTGGAACACTACTCTTTGAAGATGGCAGTTTTATTGTATAAGGACACAATTTTTTAAAAAACATATTTTACTGATTTTTTTAGAGAAAGGAAGAGGGATAGAGAGGTAGAAACATCGATGAGAGAGAAACATCCATCAGCCGCTTCCTGCACGCCCCCTACTGGGGGATAGAGTCCACAACCCGGAGTGTGCCCTGACCTGGAATTGAACCGCAGTCTCTTGGTTCATAGGCCTACACTCAACCACTGAGCCACACGGGCGGGGCTCAAAGGCCACAAATTTGATCCATGTGCTAAACAATAAAAGATTCTGGTATAATGATAACAGGATACATTTTCCCTATAACATCCCTTATTAGCTTACATGATATTGCTTTTTTTTAAAAAAAAGTTTCTGTTCATTTCAGAGAGAGGTAAGGAGAGGGGGAGAGGAATAGAAACATCAATGATGAGAGAGAATCATCAATCAGTTGCCTTCTGCACACCCCCCACTGGGGACTAAGCCTGCATCCCAGGCATATACCCCGACCATTGAACCTCAACCTCCTGGATCATAGTTCACCGCTCAATCGATGAGTCACACCAGCAGCCAGTTGATATTATTTCTTTTAAATAGATATTTTGTCATTTTGGCCAAACAAAATACACTATTTACATTTAAAAAATGAAGAAGTCTACTTATTTTAGGTCTGGGACCATTTTTGTTATAAAATCTTCTCAAAAACAAATTGAAATCATAAGTTTTATTTTAATTTTTAAAAATATTCCTGATTTTTTGTAATAGTGTGTGAATTATTTAGTACTTGTCACCTGAATTAATAAACACAAAGAGCATCATGTGTTTAAGACTTTTTCAAATATAAAAGGTCTGACTGTAAGAAGAATTATACCATATGAACATTTCATCTTTTCATGAAAGTGTTAAATATTGTAAGAAAGCTGATCTTTCTCATTCTTATCTTTACTATGATGTATTTATTGTAACATAGAAATGAATGAATGTGGATTGCTGTCAACTATAAACACTTCTGTATATCAGCATTTATTGACCACCTACTGTGTGCATCACTACTGGCAAAATTTTTAAGGCATTGTTAACATTAAAGAATAACTATTTAAAAATTGCCTTCAAATCTGAGCCTTGTAATAATGTATATTTAAGTTATTTTTGTTTTACTGGATTAAAATTTTTAATTTTACCTATGTAAAAGCTCTTAACTGACGGACTTTACATTTTAAAATTATCCATGGCTGTTTTAAGTTGTCTAGTGATTTATAAGGTTGTAGTTAACTCATTGAAGAGACAATTATCTTTCTATATAAGGCATTTTTAAATAGCAAGATAGTGCTTGTCTTCTTTGTTATTCATCTGAGTGCAATTCATAAGCTGCATGGCAAAATATGTATTATGTAAATAAACTGGTTTACTATATATATTAAGTGCTGCTCCTCATTCTTTATAATGCATAACAGTTTCAAAATCATGTTTTAGAACCAGGATTGAAGAGTCAGGGAATATCTATCACACCTTATGATCCCCCACCTGGACAAAGTAACCGATTTTAAGGCCGTGATTGACTGGCACAGAGCTGTACAACTCTCTGTTTGGCAGGTAGGTACCTACCTAGATATACCCTTTGTCCTGTATTAAATGTCAAGAGGCAAAGCCTGCTTTCTGGATGCCTGCCAACTGCTGAGCTGAGTAGGTCCACATCCACCCCAAATCCTCACTTCAGGTCATTCCACCCCTGCTGAAGAATGTGAAGTGTCAGCTCAGCTAGTGGACGAGGGGCAGAAGTGTCTTCTGCATGCATTATCACAGTAACTCTGCTTATATGGAAGAGGCACAGATGCTACTGAAATTCTGTACCATACTTCCACAGTAGGATAGGGAGATAATGATCCAAAACGGAAACTTACTGTTTTCAGAAGGGAGAAGGGTTAGCAGTAGGGGTCTCAGGTGAAGAGTAAAACTTCCGTCCTCAGAGGGCAGGACTGATAGTCACATAGGATCTAGTCCTGCTCTATAAATCTGGGATCAAAAACACTACAGAACAGAGTTGTAATTTCAATGGTGTCAAGCATCTGAAGCAAAAGTGAACTACATTTAAATGCACCACAAAACTCAGATGCTCATGCCTTCCATATGACACTATTCGCCACATCTCACATAGGATGCTGGAGCCGGACTTCCCTACAAAGGGACTAGCTGTTCCATACAGGCAGCTCTAATTGCGGCATGTATTTGTCTCTAAAGAAGTTAACTATAACTGAACTTGAACAATGGTACATTCCACAGTTCTTTTTTTAATATAACTTCTAACTTGTGATATTTTGCTCCTTTGTACCATTTATTAAAAAGACACAACACCCTTATTTTTACACATAACTTTAGATAAATGTTACTACTTCAACAACAAAAAAGTCCATTCATAACAAACAAGATAAATGTTTCCACAAGCCACCTCTCTAAAGACTCCAGGCTGTGGAATAAATACCTAAGATAATACATATTGCGACATTGATGCCAAAGTGAGTCCAGCAATCCAATAAATAGGTTTTTCTCTTTATCTTGAAAAAGCCTCTTTTCTGACATAACCAAGGAGTACAATATTTTATTTAACCAAATTGTAAGTTATGTATGTTATCAGTTTTTAAAGAGTTTAAAAAATTAAACATAATGCATAAACTATGCCAAACATTCACAAGGCACTTCAGAGTCTTATGTTTTTGCTTCATTTTCATCTTAAGTATCTGTAATCGTAATGCCTGAAGAAATTGTGCTATTAAGTATTTTTGTTGCAAAAATGCCATGTCACAATGGGTTTTCTTACTTGAATCCTAAACTGTGAACCTAGAGATCCAATTCTGTTCATTTTTCTCTTTCACTAGCTGGTACATAGTGCTTAATGTCTGTAGTGTGAATGAAATAAGTGAATAAAGTTTATAACCAAAGTTTTCAATAAGACAAATAATGAAAAACTCCAGTCACTGATTATAAAGAATATGCAATCCATTTGAGATTTATTGCATTTAAAGAAAGCAGATTATTAAAACAGGTATGATAAATACAATAAGAAAATAACTTTAAATTTCAAACAAAACAAAGTGAATGGGGGACAGAAACTCAGTCGATAAGAATAAGCAATGTCAAGACAAAGTAGTAAAATCAGTTAGTGCTTAATAAGATAAAGGGAGAAAATAAAAGCAACTGGTACTATCTCATAACAGTTTCCCAGCTATATTTGAAGTTACCATAGAAAGTACATTTTGTAACTATTAGAAATATAAAAAAGATGTAAATCAGGCTTAATAAAAGTTATTTGCTTAGTGGTACATAAAAGGCTTCAGAAAATTCAAGTTTAACAAAAAAAATGGAAATGTAATCAAAGAAAGTGCACTTAAAGCTGTTTGCCAGCAATTAAAAAGTAGTTCATTACCATACTGCTTACTATAGATGACTTTCAATCACAAAAAGAGCTAGGAATAAAAACAATTTTTTCAAAAATAGCACTATCAGTTTTTAAATAAAAATCACCCCAAATGATGACCCATTGCCTTTTCCTCTGTCTACCGTATTCTTTAGTGGCTTTTATAAACCCTCACGAGGAGTGAAAGTTCTTTTAGTAATGATTGTGGTTGCAATTCCATTTAAAATTGATATATTCACATTAACTCTACTGAAGAGACATGTGCATGTGTGTTTACATATTTCTCTTAATATATAAACACCAGTGTGTATAAAAGTTTTCAAATAAACTATCATTTATGTTATTCTCACAGTAAGTATGCCATCTCATTCTCACAGTAGATCTCTCAGCTCAAGATTGAACCTAAAATGATGAGTAATTTTGCTTAAAAAGAAAAAAAAGGTGTACTGCACATTCTGTATACATGAAAATGAATGTACCCAAACTCCTCAGGACTAGTGATACCAATACACATGTACCTTCTAGCAGTGCTTATATGAAGTACCAAAACCTAAGAGGACCAAGCAGAGCAGCTGAGTAGTGAAAACTGCCCTGCCTGGTGAATATCAGAGCAGAAGAGGGGGGCTCAACTTGGGTATTTTCCATCAGCAAGATGAGGACAAGACTCATCACTGTTAAACAGTAAGCAGGGTAGGGTCAAAAAGAACATTTATCTACAGTCCCGAATAATGTTGTAACTGTGCCCAAATACACACACACACACACACACACACACACACACGTGGGTCAGTGGAACAATTACACCATTTCTCAGACTGATCCTTTTGCATAAATATTCTAGTCAGTTAAACTTTCATCCAGCCTACAACCTTTCCTCTTCCACCCAACATTTATACCAAGCAACGTTAGCGTCTTAACAGATACATTCTTTGAAGTGATACTATTAAAATAATTAAGCAAATGGTCCACTTTTAGAAAGATTATTCAAAATCAACAAGCATGATTAAAGCTGTTAGGGCAGAAATAACTTTGGCCTCAGATTTTTGCTAGCTTCATATTTTACTTCCCTTAGTGATGTTTGTTCAAGTATTACAGGTTTAGAGTTATAACTATTTAACATGCTACAGCACAACGCACACCTGATTAATAGGAATATAATTTCAACTTTCCTTCCCTAAACAAGAATTGGACCACCCATAATAGAGCCGAACTTCCACTGCGTGCTGTGTGCCAAGTGTGTGTCACACTTTTTCACATGCTTTGGGAGCTTTATTTTCATAATTCTCACAAGGGAAGGAGCTGGGTATCAGCTGTATGGAGCTGTATGTACAGCCTAACAGCAGTGGGAGGAGATGACTGAACATGGAAAGCAACCCTCATCCTGTACTGCGGGGGGAAATGCCTCTACTCCTCCAACAAAGGACTCCCCATTTCTAGCCCACTGGGTCCCCCACTGAATCCCTACGTGTTTCCTCTGAACTATAATCTGTAGAGGAAAGTCACTGGGCTGTAACACAAGAAACTTAAAAATGTAAATATTTTAAACAATGTCAAAGTTGTTTCTTTAGAATTTATCCACATTATAACCCAGAGTCCAGGTCACTTAAAAATATTCATTGTATTGATACACAATCCTGGGCATGTGCCCTGCCCAGGAATCAAACTATGACCTCCTGGTTCATAGATCAACACTCAACCACTGAGCCACCTCAGTTGGGCTTCATGAAAAGCAAATGTAAGCAAGGCCTTAGTATCAGAGAGAGACTAGAATTTCATGTTTACATCCCATGGAGACCACACGAATTCATCCACTGCCCCTTCTAAATCGCAGAACTCCTGAGGTCTAGCAGAGACCAAGGCCAAGGGCTAAAACAGTCAAAGAAGCACACTGGGTACACATCAACCAACAGATTTTCATTTTAAAAAATTTCTTCTGTTTGATACAAACCTACGGTAGTTCATGAATTTATTATATGTAATCATCAACTCCTCACTTTTAAAATAAAGTATCCCGTGAATCTACTTTGTAAAGTTTTAAAGAACATCTACTTAAACATTTGGATTAGCAGTACTACTCAACCTGAGAATCAGAAAGAAAAAAAGGTGCAAACATATTTGCCTTTGGCACACACAGGACAAGTATTGGTACAGTTGGGCTCCAAAGTGCAGCTCTTAAGCAGTAATGTGATGCTTGATCTGCCTCTGCTAACTGTGATTCACATATTGCTTCCCTATCAGTCCACAAATTTGCTTCTGTTTTTGTTTTTTTTTAAACTGTTTTTTTTTTCTTTTTTAGAACTGTGAAAACAAGCAAATAGCTCATCCCAACTGGGACACTATCATTAAGAGATTCTAATAAGATTACTCATAAAATACACTTTAATTGGGTCCAAAGAGAATTTAAAATATAGCAATCAAGGAGAGTGCCAGTTGACAAGAGTTTCCACCCTTTCTGTGAATAGCTTTCACAGAAACTTCTACATGTTAATTTGATAGGGAAGGAGACAGTTAATTATAATTTAAAATACTTGAAGACACATTCATATATTTAATTTCTATCTTATTAGTTCCTATAAAATCTCAAGTTTCTAATTAGGATTTATGGTGTAAAAAAAAAGGCAATTTGGTAGCTGAGTTCTTTTCATTAAAGACACAATCAACTAGCAGAGTTAAGACACCAATTCCTCATCATCTGATACCTTTTACTACTATGTAGCCAGTGTAAGATGGTCAACCCGGCAGAGGGCAGAGGTTCGCAGCAGGATCTGAGTCCTGCCCATAAGGCTTGGGGCTCTCACTGTTCTGTGCACTTCATTACAACCCCCCCACCCCTGCCCCAAACCTATCGAAAGAAACTGTCGCTCCTGACCTGGGGAATATTTGGTGAAGGTGGTAATTTAATAAAGTACATTATTATATACATGATTTTACATTGTAAACGTTTAAAAACCTCAGGGTTTCAGCTACAGCTTTTTTTTTCTGAAATAAAAAGTCTATATAATCCTTATCTCCTCACACCATTTTCCAATAATCTCCTTTATTAGGGACGTGAAAACAAAAGTTTTGAGCAAGAAGCCATTCAAAAGCAGAACATTAAATGTTCAAGTACTGTTTTTTCTCTCTTCTATATCATTTTTTCTTTTACATTTTGCACACATCAGGTATCAAGTTTTTGTTCTAGGCTTCAACGTAGATATTCCATATTAATGGCACTTGTTTTTAAAAATGAAAGTTTTAGGCACAGTAGTTATTTCTGGCTCTGCTTTGTAGAGAATGGTAGAAGGATTAAAATCTCTGCATTCCCCAGAAAATAAACTTCTGATTCTTTGTGAAGACAGGATTCTGTTTTACTGTTGGAAATTAGAAGGGACCCTTAAAAAATCCACAAGTGCAGCCTGTGTGTGTACAGACAGCCTTGGCTTTAATGCTGGGTTCTGGAATGAGCCTGGATGAGCACACAAACATGACATTCTGATACAAAAATAACAGCGCGGTTCTCCCGCACATCTGGAGCCAGGCCACCTGCATCCCCTGGATGTCAGTGCTGTCACCAAGTCAGTAGCTGGAACCCTGGGCCAGAGCTTCCAAAGCAGCTCCCTCTTCCCGCCTGGAAGAGACACCAAGTCACTACCCTGTGGAGATATTTCCTTTTGCGATTTGGTTTATTTAAAAATCACCTCTTCTGAGTGAATTGTAAGAATGAATGATATAAAGAGCTATACAAGTACACAATGGCGGATTCTATGGAAATGCCCGGTGGTAGCCTTCAGCTTCTGGCTATTCCCCCTTCTAGACTGGTCATCCTGTCAGCTGTGACCGGACCAGCAAGTCCAGTGCGGGTTATTCAGCGGGTTCTATGTGGTGTCACGGCAGCCTTGCTGGCACTACTTCTAGCAACCTTTCCCCAATTGCATGATGCAGTTCCCCAGATTCGTGAGTACATCATGGGAACAAGAGGTCTTCCAAGCCAAGATGGTAACCTAGCCCCATGGATAGTTGACAACACTGAGGTGGCTGGTGAAGGGAAGTACAAGAACATTAAAGCGGCATTGTCTTTAATGTACCATTTAGTAAGAAAGCCTCAGCAAAATCCTGTTGAGCAAATCAAAAGGAGGTTAACGCTGTTTGCTACAGTCCGGCCCGGAGTTACACCACACATTGTCGGCCTGTACACCTCATTGGACTTTAGAGGCAGCCTCATCGCTCTCCAGCAGAGGGTGAGATGTAAGCCTGCTACGGGGCTTATGGACCTCCAAGAACATGCGAGAGTTGGACCTAGGGGACGTGCATTTGTAGCCCAAGTAAAATTAGTTGTATCATCTGCAATGACTCCCTACATCACTATTAAGTCCTTTGTCCATGAAGGCATGTCTCACGCAAGCTTCCTACTGGGAGTTGGTCATGAGATAAAGAAATTTATGGATGTCAAGGATAAACTGCTCGAGAAATATGGTCCTGCCATGTTTCCTTACTTGAAGGCTCTTAGGCTTGAAGGTCTTGAACCGCTTGCACCAGTATGTTTTCCAAATCTGTGCAAGGTTGCAAACACTCGCAAGAGGAAAGCTGACTCTACTTTCAGGCTATAAATCCAATAAGGAACAGCTCTCACATTTACCTGAGTACGAGATGGATGCTGCACTGTCTACAACTACACCAATAAAGAAACGAATTCTTGATAACAAAGATGCTGAAGGAATAAATGCTGCCTACCGCATAACTGATCAAGACATTAGCACAGCAATGGAATCTTCTGAGCCTCAAACCACCATTGATGTAATTAAGCAGTTCTTGGTTGCCTTAGGTGCAAACAGCTCCCAACCTTAATGTAAAAGAAAAAAAAGCTATACAAATCAATTTTCTCTCAAATTCATAAAACTATTCATCCTTTTTTGAAACGGGTTAACACCAAGAGTCCATCAGAAGTCTCTACTGTTTAGAAGGAAATGGAGCAGCACCAAATGGGTCTAATTCGATGGACTGGGGCTGTTGGGCCTGAGGTGAAGTGACGCTCTGCACCACAAGTTCTGTAAAGGGCACGGCACCAAAGTCATCCATTTTCAATGCATCTGCACTATGAAAGGACCCATGGAGTGAGTTGGGTCTTGGCCACCCGGGCAGCACAGGGTTGTGGTCAGCACGGATGTCGCCCAGGCCCTGGTGGGAAGGGTGCCATGGCACGTCTGGGGGATGGAAGGGCTTGGCCCCAAACGGGTCCAACAGACTCTCCTCGGGAGGCAGGACATTCCCCCTGTCCTTCCCATCAGTCAGCGCAATGCTGATGTTCTCCTTGGAGTCTGAGATGGTCAGGAACTCGTTGCTGCTCTGAGAGTCGCGGCGGCCCACCTTTCTGTGCCTGCGGGCCCTCTCTGGAGTGCGGTAGGTAGGCTTCACCGGCTTCTTCGTGCTGGTCGGCGTGCCGTGGTGCCGCTTCCCGTTACCTTTGGACGAATCCTGCTTTGTGCGCCTTTGGCGGGAAGATAGTTTCTGTAAGCTACGCTGTTTGACTTTTTGCTGCTGACTCCCAGTTATTTCCTCAAAGGGCACGAGGCCAAAAAGGTCCTCGTGGCTGTCACTTTTGCCTGTGGACGTGGGAAAGGGCTGAAACGGAGTAGAGCCAAATATATCTACACTTTTGGGACAACCAGGGAGAGTCTGTGCTTCGGGCCCCGCTGCATGACCGTCTTGGACGTTCACCTTCTTGCTAAAGGGGGCCTTCGTGAAGACGTCAAATTCCTCGTGCTCCAGTCCCACAGGAGGAAAATAGGGCTGCTGAGGGAGGCTCTTCTCACTCTCTCCTTGTGGGGGCTGTTGAGCACGCACTGCAAAGAAGGGGACAGCGCCAAACACATCAAACTCCTGTTTGGGAGTCTCCACTCCTGCAGTAAAGGGCACTTGGGGTGAGCTGAGGAGTGCTGCATTCCGATCTTGGATTGGTCCACCGCTGGGTTTGTCTCTGTAGGCAGGGCTCCCAGCACTGTACTTGACTTTGGCCTGTTCATCATCAGAATCAGAGCTGTGTTTCTCTTCCTCTTCCTCATCCTCAGAGTCCATGAGGAGAGGCCTATGACCCAGATTTTCCGGTTCAGTATCATCATCGTTGAAATCTTGTCCTCCCTGAATAACTTCTTCATCCTCTTGCTCTTCCTCTTCACTGCTCTTAGGAGAAGGGGGATCCGATTCAAAATCGCTTTCGGATTCGTCATTTCCCTTCCGCACCTGACCCTGTACGGATGAATTCTCTGAGGTTTTCTTCCCAGCCCGGTGGTCTTTAGACATTAGACTTGTCTTTCTACTCTTCATAGGGCTTGCAGGGCTATTTTCTTGATTCATGGATGAATGTTCTTTTTTCTTTTCAGGAGAACCTGCAGGTTCAAAGAAAAATGCTTTTAGAATTCTAATGCATTTCAAAACCATTTGCAATAAACAATATTTACTAACACAAAGCATTCCAAATCCTTCATGCCAGTTCTCTTGCAGTGGTTCTCAACCTTCCTAATACCACGACCCTTTAATACAGTTCCTCATGTGGTGACCCCCAGCCATAAAATTATTTTTGTTGCTACTTCATAACTGTAATTTTGCTACTGTTATGAATCGTAATGTAAATATCTGATATGCTATATGTATTTTCCGATGGTCGCGACCCACAGGTTGAGAACCACTGTTAGAGTAAGCAATAAGGTCAGTTAGGCTCAGGGAATGCCACTTGTCCTGACCATCCACTGACTGGATGGTCAGGTCCTTCAGAGCAGACAGACTTACTTGTCTCTGTCCCTACATGCCAACTACTCACCTCTGGCCCTCACCTACAGATAAGTTTTATTTATACCTGGCATAGAACTCTGAATACAGTACACAAGCAGATCTTCTCCCTCTTTCAAAATAAGATTATTCAGACAACTGCCCCTGCAATTACCTGCTTGTATTTACCAACCTTTTGCTTATATTTCGTTGTTATGAAGTTTGATATGTATATAGAGATACCAACAAGCATGAATAGCTTGTCTGCTCAATTATGTGTTTCACTTTCATTTTCTTAATTGACATTCCTATATGTGTGTGTGTGTGTGTGTGTGTGTGTGTGTGTGTGTGTGTGTGTGTGTGAACTAGCATCGTAGGAGTCGGCTAACACTGAATGCATCCCCTTAGCCAAACCAAAGCTAAGGACCAGGCTCTGAACTGAGCTGTACCAAGGGCATCTGCCTTCTCCAGATGACACAGCTCCCTTTATCATTTCTATACTAGTAGACATCACATTAAAAGTATATGCCACCCATGAAAAAATAATGTTAACCGTCATTGTATGATTAGTAATAAAGTTGCACCAGAGTGCTATACAACGTCATTGTATATAATGAAGATATAGTCTATTAGTTTACATGAAAATATACTGCCATCCCAATACGCTGGTGTACTGAGCTGATTTTCCAGAGGTAGAGACCGAATTGAGTTGATCCAACCACATACCTATTCACCCTTTCCCCTCCTTTGATTAATCACATATTTTCAAAACAATTAGCGAGGGCTGGAAGTCTAATCTGCAGTCATAAAAATAATTTGCTTATGATGGAAGAATTATTGCTTTCCCGTTGGTAACATGGTGCCCCTATGGCACACGACACCTCTGAGTTATGTCCTTCTCTTTGAAAGTCAGGTCTGCTGTCTTCCCACCTCTCTGACTATTCTTTCTTGGTCATAATTGTAGAGACTTATCCTCCAGTGGCATCTCCTTAAACATGCACGTTCCCCAGGGTCCTGTCCTTGGTTGTCCTTCTCCGTCTGCATGGCTTCCCCTGGGTCTTAACTAATGTATGTTAACTGTCACATGCAACAGAATGACTGGATTTCTAATACCATGAATACCTATCGATCTTATTCATCTCACACTTATGAATATGTATCCTATTACTTCAAACTCAGCAATTTCAAAAGGAATCACCTTTCCTCTGAAAATGGGCTCCTCACCAGTTCCCTCTAAATGCCCTCTGCACAACATTTCCATCTACCTAGTTGTACAAACCAGCAGATATCTGGGAACAATTTTCCCTCTTCCCACCAAATAGTGTTTTTAAAATCTCTTGAACCCGTTCCCTCCTCTCCCTCTGCCATTTCATCCCCTCCTTGTCTCTCGTCTAGCAGCTCTTCAGCCTCTGACCTGCCTGCCTACAGCCCCACATCCTCACTCTGCTCTTCTCCTGTCACCAGAAGGACTTTTCTGAAACTCTCATCCTGTAGCTACTGCGTAAAACCTCTCAGTGGCTCTGAAGTCCCACCCTGAGCCCACAAAGGGGCCGTCCTCTGCTTGGACCTGTCTATGGCCTCAGACCCTGATGTCTCCCATGAATTTTCTTCATTATAGCCACTCAGCCTCTCCCCACTCAAACTCAGTAACTGAACAGATTTGGGTAAAGTGGGTTTTTTTGTTTTTTAGCTGTCTTGCTATCCAACCTCATAACATTTGCTATCAAAACCTGAGGAACCAGGAGCACTCTGCTGTTTTAACATCTCTCTACCATTTAACACCGTGCCTCAGTATGTCCTTCTAGCATTCCCACTCCCACCTGACCTGCCTAGTGGGCCTGGCTGCATTTCAAGACCCAGCCTGTGTCATAGCCCTTTGGAGGCACCCCTTGAATAATGCCTGTATTTGGTGCTTCTGATGACCTTAGTACAAGCCTTACTTGTAGTACCTATTGTACTGTATTACAATGATGTGTTTACTTGTCTGTTTTCCCTACTTGATTATGAGCTCTCAGACACAAGCCTATTTATCGTTTACCTCTCCCTATCACTGTGCTGAATCAATATTTGTTGAATGAAACAAATACTCTGAGCTCACAAATATGGACACATACATATTCGATATACTCAGAAAAAGAGAGTTACATAGACAATAAACCCTTTACATTTGGAGATGTTTTAGCTCAGAATCAGGCACTCACATTTTTTGATTCAACAAAAACATTTTATAGGGTAGTTTCTTATACATTGGTCATTAATTAGTGAATAAAATGAACATGGTCTGTGCCCCCAGGAGTTTACAATCAAATGTGGAGACAGAGTACCCGTCAACATGAATGGGGCTGGTGCTCTGAAAGAACAGAGCAGGGCACACGTCCTGGGGCAGGGGAGGCACCAGCTGCTCTGGACGGCTGGTGAAGGCTTCTTGAGGAGACGCTGACCAGTGACCGGGGCCAGCGTGCCATGGACAGGCAGAAAGCTGCTCCAAGTAAAAGCCACAGCATGTGTGGAGGCCAATTCAGGAAAGAGGTTCGTATGCTTAAGGGACTGAGGAGAGGCCACTGTGCCTGCAGCGTGGAGAGCAAAGGGGATACCGTACAACAGGAGGTAGGAAGGGGGCAAGGAGCACACTGTAAAGGTCCCTATATGGCCATAAGCTCAGTTTGGTTCTAAATTGTGTAGCGGGAAGTCTTCACAAGGCTTTATTTAAAATGGGTGTCATGCTCTGATTGATATTTCCAATGATAACTGAGTGAAGAGAGGGAACAAAGGGGAGGGAGTCAGGGAAGAGGAAAGTGGGTTCCTTCAAGTTAGAGATGGTGGCTTGATGATGGTGGTGTCAGGGTAAAAAAAATGGAAGCCAAGTGAGTGAAGAGGTAGCTGAGCATACAGGCCATTATCAGGAACTGGTTTTGGACACACGTCTTGAGGTATCTGTGAGACATTTCAGAGAGAGCAGGTGTCTGTGACTTGAGCACGCTGGTTGGTTTTTAGTGGAGAAAAGAGATCTAGGAGTCCTCACCATGCAGAGGATACGCAGAATCACACTGACGGAAACCACCTAGGAAGAGGGGACAGAAGAGGAAAAGAGGGTCCAACACTGAGCCCTCGGGGGTCAAACACTCAGAAATCGGCAGGGGAACCTGCACAGCAAACTGAAAAGTGCCAAAGAGGCGGCCCCAAACCAGGTGAGTGCAGCATTACAGAGGCCAAGAGAGGCAAGCACTTCTGGGGAGGGAACAGACAGCTGAGCAGGTGCTGCCAAGAGCTCCAATGCACTGAAGACAGAAAACGGCACTGGCTCTGGTCGGCTTTGCAATTGGTTGGCATCTTGAAGCAAGGAGTGGGCAGGCAATCTAGTGAGGCTGCATGAGGGGGGGAGAGGACACTGAGAATTCCATCAGGTTCTACTAAAAGACAAATAGAATCTTCGTCCATTATTCACCTGCTAGTTCCTTAAAACCAGCCAAGAGCTACGTGCTGTTTCTTTACAAATTTATAACAGGCTTATCTTAAATCCTAACAGATTAAACCCAGATCAAATGCAGAGTCTCCAGTTTGCCTTCTTCGTACATCATACTTCTAATATGAAAAACAAAGATTACTTTTAGGTGAGCCACAGAATTTATTTTCATGAATTTTTATTCAAAAGCAAAAGATATACTGGCAAAGACATGCACTCATCCCTCACTTTGGGAAATTTCCTCTAAGATGCATTATAACTTATTACCTCCTCAGGCTACTTACCCACCCACAGGGAACCACAAGGTGCACGCCTCATGCCTGCTCATGCACACCTTCAGCAACATTCCAGTGTGTTTCCCAAAGTATATTCTGCAGAAACTGTTCCCATAACAAGAGCCAAGCAGGTCTGTGGCCTCTGAGAGCTGAGTTTATGAAATGCTGCTCACCTAGAAAATGCTCAGTAAAGGGCTGTTCAGTCCTACACAAGAGAATCTGTTTAATTTTATGAAACCTAAATTTCCCAGATCTGCTTCACTATACTTTTATTTACATGTAACACCTATTACCTTTTATAGACAATTTTATCAATAGCACTTTGGGAATCTGGGAAAATTTCCATTTCTAGGGCATAGAGTTTTGTTCCCTGGGTTTTCTGGAACATTTAACATAGGACAAAATTCTTCAATTAACAGGAAAATTTCCATTTCTAGGGCATAGTTTTGTTCCTAAAGGTCTTCTGGAACATTTAACGTAGGACGAAATCCTTCAATTTGCCTGTTTCCTTTACTCAATTGGCCAACACTGCTTAATATATATTATTGCTTTTAGAGAGAGGAAGGAAGAGGGACAGAGAGATAAAAACATTGATGAGAGAGGAACATCATCAATAAGAGAGAAACATCAATCGGCTGCCTCCTGCACAACCCCTACTGGGGACTGAGCCCGCAACCTGGGCATATGCCCTGACCAAAATCCAACTGTGACCTTCCGGTTCATGGGCTGATGCTCAACCACTGAGCCACATGGGTCAGGCAGCCAACACTGCTTTCCAAACACATTTGTCAGCTTCTCCTTCTGTCTGCCCTTTGTCAGGCTTTCAAAGTTGTATTAATAGAGTTACACATTTCTTGGTTACAAAGTGCTATACAGATCATTTTATTTGTCAGTGAGGATATAAATTTGTGGGGTTTTTTCACTTACCATTTTCAGTGCATCTTTACAGGTAGCAATAATAGTCCATACTAATTCTAATAGAAACATGATAAAACACTATATATACAACATGTAACTACCTGTAGAACCTCTAGGCTGTTTCTAATCTTTCAACATCTTAAGTAGAGTCATGAACATTCACTTTTTCCTTGAGGGGGGAAAAAATAAAACTGTGCTTTTTAAATCAATTTAACTTTATCAATTTATTGTTATTCCCTTTATGCATACTTCACAGCTAATAAAGTTAACCCAGTAACAGTCTGTGACAAGATCACAGCTGAATGCTCCCTGTTCCCTCATATGTAATGAGGGAATATATACATTATCATGTTCTGAGGGAACAATGTAATAGGCTCCACTACATAAGGCTGTTTTAAAGAAAGCACTTAAAGTAGTGGCTGACATTTAATTTAATAAGCACTCGGTAAAGATAACTAGCATCGTCATTTCCAGGGGGAAGCCAAACTCAGCGATCTCATTCATTATACTCTAAACTCCTAGCAACTTTTCTGGACTCAGTAGTTGAAGATGAGTCTAGATGAGAGGGAAGACTGAGGAAAAGGGAAGGAGAGTGTAATTCTTTGGCTAATTCAAGAGTAATTCAGGTCACTCTATTTTATACCTGAAACTAAAATAATATTGCATGTCAACTGTAATTGCAAAAAATTTAAATACATTAAAAAATACATACACACACACACACACACACACACACACACACAGTAGTTCTGTCCATTTTAGAATTGGCCAGAAATTTAAGTAGGCAAATAATTATATGTCCACATACCACAAGGGTGCATTTTGGATCCTGGAAACTGTGTATCTGATTTTTAAATACCTAGAGTTTAGCACACAGTATAAGAAATTATAAAGGACTGCTTTCAAAAAGAACAATAAAAGACACACACGATGATCTATGCCTTCTTTGTGGTTGCAGATTACATCCCTAAAAAGTATGGGCAACTAGGGAAATTTTCTGTTTGCATAGGCAAACTAGTTTTATTTCTTTTACTGCCTCCCCTTCATGAAATAAAAGTAAGTAATAATATTTATCCAAATTCCTTTTTTCTCCCATATTCTCACAACTCACTCTGACATTGTGTAAATGTCTATTTCTCCATCTTTCCACTCCGTCAATTGAGAGGCAAGAGCAGCAATGGGCCTCTGACAGCATGCTAAGAGCAACTTAAGTGTTAAGCACCATAAGCAAAACTTATAGGTGGTCTTCTCTCTCCAGTGCTTCCTGCTGAGGAAAAGGTAAGTTCCAGGCTACATATTACAACAATCCTAGATAAGGTTTCACTTTCTGTAGTAACAGCCATCTACTTAATTGTCCTCTCTGCACTGTAAAACTATAGAAAAGTTGAGGAAGAAATGGAATTATACAAAAATAAAAACTATTTCAATACATTCTAAGGCTTTTAGTCCTATCCCATGTCTTAAAAGACTTTCAAAATTAGTATTACAAGTTATAATGTTGGCTACCAACTATACAATGTACAATACTTTAAAATGTGACTTCATAGCTAAGAATGCTATCAACTTTTATAATCTATTTCTTTGCCTAAACATATTCTTGTAATAAAAAAATAGAAAGAAAAAATAAATAAATAAATAAAACTGCTCAGATATTCCTACTATTTGCTCCTGGTGCCAAATTGCTTCTTCCAAGCTGTTATGATTTACTAAAAAATTTAAATCAGGATTATTTATTTCACTGCTTGAGTTAATTTCCCACAAGGATAGCCTAAATATTGCCTTATACTTCAATATATCCTAAATCCTAATAATCCCTGTATTTGCTGAGATTTGTATTATTAACATAAAAATGGCTGTTTTTCAAGTAGGTAGAAGGGGAGATATAATATGTGGAATATATTAAGAACATGTATTTAAAGCATAAACAAATATCTAGAATGTGCCCAGAATCATACTACAGTTACATCTTTTCTCTATTAATTGACTTTAAAATGGCATATATTGACCATATTTTATATTCGATTCTATGTAGGGCTTCGTTACATTAAATAAAGTAGAATGATATTTTGATGGCTATTCAGGATATTCTTTATTTCTGTTTTGTGCCTTGAAACTATAAACTGTAAACATTTCAGCTTTTTGAGTATTCCTCATCTTTTGCTGGAAACAGCCAAAATTCAATCAGAGCCAAACCCTAAGAATAAGGTGAGTGGCTAAGACAGACAATGCAGATTTGGGTAAATTATTAATAACAGCAATGGTGAGTTGTGAAGTCTCAAATTTTCTTGTGTGACATGGAACTATTTCTCGGGGAAATTCCTAGTTAACTATTGAAAAAAAAAGAGCAATGGAAGCCACTAAGGTACGTGTCAAGAGAACTGGTACTTATTCTCATTGCTTTCTGGCTTAATGTACCTCATGTATAGAATTTCAAGATAGTAGTTCCAAGCTAACTAAAGTAGTGCGTCAACTATTCAGTACTATTAGTAAAATAACAAACATTTACTAAATAAGTGAAATACAAAATTAATCATATGAAAACAGTCTGTACAGAATATACATAAATATAGCAGCCATAGCTAGTGTTGCTCAGTGGCTAGAGTGCCATCCTGTGCAGCAAAGGATCACAGGTTAGATTCCTGGTCAGGGCACATACCCAGGTTGGGGGTTTGAATCCCAGTTGGAGTGTGTGTGTGAGGCAACCTATCATTGTTTCTCTCTCTCTCTCTCTCTCTCTCTCTCTCCAGAATCAATAAAAAACATATCCTTGGGTGAGGATTTATATATGTACTAGAGGCCCGATGCATGAAATTTGTGCAAGAGTAGGCCTTCCTTCCCCCGGCTGCCAGCACTGACTTCTCTCTGGCACCCGGGACCCGGGCTTCCCTCTAGCCACTGGCAGGCACCTGGGACCCAGGCTTCCCTCGAAGCCCTGGCTTTGTCCAGATGATGTCCAGAAGGATGTCCAGTCTAATTTGCATATTATGTTTTTACTAGAGGCCCAGTGCATGAAATTCGTGCACAAAGGGGTGGGGAGGGAGCCTCAGCCCAGCCTGCACCCTCTCCAATCTGAGACCCTTTGGGGGATAAGCGGCAGTCGGACATCCCTCTCGCAATCTAGGACCACTGGCTCCTAACCGCTCGCCTGCCTGCCTGCCTAATCGCCCCTAACTCCTCTGCCTGCCTGCCTGATCGGCCCTAACTGCTCCCCTGCTGGCCTGATCATCCCTAACTGCCCTCCCCTGCCGGCCTGATCACCCCAACTTCCCTCCCCTGCCTGTCTGACCACCTCTTACTGCTCCCCACTGCTGGCCTGATCGCCCCTAACTGCCCTCCCCTGCCAGCCTGACCGCCTCTAACCACCTCTGCCTCGGCCCCCACCACCATGGCTTTGTCCGGAAGAAGGCCGGATGATCGGAAGATGTCCAGTCGACCTGATCTAATTAGCATATTACCCTTTTATTAGTATAAATTATTATAGATTATATAATACTCCCCTTCCTTCATCAGCAGAGACTAAATGAAAGTGTCCTTTGATGGTCTGTTCTCATCTGGAATCATGTACTGTGTCTCACTTTGTCTATATCTGCCCCAGAGTTGTAGCAGGGATTAAAGTGAGAAAACTGCTTATACATACACTACTTACAACAGTGCTGGCACGTTGCAGATACTCATTAAAGGACTGTATTATTGTTATTGCTAATGTTTTATGCCATCATTTCATGATGATTTATGGAGTACCTGCTATATACTTCCATATACTTCAAATGGTACTGAGAAATGAATCATAAGAGAATAGTAACTAATAGTGTCAAGTGCACAAATGCAGTACTGCAAGGGTTTTTCACACGTTATCTAACTCCCTACCATCAGGCTCCCACAATAACGTAAAAATGGTCTTTAAGGTTTGCTATAATCTTTCCTCTTCAATTTATCAACCACAGCTTCAAAATTGCTCCACTTGCCTTCCATGGCAGATCACTGTCATGACTTCCTACCGCTGTTACCTCCCAATGCTCATTCCTTTGCTTTCTCTTTTCTCTTTCCATTTCTTTCTATTGGTGAACTTAATCCTGTTTCATAGTTTCAACTATATCTTCAGAGAAAAAACAGGAATGGAGTTTAAGAGCTATAACCCAATCTCTTTTTACACATAAAGAATTTGAAACTAGGGAAAATGACTTGACCAAGTTTAGGGCCATCCATTAAGGCCATAGAGACTTCTCTTCTGATGCTACTAGTTTAAAACTCTCATCTGCAAATTCTACAATCAAACTATCAGTAGGATATCATCAGCAGCAAACATTCAATATAGCATATCATTAACCACCTACAAAATACAACCACAGACTTGTCTTAACGTTTCTTTAGTATCCCCTTTAAAAAGCCATGCCTGAAAAGTAAAAAAACAAACAAAACAAAAACAATGAATAGAATGGGCATTGTATTGTTTCTATTTCATCAAAATAGTGTTTTGTTGAACTGAACAATCAATTCCTTTTGAGTATTTTGTAGAGTTAATTCTAGGGATACTATATTCTAATATGTTACTCATACCATTGTGTTTTTATTTAAAACGGAGCACTATACAAAAATGAAATACTCAACTTTATAAAATCCATGGAAGATAAACATCTAAAAATAACCTCAGGTACTTCATCTCTACATAAGGAAACTAATGGAACTTACCTGATAGAGCTAAACCTTAAACAATATTCATCTTACTTACTGAAAGCTTATTAAATATTAGTACGGGTATATGTGAGAGTGAGAAAGATATTAGATTACCAAAGTATACTTTGATAATTTAGTAACTCATCATGGTATCAGATGGCATACAAAGATGAATAAGACAACTGCTGCCTACGAGAAGCTTATCATTGACCAACAGTTGTGAAACCCCGTGCTAATCCTGTAAGATGACCTGGAAGATGACTGACCCAAGTAAACAACTGGGAGGTTCCAAAGAACAAGTTTTCCTAACCATAAATCTGCCAAATGAATATAAGAACATAAATTCATCTATTCCATGTTTGAGTTTTCATAAAAGGAAATTTATAGGTGTTTTAATTATAGTCTTACACAATCTAAAAGAAGGTTCCAAACACAAAAAGTAAAATTTGTAGTCAATTTTCATATATTTATTATAGTATTCTTTTAAACAAATACTTCATGAAAAGAATAAGATGCTAGCTATTGCCAGTCTATTTTATTTTTTTAAATTTATCTTTATTGTTCAAAATATTACAGATGACTCCCTTTTTTCCCCCCTTTAACTCCCTCCACCTCACACCCACCCACCCCAGGTCTTCACCGAACTATTGTCTGTGTGCATGGGTTATGCATATAAGTTATTTGGTTAAAATAGTGCAGATGATGTATTCTTAAATCACACAGTAAATGAACCTTCATAAACTATACCAAAAATTTCAATATATTTAGAAAAATGTCCAAAATGTGGAGAGGGGGACATGTTTGCCTCATACTATTCATATTACCACTCTTCTAATCAGGTTTCTGTCTTTTAGAGGACAGTTCATTTAGTTATAAATCAGGTGGTACAATTTTAATCATATAAGAAGCTTCCAGGTTCAAAGAAATTTTGTTTTGATGTTCTTTTCTTTGCTCAGATTATAGGGAATAAATGGCTTGAAACTGCTATTATAATTACATGCCTTCTGTTGTCTCCTCATCTATGATATAAGGGAGGAGGTGAGGCTGTAAGACTTTAAAGCTCACTTTGAATTGGCAGCATACTGCCTGCCATCATTTCTCAGCAATTTACTATGCCAGGCCCAAGGATTAGAGGATTAGGAAAAGGTTTTATCAAAATCTGTACTATTTCTCTGAAGACAGGCTGAGTGACAAGGCCAAGTATAAGACAATCATATTAGTTGTGAACAGTATTTCCTGGCCAGATTAAAATGCTATAAAACTGACATTTCTAATATGTTACTCATATCATTGTAAATTTTTATTTAAAACAGACCACTTAATACTTTTGTTTTGCAGAACCGAGTTTAGAATTACACAGAGCTAGACTCCTAGTTATACACTATCTAACCTTAAGCAAGTCATTGACTCTGAGTCTGTTTCCACTGTATGTATACAATAGAATTCACTAAGTAGTAATCATTACTGTTAACATTCTAGAAGAATTTTTGATCTTCAAGAATTATATACTACAATCTAAAGCTATAAAACATACACCTAATTCATTATCCTCCTATATAATAAAAGCCTAATATGGTAAGTGTCCAGTCGTCCGGTCATCTGTTCAATCAATCAAAGCATAATACGCTAATAATATGCTAAGGTGACTCAACTGCTCGCTATGACATACACTGACCACCAGGGGGCAGACGCTCCAACCAGTAGTTTAGTTTGCTGCTGGGGTCTCCAGCCAATAGGGATTGAGTGAGACTGGCCGGACATGCCCTGGAGCCCTCCCGCGGTCCCTCCCCAGTCCCAATTGTGGGTGAGTGGGTGGGAGGTAATCAATCAAAGACCATCCTATATAATAAAAGGCTAATATGCAAATTGACCAAACGGCAGAACAACCAGTCACTATGACATGCATTGACCACCAGGGGGCAGACGCTCAATGCAGGAGCTGCCCCCTGGTGGTCAGTGCACTCCCACAGTGGGGGCGCCATTCAGCCAGAAGCCCAGCTCATGGCTAGCGAGCGCAGCCGCAGTGGTGAGAGCCTCTCCCACCACCGCGACAGCACTAAGGATGTCCAACTGCTGGCTTAGGCACGCTAAGCTGTCAGTCAGACATCTCCTGAGGGCTCCTGGACTGCAAGAGGGTGCCAGCCGGGCTGAGGGACCCCCTGAGTGTATGAATTTCGTGCACTAGGCCGCTAGTGGTTTATAAAATGACACAGCACTTGGACTCACAATTTATCATAGTTTATGTTGCAACAAATATTTTCTACAAGAAGCCAGTGCATGACATTCGTGCACTATGGGGGCGGGGGGTCCAGCCCAGCCTGCACCCTCTCACAGTCCGGGACCCCTTGGGGGATGTCTGCCAAGAGGTCCTTAGCGCTGCCGTGGAGGTAGAGGCAGGATAGGCTCCTGCCACCACCACTGCACTCACCAGCCGTGAGCCTGGCTTCTGGCTGAGTGGTGCTCCCCCTGTGGGAGCACACTGACCACCAGGGGGTAGCTCCTGCATTGAGCATCTGCCCCCTGGTGGTCAGTGCATATCATAGCAACCGGTCATTCTGACATTTGTTAGATTTGCATATTAGGGTTTTATTACATAGGATATATGATGGGACCTTTTGCAGACCTAAACTCAATTTAACTTCCTGTTAGATAATGAAACCCATGAAGTGGGTCTAGGGCAGGGGTGGGCAAACTTTTTGACTCGAGGGCCACAATGGGTTCTTAAACTGGACCGGAGGGCCGGAACAAAAGCATGGATGGAGTGTTTGTGTGAACTAATATAAATTCAAAGTAAACATCATTACATAAAAGGGTACGGTCTTTTTTTTTAGTTTTATTCATTTCAAACGGGCCGGATCTGGCCCGTGGGCCATAGTTTGCCCACGGCTGGTCTAGGGTTTGGGAGAGTAGTTAAAAATGAAATGCAGTGTAAGAAATCTAAAACTTTAGTGACATAATTCATATGGTCTATATGGCAACAAAATTCTTTATATACTACTAGAGGCCCAGTGCACGAGTTCGTGCACCTTTAAAGAAACTATGGGCTGAAAGGCTGCAGTAGGAACAGGGACAGGTCTCGGCCCATCCTGCACGCCCCTGCCCATCCCTCCCACCACAGCCCCTGGTCCCCTGTCTGCCAGCAACCCTGCTCCCATCACCGTCGCTCCCATGTGCTATTGGCGCTGACCACGCTCGCACCCATTGACAGCGCGGAGCACTTGGGGCCAGTGCCAGCAGCAGGTGCAAGAGCCAGGCAGGATGTGACATGCAGGAGCAAAGAATTTTCAGTAACTACCAGAGGCTCACTCTGCTGACAGCGACCGGCGCCCCGTCTTGGTCTGGCACCCCTGCTCACCTGCCCCATCATCCCACCACAGCCAACACCTGCCATGTTCTGCATATGCCCCCAGGTGGTCAGCACATGTAATAGCTACCAGTTGTTCGTTTGTTCCATTAGGTCTAGCCTATTTTCATATTAACCTTTTATTATATAGGAGATATATATATTAGAGGCCCTGTGCATGAGATTTGTGCACTGGGTGGGGAGTCCCTCAGCCCAGCCTGCACCCTCTCACAGTCTGGGACCCCTCGGGGGATGTCTGTCTGCCAGCTTATGCCTGACCCCTCTTGCAGTCTGGGGCTCTCGCAGTCTGGGACCCCTCACTCCTTACCACCCACCTGCAGTGGAGGGGGCAGAGGCTCCCTCTACCACTGCTGGGCTCACCAGTCGTAAGCCTGGCTTCTGGCTGAGTGGTGCTCTCCCTGTGGCAGCACACAGACCACCAGGGGGAAGCTCCTGCTTTGAGCGTCTGCCCCCTGGTGGTCAGTGTGGTCATTCCACTGTTAGTCGATTTGCATTTGCATATTATGCTTTTATTATATAGGATATTTCAGAAGGTGTGTTTATTAAAATGAGGTAGTCCAAATTATAGAATAATTCACAAAGCCACAGACCCTATGTTTGCAACTAACTGTAAAACAATACTTTGGGGAGAAGGAAAGATGTATGGGCTTCAGGATGGGATGAATACTATGCTTTGAATTATTTTTATGTGAATAATGGTAGTTATTACTTTAATAAAAATAGAAAAGGCAGTATTAAAATAGTTCTTGGTAGTGCAGAGCTTCTCAAATTAAGGTTTAAAGATTTTATTCAGTAGTTGAGAATACTAGCTCATTATTACTAGAATTTTGTACTACTGCTAACTGCATAGCATCTGCAAAACTTATTTAACACTAAGATTTTGGAATTTAGTAGTAAGTAATAAAAATATTATTTAAATAACACTACCAACAACAGCCACATTAGGAACTAAAACTGAGGACATGTATGGTTTGTATAACATACCCCTGTTTAATCCTTTCAATAACCTCATGAAGTAGTTAATATCTCCAGTTTAAGATAAAGAACCCCTCCCCCCCAAGAAATTAGGCAATCCCCAGTATCACATGGTTAATTTGTGGTAGAACTAAGATTTATACTCAGGGCTTTACATCTTCAAAGTCAATGTTCTTTATGATGTTCCAACCTAACATCAGTTTATTAGTAGTAGCCTGACATAACAGGTAAACATAATTCCATGATAGTTACAATATCAACTAATGGGATAAGTTGTTACTTTCACATACAGCACCACACAGAATCTTGGTATAATTGAACTTTGCATAAATGAATAATTACAAATTTTAATTTTGCCCATAAAGAAATGTTTAAAAAGCAGAAGAAAAGCTAGATTTGATTCATTTTTATGGCATGGTCTACCAAAACATTATCTTCAGTGAATCTTCCTAAAAGTCTGAAAGTAGAATCATAAGCTAAGGCACCAAAAAAAATCAGAAAGTTGAGTCTCTGTGAACCAACCTGTGTAACTACAGGCCAACTGTCTACCTACAGTGGACCTGGAGTACACAAGTGTCAGAGGGTATGGAATCTAGGATTAGGGCCATAAGGAGCAGCCATTCCCCTAGTTGAGGTGTTTTTTGTTTTGCTTTTTGTTTTTTTAGCTCAAATACAATGAAGCAGTGCCTCAAAAATTCATGATAAAAATGACCAACACAGAATTATCAAGCACCAGTTTAGGGAGGAAAAATAGATATTTTTAGGCAGCAAAGTTTAAATATTTTCCTCCCACGCATACATTCTCAAGAAATCACTAGAGGAGGAGTTCTATTAACAAACCAACAAAGAAAAACAGGAGAACCAGAAATTTCCAGGACTCCTGGTGTAGAACAGAAAATACTAGCATGATAAATGTGTGGTAGGCACTGAAAGCAACCAATTCGGACTGCAGAACTCCATGAAAAATGTAACTAGGTACAAGTGAAAATGACAGCCACCTTTAATTGGGAAGAATTTTACAATGCTAAATAAAAATGAGTTGATGATAGGATACATAAAAAACAAGGGAACAACAGTGCTTGGTAGAGTATATTTTCATTGGACAGAAAATTTCTTTTTCTTTTCCCAATTTCTAAAAGCTTATGAAGAATTCATTTTTGTTTCAGTAGATTCAGTTATTTCACTATTAGAGGAAAATGAATGCTCCAAATACTTTTTTTTTTTTTTTTTTACTGAAAACGTATATATAGCAAAGTATTTCTATGCTTGATAATGCATAGATTATATTTTGTGTGGGTGGGGTTCAATTTTTAGGTTATTTTTAGATTTTTAATTTTGTATTCTGGATATGATGAATATAAAGTAACAATGCTAGCATACCCAAGTGATTGCCTTTTCTTCTCTCTCTGGCAACACATTTCTCCTATGACCATTCCCTCCTTATTTCCAGTCTATCTACTCAATTTTTCATAACCAAACTATTGCAATGTTCATTAATCCTAAATCTGAAAAGATATTTTGGAAGGGTAGCATTTATATTAAAGGGCATTTTTCAAGGGCACTGTCCTAACACTAAAGGGTATAAATTTTTAGGGATAGTCATAATTTTTTCATACATCCAGTAAATTTTACTAGGTGGTTACTGGGTTGGCTACTACCCAGGATTCAAAGACAGAGAATTCATATATCCAAGCTTCAACAAGCTTAAAATCTAATAGAGACTTTAAATACTCACGGTAAAAAGAGAACACAAAATAAAACGCAGCAATCAAGCTCAAACGCAGAAATATGCTCAAAAATCGGTAAGCATATTTCTAGCTACAAAAATCCTAGGCCAACTCCAAAATAAGGGAGTCCAGGGAAAAGGCAAATCATTGAGACTCACACTAGCTCCTGATTCTACTAGTCATTTTCCCAGGGTTCTCCAGAAGCTCTTAAAAAACATAGAAGTTGCATAGACGTGTGGAAACCTGAAATCTATTATACATCTTCTTCTAGAGCAGTAGTTCCCAACTTGGGGCACACACCCCACAGGAGAGGGGCAATTTGATTTTTAAGGGGAGGTAATTCAAGTATGAGTTATTAACAGTGAATTTTCTGCATTTCTTATGGTTCTAGGGGCCTCATATAGAGTATATAAATATAAATTGACATATTTATGCATTTCAGTTCTCTAGTAGGTTTTGAAACTTTATTTGCTATTTTTCATATCACTTCATATTACTATTATTTCAATAATTTCTTAGTGATTTCTTCCTCAGTACTTCAACTGTTCTTTCGTTCCTTTATTTTTCTCTTTTATGGATGCCATGTTCTTTGGAAGCTTGTTTAGGCCAAGTTCATGGGCCTTTTAGGCTTCTTCCACATGACAAGGAGTTCACTTTTTGAATAATAAGAATTATATGCCACGGGGTCATCAGGATTTTAGAGGTGCTTAGGAAGGGCATGGCCAAAACAAGGTTGGGAACCACTGTTCTAGAGTATGAAAATAAAGCTAATACTGAAATGACTTTCTGCCACAAATAGATCAATATCTCAAGTCACTAAGTACTATGTCTGAGAACTTATAGAGACCATTTAGAGATACCATAACTTTTTTTAAAAAAGCAGTAACATTTGTATAGCCTACTGAGAATGTGAGGGAGCACATCGATGCAGATTAATTAAATAGATACAGTAAATTGTTTTTTCCAATTAATAATGTCAGTTCACTCATGAAAAAGATAATTAGAAAACAAACAGAAAATGACAAGAATATAGACTCTTGTCAATAAATGGCAAAATGTAAACTATGGACCATGACAGTTACTATGCTATAGTTTCTGGATAACAATATCTCAGCGTTGAAAAGGTATAACATTGCCTTGATGTGTCCACCAAAACTGAACACCTATTTCTTTCTTTAAAAAAAAAAAAAAAAAAAACCCTAGGGCACAGGGGGTCTCCCAGTCTCCCATCCAAGTAGTAACCAGGACCGACACTGCTTAGCTTTGGAGATAAGGCGCCTTCAGAATGGCAGGGCCTAACATCCAGGCATCGGTTCACCTAGTTCTTATCTAGGCTTTACATTCATCAGTGTTTCTTTTGTTGTTGTTCACTCTTGTGTGTATTTTTTTAAATGGTAGTGATGATTACTACACATGTAACTTGTCTGAGAAATAAAAGGAACAGAACCAAAGAACATGGCTGACAGTTACCTTGAATATACAGGAGTAAAAAGTAGTTTTACAGTTGCGAGTACATGAAACAATAAACCTATTGTAATTATCATAATCTGCATGTTTTTTCCCATATGAACAACTATAAACCTACTTTTGCCTACCTCTGTAATAAACAAAATCTTTACCTTCTACTATAGTATGATTTCTCCCAATACATTTCCCTTTTTCAAGATTAAACTCATATTTTCCATTATAATCAAACCCACAAAAATCCACTTATGCCAAAGTGAGATCCTACTCTATCTTAATGTCCTCAACACTGTTAACTGGATAATTACTTTGAAAATGTTAAACAACCCAATCAAAAAATGGGCAATAGACCTAAATAGATACTTTTCTAACGAGGACATAAGGAAGGCCAAGAGACATATGAAAATATGCTCAAAGTCACTAATCATCTGAGAGATGCAAATCAAAACGACAATGCATTACCATCTCACACCTGTCAGAATGGCTATCATCAACAAATCAACAAATAACAAGTGCTGGCGAGGATGTGGAGAAAAAGAAACCCTCAGTGCACTGCTGGTGGGAATGCAGACTGGTGCAGCCACTGTGGAAAATAGTATGGAGTTTCCTCAAAAAACTAAAAATGGAACTTCCATTTGACCCAGTGATCCCACTTCTAGGAATATATCCCAAGAAACTAGAAACACCAATCAGAAAGGATATATGCACCCCTATGTTCGTAGCAGCACAATTCACCATAGCTAAGATTTGGAAACAGCCTAAGTGCCCATCAGCAGATGAGTGGATTAGAAAACTGTGGTACATCTACACAATGGAATACTACGCTGCGGTAAAAAAAGAAGGAATTCTTACCATTTGCAACGTCATGGATGGATCTGGAGAGCATTACGCTAAGCAAAATAAGCCAGTCAGAGAAAGATATCACATGATCTCACTCATTTGTGGAATATAATGAACAACATAAATTGATGAACAAAAACAGAGACAGAGAAGCAACGATCAGACCATCAAATCTCAGAGAGAAGGTAGGGGAGGGTGGGGGTAAGGGGGAGAGATCAACCAAAGGACCTGTATGCATGCATATAGGCCTAACCAATGGACACAGACACCAGGGGAGGTGAGGGCATGAGTGGGCGGGGGGGGGGGGAAGGGGGGGAAGGACACATATGTAATACCTTAATCAATAAAGAAAAAAAATTAAAAAAGAAAATGTTACTACCAATATTTTTAAATGGTGAATAATAATATTTAAATTCTGGATTGAAATCAAAGCAAAAATGTAAAAACAAAGGAGTAGATAATTAGTGATTGTGACAAATACAAAATACTTTTAAAATGCAGCTGTAAGCACATGTATAAACTAGGAAAATCTAGGAATTTTAAGCAAAAGCTAAGCATAAAAATACCTTTTTATGTGTTTTCAATATATAAACAATTCATGCCTGGATTTTTTTCAACAGTATCCAATAACAAAGGAAAAAGAAAACAGTTATAGTTCTATTATATAAATCCACATTTTTCTATGTTGGCAAAAGCACAAGCGAATCACCCAATGGAAAGAATGACATTAGGAAGACCAGGATGGCTGAAGGTTAAGTTAGTTTTCTATTTTCTGTAACTAACACCTGATTCTTACTTTGGCTTTATATTAATACACTGTTTTGTTCTCAATCTTGTTCTTGTGTATATTCTTTTTAATGAAAGTGATGATGTTACACATGTAACTTGCCTGAGTGAGAAATGAAAGGAACAGAACCAAAAGGATCTTCTGGAGGATGGTTATGTGGAGCAGAAAGTGGTTCTACATTCTTATCTGAGGATGCTCTCTCCTCGAGCCTATCTGCAAAAATAAAATGAAACAAAACAAAAAATAAAATAAAATAAAATAAAAAAACGGTCTTTAAAAAAATTTTAAGTGGTTTACAGTGTAAATAAAAGTGAAAATTAAACAAAGAAACAACGTTTTGAAAAATATTACATTCAGAATTCATTTTTAAAACTATTAGGGGTAATCCTGAGTTTAATACATTATTTGTTGCTACAAAAGCAAGCTTAACAATGTAATCACGGAGCTAGATTTCACTAAATGCAACTAACCTAGTAATTTGGTTTGGTTTATTTAAATACCAGTTGTCTTCAACTTGTAACATACTGGACCTGCACTTAAACCCAGCGTACTAAACAGAGACATATTTGGCAGACTTTCTCCATAAATACATATGGAAAAATATTGCAAATGGTCTCTCATTCATTAAATAAGTAAATCCTATTTCTCAACAGCAATAAAAGTAACAGTGTATTTTATAGTTCATTTCTTATATTGTTTATAGTTATTCAATCATTCACATACACACAGGTACAAAGATATAGGTATCTATTAAATTAAACATCTTAATGACATACCTTATTTATTCACCCAGCAAATACTTCTGTATTGTTTAGATACAGGCACTGTTTTAGGCAATGGGCATGCAACACCAAATTAAACAAAAATGCAATAAGCAAATGAGAAATATACAAGTAGCATGTTAAAAACAAATAAACCTACAGACCAGGGCTGGGGAACTTATAAGGCCCATGAAATTATTTGGTCTGGCCCTGCCCAAGGCATTAAGGGTGAGTTAATTAAATGTTAGACCAAATTTTTTAAGTTGATAATTTTGTATGGCCGGTGAATGATGTGATACTCAAATGGCTCTTGGCAGAAAAAAGGTCACCAGCCCTGCTAGAGAGAAAAATGTAGTGCCGGGTAAAAGGGTTTAATGGAGATACTGACTGGATGGTTCTGGAAAGGGTTCTGAGATTCTGTACTTCAACAGGCTCCCAAGTGAAGAGATAGTACTGGTCCAGGGAGCATATTCTTCAGAAGGCAAAAGCCTAGAGCAGGGGTGGGCAAACTTTTTGACTGGAGGGCCACAATGGGTTCTTAAACTGGACCGGAGGGCCGGAACAAAAGCATGGATGGAGTGTTTGTGTGAACTAATATAAATTCAAAGTAAACATCATTACATAAAAGGGTACGGTCTTTTTTTTTTTTTTTTTTAGTTTTATTCATTTCAAACGGGCCGGATCCGGCCCGCGGGCCGTAGTTTGCCTACGGCTGGCCTAGAGTCTACATTATCCTGAATATACTCAATTACTGCTATGAACAACTAATTCTATAAATATCTTTATGATAATGGATACAATGACTAACTTTTATGGCTAAAACTAACTCTGCAAAGTCCACATGAAACTTCAGGTTGCTTAAATTTTTACTTAAATTTTTTTGAAACACTAATAAAAATATTTTGTTAAGAAAACACATCTGACAATGGACCTATACACAAACAAAACTTCCAAAACTTAAGAGCTGTTTTTCAAATCCAATAATGCAAAGGATAACAGTAAAATTTTATTTTAGGTTTTCTTTTTCAAGATATTAACTGTATATTTGATTCAGGAAATCAGTAACAAATGCTGATTGAACTATGGGAAAAAAAGCTTTTTAAAAAATATTTTGTTGTTCAACACCTCTGTATATGTCAGTGTGTGCCCACCACCCAAAGTCAATGCAATATTCAGATCACTTATCATAGAATCTACACTTGAAACCTATATAATCTTTAAACAACATCACCCCAATGAATTTAATTTTAAAATGATTTTTTTAAAATTTTGAACATAAAAAAGAGAGAGACAGGTTAGTCTCATAGCATATTTCTAAAAAAATAAGACTGGAGAATACTTTACAAACCAAGGGTCTTTAATTTATTGTGGTAGGAAGCCATAAATCAAACCGTAAGAGCGGCCTAAGAATCAGTGAATCATAGGGTACCTGTGGTTACCCATGTTTTCAGGCCCTGATTGCATTTATAGAATATCTGTAAAACCAGAGATTGTGCTTTGTATCACAGTCCTAGACTCCCCTATCCGTTCTTCATTTCCCAAATTCTGGTGCACAAAAAGTGAGGACAAAGGAAAAGGGATGGGAAGGACAAATGGAGAGACGGTCTCAGAATGACAGCCACAGCACATCATTATCCAAGATCCCTCATTCTTGAAAATCAAGGCAGAGTTCATAGGAACTTAGGTCTAAATCAGGACCAAACTTCCTTCCTAAACCATCTGGATCAATCACTGCCAGGATTCCTGTGTAAAATGTAGTTACCTGAGACCTACCACAGACCTAATGAGCCAGAATATCTAGGTAGGGAGTCTATATTTTAACATAATCTACAGGTTTATAAACTACTAAACCAATAGTTACAGAATATAAAAATGCAAAGTTACCACTATGATTCTTTAAATCCTCACACGCTGGTGGGTGAATTCATGATAAATGTTCAAATAACACCATATAGTAATGATAAGAGTAGAAACATTACCATGTAGGAGTAAACTAATATTTTTTATATAGAGGGTCCTCATAATTAAAAATATGAAGACATTGTTCAATGCAAACATTATCCAATTATTTCAAAACAGGTATCAGGATAAATTCACTATAAAATGAATCATGTTCTCATTGTTCCAAAAAACACAGAATCAATTTTTCCACGAAAGAGTTTTTAAGTAATTTAGATTTTCAAAGTTCACATGATAATCTGGGTTCCAGGACACAAAATAGAAAATAAAAACATATACTGCATTAATTATCTTAAGTGATTGATTATTTCATAAATAAAAACTAATGAAGTGGTATATACAGTTACTTTTCAACTATATACTCACCCTAAAATATATTTGAAGTTCTATTTCAAATAATTGGTTTTAACAATTAACAAATTATAATGATCTGATTATCCCCTGTGTCTCCCTGCCAATACCCAAAAAGAAAAACTTTGCTTCCATTTTTTAAATCTTGCTTTGGGGTCACTCAACATAAATTGTAGAAGACATATCAAACAAAAAAGTTATGATGAAAACAAAAATTTTAATAAAAATATGTAAGATTGGTTTTACCAAAGTTAACAAACTTTTAATAGAGCAAAGCTTTTGTTTGATTTGTCCAATATAAGAAACTTACCTCTTCCAGCCTTTCTAACAGAACTGTATTGGTGAATAAAGGCAGTATCTTTTCAAAAATTTTAATTGATACAGTTGGCAAAAATACAGGAATTAAAAATCCTAGAATCAAACTATATTCCATAATATCTATCATCAGAAAAAATTAACTACTCTAATTGTTCAAGCCATTATCTTATTTATTAACCTTTAAGCTGTTCAAGCCAATGGTTAATAAATAAGATTTAAAAGTGCAGTTTTCAATCTGATACTTGTGAAACTGTTTTAGTATACGCGAAAATTTCTGTTATTCTGCTCTGAAGGAACCATAACATATAAATTATATATTATATATAATTAGCTTAAAATGATGAGTTAATGTTTTACAACAAACTAATTATATAAGCAGATGTTTATATATATTTTATTCTGTGGCTTCATAGAAAACAAAACAAAACATACATTTAGTAGATTTTGCAAAATAGCCAGTCTTTAGTTTCTTCTATTCTTCCTTTTAGTTTTGATGTAATTTTAAACAAACAAAAAAAAAACAAACAATAAATTCACCATCGACAAAAAAATATTCCATTCTATTGTTATTTTTAATTAACATGTACAGCTACACAGCTATTTGAACAAAGGCAAGTTAAACATTTTCTCAAAGCAAACACCTGTATTCTAATTAGCATTTAATGTGTTAAATATTATGACAATTAGATTACCAAAGTTTACATACTAATCTAGATATTTTGGTACAACGGACAATGAAAAATATACTTAAATTTTTAAAAATATCACTGAGGCCAGCTGCATTAATAATTCTTCATTTTGATTTAATGTTTTGGTTTTAATTAGGAACAGGTAAAAAATTCTGAAGCATAAATAATATTCAGTTACACTAAAAGCAAAAGTAAGAAGAATCTGGTTTATTTCACATGTTAAATCCCTTTCTAACTATTTTCTTAAAGATCACTAAAAAACAGCTCTTGTTATAATTTTAGTATCTCAAAATATATGATTTTAACATTATCTTCTGGATAATAGACATAAGTATTTCCTAAATAATGCTTTTTCTTTTTTTCTTTTAATAAATAACCATGTATCATTTTAAAAATAAAATGTGAAATAAGAATGTATTAGTATGAGCGATCATTACATGGTCAATGGTTATATCTTTAAGAAAGTATCTCATAAACCAAATCTAAATTATTTTATAAAGGACTTTGAAAATTGGTGAAAAATAACTGCCTGAGGAAAAAAAAGATGAATTTGGTATTTCAAATAAATCAATAATTTATTCATTTTTATAAAGTTGTTAAGAGACAAAGGAACCAACCAGTAATGACCAAATAATCAACTTTCATGACACTAGCTTTTACCAAAACTCTTTAAGTTTCTGGAAGAGGTCTTTTGCCCATCAGTGTAATTTAAACCTGATCTATCAACTAGAGCAAATATTAGATACATTTCTGCTGGTGAGTGAAAGAGGTGCTAGAGATGACTGAATAGCACAGCTAAGTAAAACTTCAGGAGGAAGACTTTCTAAATTATAGTCTATATATTCTTGATTTCTTTGTAAACTTTATCAAAACATTTCACCTTTCTTGAACCCAATTTTTATGACTATCAATTACTAAGAGAAAAAAAGACATGTTTCTGTATCTCCTTCATTGCTGTTACCTGTCACTCTTGCTGTTGTGTTTGCTTACAAAGTCCCTTCTAATTTGGTGTTTTGATTGCCAGCCAAGAAACCTGATAATTTAAATATAATTTTCAAATTCTGGTTAAAAGGCAATAACCTCATAAGTTGGCACCTAAAGACTTACACAGAAGGTGAGAAAAGGGAAAGTGGCATTTTATTGAGTGCCCAGATTCTTTAAAGACATTTCACTTAATTTTCTTGAGAACACTCTTAGTTAAAGCATCATTATACTCAGCTTTTAAGCGAGGAAGTGAGACAGCAGGTAAGTGACTTCATTGAGATTACAACCTAGTTAAATGGCACGTCAGGGCTCAGAGTTCCTATTTTCTGGTGTTATATGCCAACTTAAGCGCATCAGTCTCTGACAAGGATTTCCATAACTCAGGGACTATCCAGGCAATTTGCCAAATGGATGAGTTACTCCAAGTATGACCTTCACATAAAGTTCCTCCCATACTTTTACTTGGAACTTAACACCTTTCCATAATTAACAGTGTAATGAAGTCTGAACTCTCTTTGGCATATGTACATGTGCACAACTACATATATAAAGTACACACATTATCCAACCTTGAAGTTTGAAAGCAAATAGCTGGTTAAGGGTTTTACATGCTAACTGCCCAGCTGGCATGGCTCAGTGGCTGAGTGTTGTCAACCTATGAACCAGGAGGTCGAGGCATATGCCCCCAGTGTGGGGAATGCAGGAGGCAGCCGATCAGTGATTCTCTCTCATCATTTATGTTTCTCTCCCCGCACTGCCGCCTCCCCATTCCCCCCCTCCCCCGCTTCCTTCCTCTCTGAAATCAACTCAAAAAAATTCTTTTTAAAGAATTTTACATGCTAAACCAATTTTTATGAAATTCTGTACACATGAATATTTATATGCCATTCTTGCCTATATCAAGTAAATTAAACTTGGATGTCATTACAAGTCCTTACAAGGTCAAAATTATGTGAACAGTTTACCCATTCCATAAATTAGTTTTTTTAAAAAGGAGTCTTTTACCAAAGGAATAAAAAATACTGATTTAACAAACCCTTGGTTACACTCACAGTAAGAACACATTAAAATAAGTATTTTAATTGTTCCTATTGCTTTAAAAATAATTCTGTAAATTATAATGATCTGGTTATCCCTGTGCCTCCCTGCCAATCTCCCCCCACCCCCAAATACTTTGTTTCCTTTTTTAAAACCTTGCTTTGAGGTCACTCGACATAAACTGTAGGGGAAATGTCAAACAAAAAAGTTGTGGTTAAAAAACAATTTTTAATAAAAAGATGTAGGATTGGTTTTACCAAAGTTAACAAGCTTTTATTAAAGGCTCAGAACTCATTTTATATCTGCATTTAATCATCAATTTAATTTTTGATAATCATATGACCAATATGTAAAATACAAATTCAAATCCCAAACAACTATTCTTACATTAACTCAGGGCATTTAAAATTTTACATAAAATATATACTAATGTGCAACAAATCATTTCATCTAGTAAATGTTCTCATGAAGCCAGTTACCTAAAATAAACTAGAAACTATAACTAGGGACAAGTAAGATCTTTTTTTCACATGCAAAAATGGGTAAACACACTTGAATGCCCACACACACACACACACACACACACACACACACACGCCTGAGAAACCTGAAAATGACATGCACCAAAAGTGTTTTGCTCCAATTTGGCAACCTCCTAAAACACTCCACAGATCCCTTTTCCAAAAAAGGACCTCTTCTAAAATATGTATGGTGAGGCTTAAAATATATATATTAGGTAGTTTAAGAAAAGGCAAAAAGAAAAGGCAATGATTCCAAGTAAAAACATTGAGATATCTGATTTAAAATGGAAAAGAATTTATTTAACTTTTGCCACATCAGGACAACAAAGCAGCCCTTTATGTTATCACTCGTTAAAAGGGCATTACAAAACATTAACATAATGTAGTAGCCCATGTTTTCTTTCAGGCACTTTCAAAGGGCATCTCAGACCCACAATATCTTCTTTTGAATATGCAAAAATCACAAAGCTTCAAAATGATTACTAGTAAGGCAAGATACTAATGTCTCCCTTTTTATTTGAACATTAATTTTCCATGTTTTGAAGATATTCTGAACTTAACATTCAATAATACACAATATATTTTAAGCATTAGGAATCAGTGTATTATCAGTAATCTTGGGTTTAATAGTTACTATCAAGCAACTGAGTTCTAATGCACGCAACATAGTTTGATAGTTCTGTATGTGTTAAGAGAAGGTGGCCTGATTTTTGCCCTCAAATGTGCAAAAAGAATTTTCTATTTACCCCCTTAAAGCAGTCTTTGGCCTTGCTGAATAATTATAGAGCTGTTATTTTACTCTGAAGCAAAATAAGCCTTCAAGTGTCCCTTACTTGATCTTAGAAGGTCAAATTCTCTGTCCAACAGTTCTTCTTCTGTTAACTTGGAAAAATTATCCTCTCCAAAAGGATTCCACCCTGACATATCAGGTGGGTTACTGAAGTTCTTCTGATTTGTAATATTTGCAACTGCCTCTTTTTCAGCAACTGACCTAGAGTAATAATTAAAAGAAGAAAAAACATTAAAATTGAATTTTTTAAATGCTCTACTTTATACATGCTTAGGAAAGCAGATGGCTGTATTGTTATGGAGATGACAGATAAGGGCATTGATTGAGAGAAAGACCAACTGGGATTTTAACAGGCTCTTTAAGGTCACTAGCTGTGTACCCTTGGGTAGGTAGGTACCTTAACCTCTCTATGTCTCAGCATCCTTATCTATAAAACAGGAGTAACAGAATATACCTCATAGGAATACTGAGAAGATTAAATGATTTAATACACATAAAGAGAACAGTGTCTCGTAAAAAAATAATAGTGAGCATTCAATAAATATTAACTATTATCATAGTAAACAAGCCTTAAAATGAAAATCAGTAGCCATATCAAAGTCATCATTCTAAAATCACTACTAAGGTGATCTTATGTCCTTACTGTGAGAAGTCACAATAACTTTCCCTTTAACAGAGGCAGTTTCTAAGTAGCTACCAACAAATTATTAACTGCTGGAGTTGCTTTATAAATTAGCTAAAACTAGATGAGGGTTATTTTCTATATAATAAATCTTTCATGGTGTTAAAGTATCTATAGTCTGGAGTCTGGGACCAATAATTCTATGAAAGTTATCTAATAGGCCTCTTAGCTTTTAAGAGAAGATTAACCTAAGAATCCCTGGGCACCTCCCTTCAATCCAGCCTGAAAATACAGCATAGGAATGAGGCAACATAGAAAAGCTGTCAAGGTCATTCCTAATTCAGATGCAGATGTTCTAACATTGGTAATGGAGGAACAATCTCTATGTGCTTCTTTTTGTTTTTAATCCTCATCCAAGGATATGTTCATTTGATTTTAAAGAGAGGGGGATGAGGAGGAGGGGACGCTACAGAAAGATGGGCTCTAAACTAATTCAGGAGCCACTTAAGGACTCCAATCCACAATTACACCTACGTCCATAAGAATTTCCTTAGCATTCACTGGAAAAATACTTGCCTATTGGCACTATAAGAGGAGTCCATTATGGTTCCAACCTGAGCTGGAAGAGATGAAGTATAGGAAACTAAGGCCGGTGAGAACTCTTGAGGGGAGGTAAGATACTCAGATGACGCCTGTTGTTGAGACTGCTGATGTTGAGCTAACGCCTGTTGTTGGGACTGCTGATGTTGAGCTAGCATTTGCTGCTGCAAGAAAGCCTGCTGATACCGCTGCACCTGAAACAAGAAATGCCATTATACAAAACAATGCTCGAGTTCACTAATGCACTGTCACCCCACACCTGTTCACTATGTTCCTTCTTTTCACATTGGCAAATAAAAGCAAAAATTAAAAATAATTTATATCTGCGGGAGCAATTCGCTACTAGAAAAATTCAGCAAAATGAAATAAATCTAGTTTAGAAATTATGAAGCTAGGCTAATGTGGAAGGATTCAAAAATTATCCTTTAAATATTTTAAGATAATAGAGTAGGTTAGTCCTTATAATACGGTGGTTGCTGTAAAAAAGATCAAACTATTCTCTGAAACAAACATAATTTTCTTTTGGATTTTCTTCAACTGGTATTTGCCAAGTGAAAGAGACATAGGACAAAAAGATCATGGGTAACAGATCCATTTTCCTTATACTATGAGATAAACAAAAAATACTATCAGTTAGTTAAAAAGTGCCAAATTCAGGTGCTATAGTTCATCCCACTTTAAAGCTACTTTAGAATACATGACTGACTTTGAGTCAGAGAAAGACAAGAATCACACAATCTCACTTATATGTGTTATCTGAAGAATAAAATAAATTGATGATAAACTAAACTGAATTAAAATAAAATAGGACCAGAGGCATGGGTAAATGAAACAAAATGACAGATCTCAGAGGGGAGGAAGAAAGGGGAGGATGGGAAGAGATCAACCAAAGAATACATATATACATATATACATAGTCCATGGACACAGACAATAATGTGGTAAAGGCCTGGAGAGGAGGGGAGGGACAAGGGCCAGGTGGAGGGAGGCAAAGGTTGGGAGTGGGCAGGAAAATAGGTAACATCCCTAAAAGAGTCAATAATAATCATCATCATCATCATCATCATCATCATAATAATAATAATAATAATAAAGTAGAATAGCTTTTACCAGGGGCTGAGGGGGAGGGGAGAAAGAGCAGCTTCTGTTTAATGGATACAGAGTTTCAATTTGGGATGACAGGAAAGTTCCTGAGATAGCACAATAATGTGAATGTACTTAAATGCCATTGAATTGTACACTCAAAAGGGGATAAAATGGTAAATGTGATGTTATATATATTTACCACAGTAAAAAACAAAAGCTATCACAGTTGTCCTGCTTTAAAAAAAAAAAAAAAAGAATATATGACTGCTTTGATAAAATATGAGTAATTAGCCCAGCTGGTGTGCTCAGTGTTTGAGTGCCAACCCAGGAACCAAGAGGTCATGGTTTGAATCCCAGTCAGGTCACATGCCTGGGTTTGGGGCTTGATCCCCAAACCCAGGCATGGGGGAGCGTGCAGGAGGCAGCCAATCGATGATGCTTCTCTCTCATCAATGTTTCTCTTTCTCTTTGTTCCTCTCTCTCTAAAAATCAATTCTATATAGATGTATATAGAGATATATAAAAACACTAGAGGCCCGGTGCACGAATTTGTGCACCAGTGGGGTCCCTTGGCCTAGCCTGCGGGGTCCCTTGGCCTAGCCTGCGGGATCGGGCTGAAACCAGCTCTCCAACATCCCCAGAGGGGTCCCAGATTACAAGAGGGCGCAGGCCAGGCCGAGGGACCCCACCGGTGCACAATCGGGGCCGGTGAGGGATGCAGGAGGTTGGCCATCCTGGAGGAACTGCAGGAGGGCTCCAAGGGCATGTCCGGCCCATCTCACTCAGTCCCAATCAGCCAGACCCCAGCAGCAAGCTAACCTACCAGTCAGAGCACCTGCCCCCTGGTGGTGAGTGCACATCATAGCAACTGGACGACCGGTCGACTGTCTGCCCTCTGGTGGTCAGTGCACGTCATAGTGAACAGTTGAGTGGCCTTAGCATATCATTAGCATACTATGCTTTAATGGTTGAATGGCCCACCAGACACTTAGCATATTAGGCTTTTATTATACAGGATGTATAATTAACTATTGAATTGATTTTGAAATAATTAAATTCTGAATAATGCCACTCACACTGTGAATTCCAACAGCATATTCAGAGAGAAATCTCCAGACATTATGTAACACTTACCATTGCAGGATACTGTGGTGCAGAAGGCTGTGGCTGATATACTGAGTGCATTAAAAACTGTTGCTGCAGTATCTGTTGCTGCTGCATTGCATGTTGATACTACAAGGAGAAAAGTAAACAAGTTCATCAATATTACTCATGCCTTTTTTGTGCCACAGTCTTTCTTTTTACATGCTGATCTTACCATAACAATGACTGGGATACTCAGAAGTCCAAACACCAATGTAAAATAGCTATAGTAATTACAACTTATATATGTTTATTGGAAATGGCTTCAGAATTATCAATGAAACATAATGGATTCGACCAAAATCATTTCTAGCACAGTTTAAGGATGTTGGGATGAAACCTAAACACATTTACCAGTTGATGGAGACCCTGAAGTTACTTGTATCCAGAACTCATTACATTCAATTCCCAAGCTCCTCTTATCTCCCCCCCTTCAATTATATCTTCTAGCTATCACCTACTTATCTATCCTCCACTCTGGGTCTATCAGTCAAGACCAGAGAAGGGAGGCACCCCTGAGAAGTGCCATTCATATAACTGGCTCAAAAATATTTCGGGAAATGATGAAAGGATAATGGTGACAGTCATTAAATTTAAAATAGTTTAGTGAAACTAGAACTTTGCAGGTTCTGATGAGGCAAAGCACAGTACAGAACTTAAGGTCATTTTTAGTTCTCTAAATGCCTCCTCCCTCCACCATCCATAAACACACCAAGCAAAAATACAAAAACAAAACCTTATGACAATGTTACTTCTCTAAGCTTAATATCACCTTTCCAGCAATAACGCAATTATAGTTTACGTATCTGAACTCAAAATATAACTAAAAAAATATTTATCATAGACTGCAGTGTTTATTCATGATGCCAAATGACTAGATATTCTTTGCCTTATAAAGCCATGATGCAACTATTTCAACAGAGTATTCTTAAGTAGTTCATGAATGCAAATAAAATACATATTCCTTAGTAGTCAGAAAATTAAGCAAAATGTTTACCTGGATCTAGAGTTCAAGGTGCCCATGATAAGAAAAGGAATTCACTGATATTCAAAGCTGCATGCATTTCCCAACACTACTTTCACTCTAGTAACAAAGGAACTACCTGCTGCATATAAGCTTCCTGCTGCTGCTGCTGCTGCTGCTGAGGATGGCGAGGCTGTAAATGAAGTTGCTGCAATCTCCAGTCTCCCTGCTGTAGTTGCTGAAGGACTCTGTTTTGCTGCGGAGGCTGCTGAGGAGGCCCCTGACCCAGTAAATTCTCAGGGCTGACTCCAGGTCTCAGTGCTGCTAAAAGGAGTTTCCAGAAACTTACATTAACATACTCATGAATTAAAAAAAAAATGGGTGTATTTCAAAACACTAATTCAATAATCCTTTAACCAAGGCATTTATATCCTTACTTTATAATATAGAAACTTCCATAAGCACATAGTCTCAAGGGATTATTTACTCTAAATCTAAGTACCCACGAAAGTTAATTCTATCAGCTGCAACGCTGAACAAGTCAACATCTTAGAAGCACTTCATCTTTCATATTTCATCTCTCCGTGAACAAAGCAGCCATGTCAGTTTCTTCTGTATTACTCAACTCTGTCATGCACTGATATAAGCCTGTGTCTTTGCCAAGATGATTCTCTCCACCTAGAATGTCACTTTCCACCTACTACAATTCTTAACCTTAAACTTTTTTAACTCAAATCTCTCTTCCTTGTTCCTTCATCTAACACTTCTACTCAGTTTATAACTCAGTTTCATGCCTTGCACATATTAACTGTTTAATGGCTATGTCCTAACTAGGGCTGCAGAGGGATGAGGTGATGACTTATTTATCTCTTAGCATCCCAAAGAACCTTTTACACAACAGATTAATAAATGCTACTGTAATGAATGTATTAACACTGTCTCCTAAATGGATATTTATTTATAAGCTTCATAAATTTTACTTTAGGAATATCCTATGAATAAACTTTTAAAATTAATGAAAAAGATACACACAACACCAGAAAAAAAATGAAATACACTATAATTTCTATATTCTCTGCCAATGAGTGACCATAAATTCAAATGCAACTCTTTAATTCTAAGGGGAAAAAGGAGAAACAGTTAAAGGAGAGAAAGAAGGGTCCTTTTCCATCAACATTAATATCTTTGAACCTCTCCAGGCCTGAAGTATGACACCTCTGTGACAATAGCTTTTTCTAATTCTTCCAAGTATAAGAAACTGCTTGTTTATTTTAATTACTCCTGAAAATATTATAAAACATAAGAAAATTAAAACCGTAATTGCACCACAGACATAACCACCATTATTAGCCTTTAAGTATATTTGTTTCTAGTTGGAAGAGTATTAAAAAGTTAAGCTCCTCAGTATACATTCTTCTTGTAGCCCTGATGTCTAGGGGAAGAATAGTCGTGGCTGGGTTTGGTAAAACCCAGTCACAAACCAATGATGATCATGCGATAATTCATGAGGTTCACCTCTTATGTCACAAACTGTGACCTTTTTTAGTGTCTTCAAGCTAAACAGAGCTCCTTGGTTCTCAAGACAAGGGCACGGAGCACCAGAGAACTCCCAAACAACATCGCAATAAGCACACAAGAAAACAATGCTTTCAAGTACATCATTAAATCCTCCTACCATATTCCCCATCTTGCAAATGATGAAACTAAGGCTCAAAGAAATTAAGTTAATTAACAAGTGAAGTTAAAGACAAATGATAAGTTAGAAGAAAATATTTATAATACCTTTGACAAAGAGCTAATATTCAAAATACATAAAAATAAAACCTTCAGAGCAATAAAAATAATGACAATCTTCTTTCAAAATTGCAAAAATAAATCACAGAAGAAAAATGGCCAGTAAACACATGAAAGAGTACTATTAATCAGGAATATCCATACTAATAAAAGGGTAATATGCTAATTAGACCGGACGTATTCCGGATGTCCATCCTGACAAATCGGGGGCCTCGCCAGGCTGCAAATGGCCATCAGCCCCTCGCCAGGCTCATCCAGGCCTGCCCCGCCCCCAGAGAGGATCCTTACCCTGATCAGGGGTGTGGCCAGCCTGCAAACCACCCCAGCCCCTCGCCCAGGCCGGCACCGCCCCCAGCAGGGACCCCCACCCTGATGGGGATATGGCCGGCCTGCAAACCCCTGGCAGCCCCTCGCCCAGGCTGGCCCTGCACCCCAGCGGGGACTCCCCCCACCCCAATTGGAGGTGTGGCTGGCCTGTAAAGTGCTCCAGGCTCCTCGCCCAGGCCAGCCCTGCCCCCCAAGGGGACGCCCAACCTGATCCGGGACCCCCTTCAGGGCAGACCAGCCAGCCCCCACCCATGCACCAGGTCTCTATCTATACTAATAAAGGGTAATATGCTAATTAGACCAGAGGTCCTTCCAGATAAAGCCATGGTGGCGGGGCCAAGGCAGAGGCGGTTAGGGGTGATCAGGCGGCAGGGGAGAGCAGGTAGGGGGATCTGGCCATCAGGGGAAGGCAGTTAAGGCAATCAGGCCAGCAGGGGAAGGCAGTTAAGGTGATCAGGCTGGCAGGGGAGAGCAGTTAGGGTGATCAGGCTGGCAGGGGAGAGCAGTTAGGGTGATCAGGCTGGCAGGGGAAGGCAGTTAGGGTGATGAGGCTGGCAGGGGAAGGCAGTCAGGGTGATCAGGCTGGCAGGGGAAGGCAGTTAGGGGGATCAGGTCAGCAGGGGAAGGCAGTTAGGGGGATCAGGCCAGCAGGGGAAGGCAGTCAGGGTGATCAGGCTGGCAGGGGAGAGAAGTTAGGGGGATCAGGTCAGCAGGGGAGAGTAGTTAGGGGGATCAGGCCAGCAGGGGAAGGCAGTCAGGGTGATCAGGCTGGCAGGGGAGAGCAGTTAGGGGGATCAGGTCAGCAGGGGAGAGCAGTTAGGGGGATCAGGTCAGCAGGGGAGAGCAGTTAGGGGGATCAGGCCAGCAGGGGAGAGTAGTTAGGGGTGTCAGGCAGGCAGGGGAGAGCAGTTAGGGATCAGGCTAGCAGGCAAGCAGTTAGGAGCCAGCGGTCCTGGATTGCAAGAGGGATGTCCTGGATTGGAGAGGGTGCAGGCAGGGCTGAGGGACACCTCCTCCCGTGCACGAATTTCGTGCACCAGGCCTCTAGGTTAAATACAACCAAAAAAAGTTTCACTTATCAATGGGGAAACATCTTTAAAAACTGATACTACCGACTGTTGACAAGAATAGGAATGAAAGGACACTCACACTGTTGATGGTAGTGTAAATTTTTGAAGTCTTTTCAGATAGCAACTTGGCATTATCTAACAAATTTTAATTAAGCATATTTTTTAACATCTTCCTCAGAAAAGTGTTCTGACATGTAAATCAAAAAAGTCTGCTATAAGAATGTTCATCCCAATACTAATAAGAGCAAATGCGGGCTACACACTGAACTGCTGCAAGTTTATTCCAAGAAGAAAAAGAATGGAGACTTTTTACATTTTTCTCTGATTATTGCTGTACTGTCTCAATATTTTAAAAGAATAGATCCGTCTGTTACTTTTTGCACACATGGGGAAAACAGTATTATTTTTCCAGCTTAGGCTAGAAGCACATGGGATAAACGCAGCCCTACATGGAAGGCAGCAGGCCTGGCACTTACAGCGAGGTCTTGTTTCCCAGATGAACATAAGCAATTTCACTCAACACCAACACCAGCCAAAGCCCTCTGTGACCACGGTGGATCAGGACAACAAGACCACTCCATGACCATATCTCGGCACTGACAAAATCAGGAACTCTGCCCATACCACAGAGTGGCCGAACCCTCCCTATCCTGCCTAACATGAGGAGGGCTGCTTCTTCAGCTGAGGCTTTGGCCTCCCTCCTCCTATTTATGAAGACACCTAATGATATCACCCCCTTCCTAACTCCTTCCATTCAGAGCAAAGCCCCACTTCCTTAGAGCCTCCCCAAAACTACCTAACACAAGCCTAGATCCGTTAATAAGGCTTTTCAAATACCACTTTACTGAGGCACTCCCACAGATCCCCATGGCATATGAGTAATAAACCCATTTGTCCAACTACAAGTGTGATGCTGGTAGCCTTCGCCTGAAGGGCATTAATACATAATTGACTAATAGGATATCCAACCCAAAAAAGTAAAAAGAGAAAAATTAACACACTGAATGTTTACTATGAAACATAATTTTCCTAGATATCATTCATACACCTTTGTTATTTACTCCTTATGACAGGAAAAAGTTGTGATTCCCATTTTATAAAAGAGAACAGTGAGATTAAGAAATGGTAAATGTGAGAATTGGACACAAGGGTTTCAAATTCCCCTATTTTTCCCTCCCCTCGTCCATAAAGTACTCTATCTGGTATAAGTGATCACCACAGAGATATGCAGCAATACGTCAGGTAACATAAACATTACCTTCCCTAAGCATTTATTTTACTTCATAATAATAACAGTATTTAATAGTTAACTTTTATTAAGGACATATTATGTGACAGGCATTAAACAGTCATTTAATCCTCACAACAATCCTATGAGAAATATTAGCATTTTACTAACATATATTACTAAAAAATGGGGGGGCTCAGATGCGGGTTCATGAGCTTTAAAATATGGGATCTTAACCATTAGAGTAATCTAACTTAGAACATCCTATACTAATAAAAGAGAAAAATGGTAATTGGCGTACGACCGATACCTTTTTCATTGGCTAATCAGTGAGATATGCAAATTAACTGCCAACTAAGATGGCAGTTAACCGCCAAAAAGATGGCAGCTAATTTGCATATTGCAGGCAGGATGGTACAGCGCCATCAGAGAGCGGGTTGAGGGCGTGAGTGCTGGTGGTCGCCTGGGACCCGATCACGCGGGCCTGCGCGGCGGCTGCAGCGGTCGCCCGGGACCCGATTCCGCCAGCAGACCCGGACACGGGCCGGCGGGGCGGCTGCGGCGTCCGCCCGCACTCACGCCGCCAACCCGCGATTGGGGCGTGAGTGCTGGCAGTCCCCGGGGACCAGATCCCGCTGGCTGACCAGGACACAGGCCAGCGGGGCGGCTGCGGTGTCCGCCCTACTCACGCCCCCAACCCACGAGAGCGGGTTGGGGGCGTGAGTGCCAGCGGTTGCCCTGACCCGATCTGGCCGGCAGAACCATCTGGACCCCAGGGGCGACGCAGCCAGGCCCCAGAAGGAGACCCAGAAGGTAACCCAGGCGCTGGGGCTGCGTTGCCGCTGGGGCACGCGATCCGGTCCCCCGGGGGCGAAGCAGCCAGGCCCCAGAAGGAGACCCAGGGCCCGGGGCTGAGTTGCAGCTGTGGTACGCAATCCAGTGCCTGGGCTGAGGAGACCCAGAAGGAGACCCAGGCGCCGGGGCTGTTTTTGCCGCTGGGGCACGCAATCCGGTGCCCAGGCTGAGGAGACCCAGGGCCCGGGGCTGCATCGCAGCTGGGGCACGCCATCCCGTCGTCCGGGGGCGATATAGCCAGGCCCCAGAAGGAGACCCAGGCCCCAGGGCTGTATTGCTGCTGGGGCACGCGATCCAGTGCCTGGGCTGAGGAGACCCAGAAGGAGACCCAGGGGCCTCGCAAGAGGAGAGTCTCCATGGTCAGATGGCGTGGTGTCGGGACAGGAATAAAGACCCGAGGTGACTCAGATGCCTGGCCACAGGGTTAGACCAGCCAGCAGGGCCTTTCAGTTGGGGCTGGGGTGGGGGTGGGGCGAGGGAGGCAAGCCGGAAATAGAGAACTACAACTCCCAGGAGGCTTAGCGGCCAGGGCCTGGGTGCCTGGCTGTGAAATCGGATGGGCTGTAGTTTCGCAAGCCACTTTAAACTAGAGGCTTGCAAGGTTGGAAGTTCTGCGTCGGGAGCCAGGGAGAAATGGAGCTGGAGTAGAGAGAGGGGTCCATGGCAGCTGTGGGCTTTGAGGAGTTCTCAGGACCTCCCGGCTGGGAGCTGGCGCTGCCTCCGCTGAAGGTGGTCACATCCTGGAGAGCGAGCTTGAGACCGAAGTGGAGTTCGTGTCTGGGGGTCTGGGCAGCTCCAGCCTCCAGGAGCGAGACGAAGAGGAGGAGGCAGCCTGAGGCCAGCAAGGGCGGCGCCAACAGGAACTCAATCGCAGGAAGTACCAGGCGCTGGATCAGCGCTGCAGCGAGATTGAGCAGGCGAAGGAGCGGGTCCTGAACAGGCTCCATCAGATATAGAGGATAACATGGAGACTCCAGCAGGAGCGGAGGTTCCTCATGAAGGTGCTGGACTCCTACGGTGACAACTACCGGGCCAGCCAGTTCACCATCTTACTGGAGGACGAGGGCAGCCAGGGCAGAGACGCCCCCAACCCAGGCAACGCTGAGAACGAGCCTCCAGAGAAAGAGGGGCTGTCCCCGCCCAGGAGGACGCCAGCGCCCACAGAAGCCAGCAGCCCGGCCCCTGGCAAGGGGCCCAGCAGTTGGAAGAGGTGGCGAGTGCCATAGGAAGGGCACTGGGCAGGAGTCCCGCTGACTCCGGAGCTGGCCCCCGTGCAGATAAAGGTGGAGGAAGACTTTGGCTTCTAAGCCCTCGAGGCTCTGGACTTAAGTTAGGTTTCTCGGGGGCCAGACAAGCTGCTGCCCTACCCCACCCTAGCCAGCTCCCCCTTTGACTGACCCCCCAATAAACGGACCCGATGCAAAAAAAAAAAAAAAAAAAAGCTTATAGAGGCATGTTTATAGGATCAAATAGTATAAATATAGATGTAACAGGACAATAAAAAGAGAACCTGGCTATGATGATAACCTGAATGCTGCCTCTGTGTCATTCCTTCTTTGGGAACCCCTGGACCTGCTGGGGCTGGACCCCAACATTCCTCTTCTTATAAGGACTTCAGTGAGATGGGCTAAGGGTCCCACTGGAACTGCCACAATTTAATGTAATCCCCTCTTTAAAGATCTTATCTCCATATACAGGTACATTCTGAGGTTCTGGGGATTAGGATTTTAACATACATTTTGTTGATTACCCAAATCAGCCCTTAACAACCAGCATGTTTCAGAAAGTAGATTCCTACAGGGTTATTTACCAAACATTCAGAAGTATTTTTAAAAGAGCTAAGCCCCTCGCCCACCGTGTGGGCCCCTCCCAGCGAAGAGCGAAGGCCTGGGTTCCGGGCACCAGAGGAAAACTGGTGCCAGCAGCCAGGGGAAGGGACCCCCAAGGGGTCCCAGATTGCGAGAGGGCACAGGGTGGGCTGAGGGACCCACCCAAGTGCACAAATTTTTGTGCACCGGGCCTCTAGTCTGAACATAAAAAAAAAACCCACATATATCATGAAGTAAAGTGCCAGAGAGGGTTTCCTTGAGATGGGCCTTCAAGTTCTATCCCCAAACCTCTGCCAGAACAAGTTTATTCTCTAATATTAGGGATATTTCCTTGGGGGGGGGGGGGAGAGATATATATTTTTTTTAAATCCTGTACTGATTCATAATGCTTAGAGGATATTTTATATTAGAAAAACAATTTTTCTCAAAACCAGATGACATGACAAATTTCTATGCTGTACTGTCCACACAGTCCAAGACAGACCCTGTGGCCAAGGCTCTAGATCAGTGCAAAGACATAGAACTTTGTGAGGCTAGAGTTCCAACTTCCTCCTTCCCAATACAATACAGGATTTTTATATTCCTGAACTTTATCATCAACCTCAAACCCGACTAGTTGATGACACTAAGGATAAACAAATTGTGGGCTTTGTATACCATACTTTTGTATGTCCTACAACTTTAGGAAAATAATTAGTGGAGTTTATTAACATCAGTAGAAAGTTTCTTAAAGCATTATGTTATCTGCTTCACAACAGCAAGTCTGAAGTAATTTATACGCCTAGGAAATCAAAGGTGTGTTTACATTAACTATAAATTAATTCTTACATTGGCAGGGCTATTATTACCTTTTGATCTGTGGTTACTGAATTCCCCAAGCAAAGGGACTTTAACAGGTGTTGCTGAACTCTGAATGGTCAGCACACTGGGGGTGGCAGTAGTAGAGTTGGCCTTTGGTCTTTGTCTTGGTGCAATTGAGGTTTCTGTTGGTCCAACGGAGTCTGTTATTCTACAAGAGAAGAATACATTTCATTCCAAATATTGGGATTATTTATAATTCACTCTCTGTTCTATAAAGCATCTATTCCAACAGATGCACTTTAATTATTATTACAATCATGTTAGAGTTCTTGGCTCTTTCCTAAGTCTCACTCACAAGTTTTAAATGTTTACTGTGCTATGCTGGTGTGGCTCAGTAGTTGAGCATTGACCTATGAACCAGGAGGTCACAGTTCAATTCCTGGTAAGGGCATACCCCCTGGTTGCAGGCTCAATCCCCAGTGGGGGACCTGCAGGAGGCAGCGGATCAATGATTGATATTTCTATCTCTCTTTCCCTCTTCCTTCCTCTCTGAAATCAATAAAAATATACTTTAAAAAATAAATAAATGTTTACTGAAGATAGGAAAGTAAGATAAGCCTAACCATTTCCTTTAAACCAGTATGCAACCATTCACAGTCTGCCTCTGAAACTGGCAGGAAAAGAATATAAGATTGCTCTTAAGGAGATAAAATAAAGGAAATAAACAAACCTTGTCCTAAGGTTTTAGACAAAATTGAGAGCCCCCTCTCTGAACCAACCAGAGAAATACAAATAAGAAACAACAGTAACAGTCTTCCTTAGCTTGGACTCTAAGAAAGAAGAGATTGCACCCTAGGACACATAGTAACAAAAGAAGCCACAACTTTTAACAAATGGAGCTACCTGCTCACATTTAACTTCTTGAATCTTAAACTTTGCTTTTCTTAAAACACTGAATGGAAATTACATAAAACTTTCCCACTAGGACTCAGGTTAGACCACAGACATGGGCAGTCCAGTAGCAATCATAATTTTAAAAGCAAAAGACAATAAATATAATTTAAGAAAACACAGGTATTTGCTCTTCTCTTTCAGAAAACCCCAGGAAAAATCTTTAACTTGCATACTTACTAACTTTGCTTTCTATAAATTCAGTACAAAAACTCAATTTTTAATAGTTAACTCTTCAACAAGATTGCATTAAAATCTCTTTACCAAGTTTCATGAGCATATTTTCAAATGATTTAACAGTTAACATTGTGCATATACATGATTTATGGAGTGCACATCTGCTGCCGTAGATCCGGTCCTGTCTGCCGGAATTGCACAGACCCAATTCTCTTATGAGCCACAAGAGGGAGCCACGGGCACAACTATCTTTCTAAGAAGGAGGTTCAAGTATTTGAGAAAATCGCAGAAAGATACTGTATATGTGCTGTTTCCTAATATAATATTTATGTTTTAGATGAGATGGGGATGGTCAAAGTCATATGAAAACTGAACTAAAAAGCAATAAAAGGTCATGTATACATATAACCAACTAGATCTTATTTTATAATAAATCAAATATTTATTAAGTTCAAATGATGGATGTGGCACTAAAACCAATATTGTACTCCCTACACTCAAGTAATTTAAAGAACATATTATATACACACTCTTTCTGTTTATCCAGTCTTTATTAACAGACCTCATCGCCTTGTTCCTATTCTAAATCTCTCTCTAAAGTTCTGAAGACTTTGTTTAGTGCTTCCGCATTTATTTTATCAATGTACCAATATCTAATATACAATTACTGATATCCAGCAAACACAGCATACTACCCTGTCTTCAAAGAATCCATAGTATACCTAGGGAGATGCAGCACGTGTTCATGAAAATATACTAAAATATAATAGCAAACATCATCACTGTCACACTAGTACTGTCAACAGTTTCATGGAGGAGTAATTAATTCTAACTTTAACCTAAATTGGCCTGAGAAGGCTTCAAGTAGGAAATGGAGATAAAAATAAATACATAAATATGATTTTATTAGGTAGGGAAAAGAAGCAAAGCATTGTGTGTGAGGAAATGGGAAGAAAAACCTAGACAGCCAGGCAAAGTGAAGACACACACACACCTGCCAGGAATGAAAGACTGAGTCACTACTGGTAGCAAAGCTGCTGTTCCGCTTCATCTGCATAATGCAACAGACACAAAACTGTTCCCCGTGCTTCCCTTCTTATCCTTCCTCTTATCATCTGAATAATCCTAAAACATAGTTTCTCTCCTTTTAAAATCCTTCAGTGTTCTTGCTAGCACAAGAGATTCTCAGACTCTTAATCTTTAAGGTGTCACATAAGTTTCAAAGAGGAGATGCAGGGGGTTTTTAAGGAATAAAGCAGAGTGCCAGAGATTGAAGCAGGGCAGATGTATAATATTCATAAAAGTTTAAAACTTGTAATTAGTGATACTAGCTGTTTAAAGACTTCTCCACCCCACCTCACCCCCACAAATATGGCTTTTACATAGAAAAAAGACTAACTTATTTTTATGACTAGATTAATACACATTTAGGTTTTTTTTTCAAGCTCTGAAACTATCAATATAAAGTAAACTTACAAATAAACTCTTTTTAATATACATAATGTATAGTCTAACATATTATGAATAGCACTGTTAATTTAGCGGTTAACTATTTCATTTGCTTATAATAGTACTAGAGGCCCAGTGCACAGGATTTGTGCACTGGTGGAGGGCATGGCCTGTGGGGATCGTCTGCTGTGGGAGCAGCTGCTTATCCCGGTCAGCCAAGCAGCTGTGGACTCGCCCTCTGAACAGCTGCTCCCACTGGGGAAGCACAGCGCATCCCGGTCAGCCAAGCGCAGCTCCCACTGTGGGAGCGCACTGACCACCAGGGGGAAGCTCCTGCATTGAGCGTCTACTTCCTGGTGGTCAGTGCGCATCATAGCAATTGGTGGACTGGTCGATCTGGTCGTTCCGCCATTTGGTCACTGGGCTTTTATTATATAGGATACCTATAACTTGTGTCCTAGTGAAGATATTCAAAGCATCATTCTTATTCCGTTGACTCATGCTTTACAAAGCTATATCTACTTCCTTAAAGATTTAATAATTAACCAAATAACTATTTAAAAAACATAAGTAACAATAAAATTCAATGGACAAAATTCATAATTCCCATTTGACTATAACAGCAGTTGCTCACTACAGCTATGTCACAGACAGAACACAGTGTTGATCATGCTGAATTCCTATGGGTTAGATGTAATTTTACTCCTTCATCTCTTCCTGAAGAGTATTTTAAAATTCAAGTAAATGTAGATATTTTTTGAGTGATGCCGTATTTTTTAAAAAACTAAGTCATTCCCAAATGACACTAACAATTTATATATAACTAGAGGCCCGGTGCACAAAAATTTGTACACTCGGGGGGAGGGAGGGGTCCCTCAGCCCGGCCTGTGCCCTCTCCCAGTCTGGGACCCCTTGGGAGATAACGACCTGCTGGCTTAGGCCGGCTCCCGGGTGGCAGAGGGCAGGCCCAATCTCTAGGTGCAGCCCGTGGTCGGGCTCAGAGCAGGGCCAATTGGGGAGTTGGGGCACCACCCCCTGTCATGCACAGAGCAGGGCGGATTGGGAGGTTGCAATGCCACCCTCAGTCACGCTCAGGGTAGGGCCGATTGGGGGGTTGGGGCACCGCCCCGTCACATTCAAGGCAGAGTCGATGGGGAGGTTGTGGCGCCACCCCCTGTCACGCACAGAGCAGGGCCAATCAGGGGGTTGGGGCACTGCCCCCTGTCACGCACAGAGCAGGGCCAATAGGGGAGTTGGCACACTGCCCCCTGTCACACACAGAGCAGGGGGGATTAGGGGGCTGGGGTGCCGCCCTCTATCACCCACAGAGCAGGGCCGATCAGGGGGTTGGGGCGCCTTCACCTGTCACGAACAGAGCAGGGCTGATAGGGAGGTTGTGGCCCCGCCCCCTGTCACACACAGAGCCGCAGGGCGATCAGGGGGTTTGGGCGCTGCCCCCTGTCACACTGATCCCGGTGCTGGGAGGCCTCTCAGCTCCGCAGATCCCAGTGCTGGGAGGCATATTACCCTTTTAGAATAGAGGCCTGGTGCACGGGTGGGGGGTGGCTGGTTTGCCCTGAAGGGTGTCCTGGATCAGGCTGGGGGTCCCCACTGGGGTGCCTGGCCAGCCTGGATGAGGGGATGATGGCTGTTTGCAGCTGGTCACACATCCTTCAGGGTGGGGGTCCCCACTGGGGTGCCTGGCCAGTCTGGGTGAGGGGCTGAGGGCTGTTTTCAGGCTGGGACTAAAGCTCCCAACTGCTCCTTTTTTTCTTTTTTCTTTTTTTATTCTGGGCCAGCTTTAGCTCTGAGGCTCCAGCTCTTAGGCCTCCGCTCCTGAAAGCAGGTATCTGGTTTGTTTCGGTTCTCGAAACTCTGTATCAACTCCAGCTCTGAGATCCCAGCCGGCTGAAAGCTGGTTTCTGGGGTTTTGTTTACCATCTGTATTTGTTACAATGTTTGAAACTGCAGGCTCAGAGGCCTGCAGCGGCCAGCGGGGAACGTTGGAGTCCTCCGTCACTGAAGCAAGCAAGCCTCATGTTCACTTCAAGCTGCCTGGCTGCCAGCCGCCATCTTGGCTGACAGTTAATTTGCATATTGCCCTGATTAGCCAATGGGAAGGGTAGCAGTCGTACGCCAATTACCATGTTTCTCTTTTATTAGTGTAGATAGATTATTCAGAACACATCTCACAACCAAGTCCCAAATAGAACTGACTGCAAGGTTTAAAATTCACTGCTCTAAACGCCAAAGGCCAAATTTCTCAGCAAGACATATAAATAAAGTTGCTCCTGACTGACATTTACCTAGCTCTTCAGCTTCATTCCCACCACTCCCGTATCCATCCCCCATACTCCAGTATACACTTCCCACCCGTATGAGTCCCCTATGAACCAGCCTTACAGTCTCACAAAGGCCATTCTTCTTGCCTGAAGTACCTATCATATCAGGTGATGGACTATATTATTCATCCTTTGAGCAGCAGCTCAGCAACCCCCACCCCTAGGGAAAGGACTGGGTTCTTTCTATGCTCCTGTTTTCTCTGCTCCCCATCTTTCCCTTCCTCCACGCATAAAGTTGCCTGATATCTATCAGGATGGAATTGTTCACTTGTCTATCTTCATTAGAATGTGAACTCTTTGAAAATAAACACTGCTTCTTTTTCTTTGTGTTTCTAGTATTTATATCTTGCATATAATAGGTACATGACAAATATATTTTCTGTCAAATAAAATACTTTGTATCAGTAAAAATACAACATAAAAAAGCTGTGACTAAGAGATCTCCTCAAAGGTAACATTATCTAAACTCTATACCACATGTAAGAAGGAACACAACATTTTTATGTAGGCTTAGATGATATTTAATTAATTACATTTGCTAGGATTAAAAACGAGAAATATTCCCCCTTTCAAAAAGCCTTTGCAAATGTCAGCACAACTTCGCTTACCTCGCTTTTATTTGGCTTTTCCTAGAAGCTGCTTCACTAGCAGTCATGGGTTCAGGAAGAGCTGAAGGAATAGAAGAATTCTGGGAAGAAAAATAAAACTTGTCATTTTAGTTTTCATTTTAATTGCAGAAAGCTTTACTTAAAGGCTATCGATATATTCTTAAATTTTAAATGTACTGTCTGGAAGATAGCTACAAATTGTTCACATACATTTGCCAGATCTAACCTGCAAACATCAGCACGTTACACAAATGTCATTTTCATGTTCATGTGCCACAGAAACTCTTCAAAAGTAAACAGAACAATATCACTGTATCCACTTTATAAGTGGGCAAATCTTGGCTAAAAAGAAGAATTACATTATACTTGTAAATCAATGACTATTTTACACTTTGGGGAAAAAAACACCAAGCATATGGAAAAGTGTCGTTTCTACATAGAGGAAAAATTCTCATGACACTGCATGTAAACTCTAAAACACAAGAGCATTTGTTTAAGTTCTATGTATGTTTAGCTTATTGCAGGTACTCAAATGTTTATTGAATGAAAAGCTAACTTCCCTCTTTTTCTTAGTGGAGTAGATTAAGTTAAACATAAAGGAAGATAGACAAGAAAATGAGGCCAATGATGGTTACAAAGCTGAGAATGGCTTAAAATCAGAGATGATTCTGGGCCTTTATCAAAGTTATCAGAAACCTGCCATACACAATTAATCTGACATAATTAAGTACAGTGTGCAGACACACAATATAACTCAAAGCCTTTCCATGATATTAGCTATTACTAACTCAGCACTTTCCATGGACTAGGCACTGAGTTTACATTTATTACTTGTAATCCTCATAACTACTACCCCTGTTTTACAGAAAAGGCAAAAACATTAAGTAACTTCCCAAAATACAGTTGGCCTTCCATATCCATGGGTCCCACATCTGCAGATTCAACAAACTTTGAATCAAAAACACTACTCAGGGGAAAAAAAAAATGTTACATTGCTGATGTGTAATATGTAGGTAGGCTGTATCTCTACTAACATGTACAGACATTTTTTCTTATCATTATTCCCTAAACAATACAGTATAATAACTATTTACATACCGCTTACCTTAGGTATTACTGGTATCTAGAGATGATTTAAAATACACGGGGGTGGGGAGTAGGAGGTGGAGGGAGGGGAGTAGGTTATATATGCAAATACTACACCATCTATAATAATAAAAGGGTAATATGCTAATTAGACTAGACGTCCTTCCAGGCGTCATTCCGGATGCCCTTCAAGACAAAAACTGGGGCCTGAGTGAAGCCCGGGTCCCGGGCGCTTGCAGGCTGCCAGAGGGAAGCAAGCCTGGGTCCCGGATGCTAGAGTGGAGCTGGTGCCAGCAGATGGGGGAAGGAAGGCCTACTCTTGCACGAATTTTCATGCATCGGGCCTCTAGTCCTATCTAATAAAGAGGGAATATGCTAATTGACCCTCACACTATTGCAAAGATGGCGGCACCCACAGCCAATAAGGAGGGAAATATGCTAATTGACTGTCCCACCCTCAAAGATGGCAGTGACCACAGCCAATAAGGAGGGAATATGCTAATTGACTGCCCCACCCTCAAAGATGGTGGTGCCCACAGTCACAAAATGGCCGGCAGGGGAGGGCAGTTGTGAGTGATGAGGCCAAAAGGGGAGGGCAGTTGGAGGCAATCAGGTCAGCAGAGGAGGGCAGTTGGGGGGCAACCAGACCAGCAGGGGAGAGCAGTTGGAGGCGATCAGGCTGGCAGGGAAGCAGTTAGGCATCGATCAAGCTGGCAGGGGAGTGGTTAGGGGATGATCAGGCTGGCAGGCAGAGACAGTTGTTAGGGGCAATCAGGCAGGCGAGTGATTGGGAGCCAGCAGTCCCAGATTGTGAGAGGGATGTCCGACTGCCCCCAAGAGGTCCTAGATTGGAGCGGGTACAGGCTGGGCTGAGGGACAACCCCCTCCCCAGTGCACAAATTTTGTGCATCGGGCCTCTAGTCTATAGTAAGAAAAGCGTAATATGGTATTAGACCAGACGTCCTTCTGGACGATCTTCCAGGTGAAGCTGGGGCTATGAGGGAAGCCAGGGTCCTAGGTGCCAGAGGGAAGCCGGTTCTGGCAGCCAGGGGAAGGAAGGCCTACTCTTACACAAATTTCGTGCATCAGGCCTCTAGTTTTATATAAGGGACTTGAGCACAGCAGATTTTGGTACCTGGGGGAGTCCTGGAAGCAATCCCCTGTGGATATTGAGGGATGACTATACAAAATCAGTCACTGAAAAAGACAGGTCTCTCCATTTACAATGTCTATCCTCTCTGCACCAAACTTTCTCAGTGTACAGAGTGCTTAGTTTCTCAGTAATTTTTCATAACACTCCTAATTCCCCCCGCCCCCCCAAAAAATCTAACAGTCCTGTTTTTTTAATAGTTTGGCCAAACACCTTAATTATTGTTTGTGCTGTGTCAGACAGATGTCACTGTGTTTCTCTCAAAAATGCAAAATATCATGCAGTGCCTTCAAGTCTACTATAGCTTCCTAGAGCACTTCAATACCCAATTTGGCAACTGTGGTTTTGTAACAAAAATACTGATCACAAACACTATTAGACTACTGGTCATAAAACAAAGAACTCTGAAAGTGTGTATGTGTGTATACATAAACATTCCCCCCCCCCCACACACACACATAATAAATGGATTTTAAATTCATATCCCATTTAAAAAATTACTTACATTGATATTGGAGATGGGACAGTCCTTTTTGGCAAATTTAAATGCAAAATAGGACACTTGAAATATATCAGGTCTACGCTCTGGATCTGGTTCAAGCATGAATCCTGCAAGAATAGGTTAAAATGTTAAGAAGTTTCACTGAATACAGAAAGTAGATAGGAGTACATTAAAAGGAATATGTGTGTGTGTGTGTGTATGTGTGTGTGTAGATAGACAGATACCTTTTTTTCCATTCTAAGGTTAGTGATGAATCAAGCAAATATTAACATTTTAGAAAATATAAAAATTGTTATTTATATATGAACTTAAAGCGGTATCACAAGCTAAAGACAACTCAGTCATAAAACAGGTCTGTACCAGAAGCATAATTAACAAATATAAATATTCTTTTGAGAAAATTAAACAAAAGTGAGTTTTGTGAACACTGGGAAATTATTCATGAAAATTCTAGGGCCATATAAGGGATCCTTAATATCACTATTATATAAAATACCTCTACTAAATTTTAAGTAATCCCAAATCACTGAGAAAAGACTAAATTTTGTGCATTAAAAAGTAGTACAGGGTTGACAGTATAGTTTTCCAAAAACATGCTTTCTCCCCATACTCATAGTAAGAGTATTTACCACAGTTCTGTATCTCAACATATTCTACACATAATGTTCACTCTATTATAAAGAGATTTCACACCAACCTTACAGCATTGCTTGAAATGCCTGACCTTTTTTCTAACCAAAATGACCATACCATTTATCTGTTAATTTACAATTTCACAAGAAAGTTGGCATTTATACTCAACTCACTTCTTTAACTGAGAAATTCATATTTTGTTAACTCTCCATGTTCTAACTCTGATTTATTAACGAATTATAAGTTCTTAAAATGTTTAAATCATTTTAAATCTATTTGGAATCTAAGATTTACAATATTAATTAGATAATATTCTGAAATTTGCTAGTAGGATTATATTCAGAGGTCACAGTATATAAATAGCTATATTAAAATTATAAATCAAAATTAATTTAATTTTTCTTTCACATTTAAGTAATTTTTAAACAAATTTTTACTACATCTCACACAGCATGATAAACTTATTTTGATTAAAAAACACACTTGACTCTCATAGCCAGTTAGCCTGGTGGTCAAATCACCTCCGGTATTGCCGACAACAATCAAGGCTTAACTACAACAAGACTGCGCACAAAGACCACTAGGGGGTGCACCGAGAAAGCATAAAAAATGCGGAGACAAAGAAACAGGACAAAATTGTCAAAGGAAGATATAGAGTTCAGAACCACACTTTTAAGGTCTCTCAAGAACCGTCTAGAAGCTGCAGATAAATGTAGTGAGATCCTCAAGAAATCTAATGAGACCCTCGATGCTATGATAAAGAACCAACTATAAACTAAGCATACACCGAATGAAATAAAGAATATTATACAGACACCCAACAGCAGACCAGAGGAGCGCAAGAATCAAGTCAAAGATTCGAAATGCGAAGAAGCAAAAAAAACCCAACTGGAAAAGCAAAATGAAAAAGGAATCCGAAAATACGAAGATAGTGTAAGGAGCCTCTGGGACAGCTTCAAGCGTACCAACATCCAAATTATAGGGGTGCCAGAAGATGAGAGAGAGCAAGATATTGAAAACCTATTTGAAGAAATAATGACAGAAAACTTCCCCCACCTGGTGAAAGAAATAGACTTACAGGTCCAGGAAGCGCAGAGAACCCCAAACAAAAGGAATCCAAAGAGGACCACACCAAGACACATCATAATTAAAATGCCAAGAGCAAAAGACAAAGAGAGAATCTTAAAAGCAGCAAGAGAAAGAAACTCAGTTACCTACAAGGGAATACCCATACGACTGTCAGCTGATTTTTCAACAGAAACTTTGCAGGCCGGAAGGGAATGGCAAGAAATATTCAAAGTGATGAATACCAAGAACTTACAACCAAGATTACTTTATCCAGCAAAGCTATCATTCAGAATTGAAGGTCAGATAAAGAGCTTCACAGATAAGGAAAAGCTAAAGGAGTTCATCACCACCAAACCAGTATTATATGAAATGCTGAAAGGTATCCTTTAAGAAGAGGAAGAAGAAGAAAAAGGTAAGGATACAAATTATGAACAACAAACATGCATCTATCAACAAGTGAATCTAAGAATCAAGTGAATAAATAATCTGGTGATCATAATAGAATCAGGGACATAGAAAGGGAATGGACTGACTATTCTTGGGGGGGAAAGGGGTGTGGGAGATGTGGGAAGAGACTGGACAAAAATCGTGCACCTATGGATGAGGACAGTGGGTGGGGAGTGAGGGCGGAGGGTGGGACGGGAACTGGGAGGAGGGGAGTTATGGGGGGGGGAAAAGAGGAACAAATGTAATAATCTGAACAATAAAGATTTAATTTAAAATAAAAAAATAAAAAAAACCACACTTGTTTGGCAAGTAATAACATAAATTTAGCAGAAATTTATTTGGGAAATTATGAACTCAGTTTTAAAATATTCTACACGAGCCCAGCCAGGTGTGGCTCAGTGATTGAGCGTTGACCCAGGAACCAAGAGGTCACTGGTTCAATTCCAGGTCAGGGCATATGCCCGGGTTGCAGGCTCGATCCCCAATGTGGGGCATGCAGGAGGCAGCCAATCAATGATTTTCTCATTACTGATGTTTCTATCTCTCTCATCCTCTCCTTTCCTCTCCGAAATCAATAAAAATATATATTAAAAAAAAATCTACACGTAACTTGATTTTATGTACTGGAAAACACTAACATGTATAACTTATAGAATTTTTTTTATTATATTATAACCACTGTTAGATAGAAATAACTAAAAACATTTAATTCTAATATTAATTGGACTATATTCAACCTCATTCTTGAAAAGATTTTAAGAATCTACAAGATTTATTTTATCCTTCAAAATTATATTTTATGATACCAACAGATATTAAATGTTTTAAAAGTAGCAACAGTGCGTGACATAGGAATACATTTAAATAGACTTCTAACAATAAATGTTTACTCAAATAATTTTTTAAACAAATCACAATAAACTTATCAAGTTCACAAACTTAAGATTCTACTTTTCTAACAATTAAGTTTATTTAACTTTTAAAATATAATTTTAAATATTTATTCCTATAAAGGACTTGAAGTGGCATACAACCTCTAAATATTTTTAAATATATGGAAATTAGGACTAATGGAAAAGTAATGGCTGAGAGACCCAAAATATCAACAACAAAAAACACAACAAATGCACCAGGATGATGATGGCCATAAAGAAATTGATATGATTTGATCTTATAAATATAGGCTACAAATTCAGCTCTCTACCTTCTAGCTGTCAAGACAAATAGGGCAACATGATCCATTCCATAAACCAGTGTCTTTAACATAAAAATAAACCAGGTGCTAAGAAAAAGCAAACAATAAATGCTCCTTTGGGTCTTTCTAAAGCTCCCACTGAGTGAACACTGCCCTTAAAGAACTGCAGTGAGTGACACTGGTAATGTCTTATACGCTCCTTCCATGTGAGCCAGTGACAAAACACCTACATGCTGTTAGGTAAAAACAAAATTCTATAGGGGTAGAGAACAGTACGGTATGAGAATATACTTCTCTGCCTATCTGGATCTGGAGAAAGCTTTTTAAGTATCTAGGGAGAAATAAAATGTTATGTTAGGCAATCCTACATATTTTTTTTTCTTTCATAGAAAGTGAGAAGCACTGAAGGGAAATAAATAAATTTGAGATTTTAGGTTCTCTAACAAATCCTATATAATAAAAGTCTAATATGCAAATTGACCAAACAGCGGAACGACCAGTTGCTACGACACGCACTGACCACCAGGGGGCAGATGCTCAACGCAGGAGCTGCCCCCTGGTGGTCAGTGCAGGAGCGCCGCTCAGCAGAAGCCGGGCTCATGGCTGGCGAGCACAGCGGTGATGGCGGGATCCTCTCCCGCCTCCACAGCACCACTAAGAAACAGTGAGCCGAATAGTAAGGAGCAAGGGGTCCCAGTCTGCGAGAGGGCACAGGCCAGGCTGAGGGACCCCCCTCCCCCCATGCATGAATTTCGTGCACCGGACCTCTTGTATTTGTATAAGTAATTGTATATCTCAAGTTAAGCATAGCACAACATCTTCTAATGTGCAGTTGGCTAGGCTGTGGGTAGAAATGATATCATCTTATAAGAAAAGAAAAGGACCAGTTCAGTCCCTGGCTCATGTTTTCACGTGGGAATACATCTCTGTGGGAGCCAGTTTAGTTTGTCTAACTGTACCCATCCCATTTATGTGATATAAAATCAGTTTAAAAGGTAGTGACTAGCATTTATTTTAATAAAGTAGAAAATATTAAGTACACTAATTTGGCATAAGCAATGTTTCGTGAAACTTATTCCACGTGTATGTGTGCCAGGTCATAACTAAATGTGCTAAGAAAAAGTGGGGGGAGGGAGGGAAAGCACATGCCCATATCTGCTGCTCTTTCAGAACAGTTTACTCTCCGGACATATATATTCTATGCAAACCCATGTTTTGCAAGTGGCCTGCTTCTGTGGAAGAAGTCTAAGGTTTCCAGCCTATGACTGGTTTTGAGTAAACCTGGGGCCTGAATACAAATGAAGAGGCCCATTTGGCATCAGGTCTGAATTTCATTTTGCAATCTACTTTATTTGCTGATGTTGACAGTTTTATCTGAGGAGCTCCTGTATCCCATCTCTGATTTGGTTCTAAATTCAAAGCATGATGACACTGAAAAGCACAGGTAGAAAATGGCTACATTTTTATCTCTGAATACTTTTATACTGGATAGTGCCAGCCATTAAAAAAGAAATAAACTCAAAAAAGCATCATTAAACATTCAATTTAAATAATATAATTTTTCAAACTATCCAAAGGAATGGACTGCAAAATATACTCCTAGACTACTGAATAATATAATCTGAAGTTGCATAGTATCTACAGAGAAATAAAACCATCCATCAGGCCATCCTATATATATATTTCATAGATCAGCTCTACTCCAGCTAAACACTGAGGCATATCTGCCAAGAAAGAAAGCTTCAGTTTAATTTTAAGTATAGTTGGTCCAAAGCCATTTGCTCTCACAATAATGAAACCTCAATTCTAGTATTTTTATTAACTCCCACTTCATGGCAATTAAACTGTATCATTTACAAAAACATGCTTTTGAGGGGAAGGAGTGAATTAAGGAATCCATGTGTCCAATTCATCTAAGAAATTAAGTTTTAAAGAGAAAAAGAGGCAGAGAAGCTAAAATACAGCCTTGTTTTTCAATTAAAGTGATCGTGTGAACCATCATGAGAACACTCCCAGTGCCCCTGATTCCACTGCAAATGTACGAGTGACTTCTAAAAAGGTGTCCTCATAGACATGAAAGGCTTTTTCTCTGCTCCTTTTAATTGGGTGGATCTTTCTATCGACACAAACCCCATTAATACAACCTGAGAAGACAATATAGTCTCAGCATAAAAGGCAGTGTATGATTACCCATCACAATATTTCCAAGTGATGTATAAGACATATCTGATTAAATAACACTTATCTCAGGCAGCTGAATTATGTTTGTATTTATTTTGCACTGGGAAGTAGAACCACCATGCATATTCCAACAAAAAGAGCAGCAAAAGGAGCTGCTGCTGCTGTAGCAGTGGTGAAGTTAAATTACGGTTTAATTAAAGGCTCAAGCCAAAATTAAATAAAGGAGTTCGAATTCAAGTTACACAAAACCATGGCTCCAAGCCTAGCCTATGTCAAAGTTACTAGTATACCAGCATTTTTAATATAACAGCACATTTAATAGGAAAAGACTTTGGATACAAGTATCAAAAGAAATGTTCCTACTTAAAATTTTTTTCCTTCCAAAAAGACACCTTTTCTTTGCCACAGACTGCCACTTATTATGGTAATTTACCTGAAAAGAGAAATACCCACTCTAATTTTGCAACCAAAAGTACTTCAAGCATTAACTTGTTGTTCTTATCTGTTAATCTATGGAGATTATTATAGAAACTTACATGTTGGGCATATGTGCACTATATACCAACTTCTGTGGACTAGTGAAGTGAAACCTATTTTAACAGCCATAATAAATGTGTTCAATCGTAATTAAAACATTAAATGGCACCATAAATATGTAAGCACAGTATAGTTGGGATAGTCCTGGTAGCTGTTCCTAAAAGTTATTATCAGAGCCCTCTTTTTACATCTCCCCAGGTGGTAACCCAGAGCCACTGACTGAAAACCTCCAAGGAAATCCTATCTTAATCTTTGGTTTCTTTTCAAAGATACAGTAAAATTTCTGACATTTTTTTTTTTAAAAAAAGGGAGAAAAGAGAAGGTAAGGGTGCATATAAAACAAGATTAGCCATGAGTGGGTACCCACAAAAGCATCACTGTACTGTGTGCTGCCTCTATTTTTTAAATTTTCATAATAAATTTTAAGTATATTATAACAAGCTAGTTCCTGGTTTCCCACAGAAAGCATTAAAATAAATTTATTTATTCTCAAAAATATAAAAAAATAACAAGTGCTGGTGAGAATGTGGGAAAAAAGGAAATCCTTGTGCACTTTGATGGAAATGTAAACTGGCACAGGAAATGTATATTGGAAAACAGTATAAAGGCCCCTCAAAAACTTAAAAATAGAACTACCATGTAATCCTTCAATGCTACTTCCAGGTATGGATTGGAAGAAACACAAACACTGACTGGAAAAGATATCTGCACCCCCATGTTACTGCAGCATTATTTACAATAGCCACAACATGGAAGCAACCTAAGCGTCCATTGATGGATAAATGGATAAAGAAAATGTTATACACACACACAGAGGAATATTATTCAGCCATAAAAAGAAAGTAAATTGTGCCATTTGAGACACCAGGGGGGGAACACAAGAGCATTATACAGGGTAAAAGAAGTCAGACAGAGGAAAGACAAATACCTATGATCTCACTTGTATGTGGGATCTTTAAAAAAAAACCACAAAACTCGTAGATACAGAGAACAGATTGATGGTTGTGAGAGGTGGGGGCTGGGGTATGCGTGAGGATACAAACTTCTAGTTATAATATAGATAAGTCCCGGGGATGCAATGTACAGTATGCTGACTATAGTTAACAACACTACTGTATTTTAAAAGTTGCCAAGAGAGATGTTAAAAGGTCTCAGAACAAGGGAAAAACAATGTGTAACTATGTGAAGTGATAGGTGTTAACTAGAATTATTGTGGTAATCATTTCACACTATACAGGTTGTCCCCCAAAAATATATACACACTTTGAACAATTATAAAGGTAGTGTTTATTAAATACATTTCCTTTTCAATATGTAATAGAATCAGCTGTTAAAGTGTGTATACACATTTTTGGGACACCCTGTATACATATACCAAATCATTATGTATATACCTAAACCTAATACATTATATGTTAATGAAAAAAATAAATTTAAACCTAATAGATAAGCTGCTAAGAGCTGAGATCCAGAACCATAAAGCAACAATATGTTAGCAAACCCAAAAGCAATAAAAAAAAAAAAAAGCTTTCCTTGCTGTTCATTATGATTCATTACATTACTGCATAAAATAAGAGATAAGAAAAGTAATTAGCCGAAGCCGGTTTGGCTCAGTGGATGGAGCATCGGCCTGCGGACTAAAGGGTCCCGGGTTCGATTCTGGTCAGGGGCATGTGCCTGGGTTGCAGGCACTTCCCCAGTGGGGGATGTGCAGGAGGCATCTGATCGATGTTTCTCTCTCATCGATGTTTCTGGCTCTCTGTCTCTCTCCTTTCCTCTCTGTGAAAAATCGGTGAAATATATTTAAAAAAAAAAAAGAAAAGTAATTAGTTATATTCTGGAATATATTATAATTTATGGTAGGCCTTTGATAAATCCACCATTAACCTGCAAAACCAACTTCTGCTTTGAAGCATCCAAAGAAATCTCTGCAGGAAAAGGATACACTATTGAGTATCTGAGAGCAGATGCCCTGATCCTTACCCAGAAAATCAGAAATCAGGTTAGCTCAGGCAGATTTACATAGGTTTCAATAGTACTGGTAGTGGTAGTTAACACAGCTGCAGTGATGTATTAAAAAAGCCATCTCTTACTGAGTACTTAGACATACCAAGAAGCACTTTTCATAATTCAATTTTCACAATAAACCTAAGAAGTGCTTTTAATATGCTCATTTTAGAAATGAGATAGAGATAAACAGAGGTGCCCAATATTCCATACTAAATAAGTGACAGCAGATGCAGCCCAGGCCTTCTGGCTCTTACTCTTAATCTCCACATGTACTTCCCTAACCACCTTAATAGAAGCTAAAAGAAAGGTGAGGCAGCCAGCATTCTGTCCATGCATCATAACTGTTACAGTTTTGCTTCTCACTCTCCTCTAAATATTGTCTAAGTACTTTTTAACTCTTAGATCCATAAATAGAAAATGCTTCTCTCCTCATCCCCAATCCACTTCCTCTACTTGTCTATTGGAAAAGTTAACAGAAGCTAAGAAAAAAAAATGTAAATAACAGAGTCAGTAAATAACTGATTCTGCTACTTAAGAAGTCTGCAGAAAAGTATATAAAATTGTTAAAAAGAGTTTTATGGATAGTATCTATATATATAAAAAGGCAGTGACCATGACGACAGAAACGACCATTCAACCGGTCACCATGCAGTACTAACATAGATGCATAGACACAGGTAAAGTCTTTGAGTGAACTAAGAATGAACAAGGCAAATGCTTGACTTCACGGAGCTCGCACTGTAAGAAGGTTAGGTCAGGGATGAGAATTCAAAATTGCCACCAGCACAAACCTGAGGTGAGGCTTCTCAGAGCGTCCAGAGATATACCCGGTAGCGAACTGGGGGCTGACTGAAGGGCTGGCGCTGACATGAAGGTGGGGACGGTCTGGATTCCCCGGAGGAGCCAATGGCTGCCTAGGACGGACCTTTTGATGCTGACTGGCATAGAAACCGACCAATCAGAACCAAATCTGGGTGAATAATGAGGAGCCAATGGCTGCCTAGGAGGGGGAGCTTTTGACGCTGACTGGCATAGAAACCGACCAATCAGAACCTAATCTGGGTGAACTGTGAAGGCAGAACCTAAGGTGGGGGCTGAGGAGGGGTTTTAAGAGCAACAGCTGTTTGATGTAAGGTGTAAGAAAGCGGTTCAATTTGTTAATAACCTGTTTGGCAGTATAGTGCCTATGACTGGCTATCAGTCCAGATATAGGGGTTATGTATTTTTGTCTGCCAAGAACATTTCCTCCTGCTGAAAAAGGCTTCCCTGCCCCCCATTTAAGCAATCCTATCCTATATAATCTATCTATGCTAATAAAAGGGTAATATGCTAATTAGACGGGGTCAACCGGCCACCTTCCTGACATCCGACTTCCTTCCGGACAAAGCCATGGTGGTGGGGTCGATGCAGAGGCAGTTAGGGGTGATCAGACTGGCAGGGGAGAGCAGTTAGGGTTGAGATCAGGCTGAGAGGGGGTTAAGGGCAATCAGGCCGGCAAGGGAGGGCAGTTGGGAGCAACCAGGCCATCAGGGGAGGGCAGTTGGGAGCAGCCAGGCCAGCAGGAGAGGGCAGTTGGGGATGACCAGGTTGGCAGGGTAGGGCAGTTGGGGGCAACCAGACCGGAAAGGGAGGGCAGTTGGGGGCATTAGGCAGACAGGCAGGTAAGTGGTTAGGAGCCAGTGGTCCTGGATTGCGAGAGGGATGTCCGACTGCTGGTTTAGGCCCGATCCCTGTGGGACTGGGCCTAAACCAGCAGTCGGACATCCCCCAAGGGGTCCCGGATTGGAGAGGGCGCAGGCTGGGCTGAGGGACAACCTCTCCCCCACTACCCCCCACACGAATTTCTTGCATCGGGCCTCTAGTCTACACTCATAAAAGAAAAAGATGCAAAATGACCATACCTTCATGATGCCCACCAGCCAATCAGGAGTAAGTATGCAAATTAACCTCATCGCCTCTGTGGAGACAGACAGCAGGGAGGAGGCAGCTCCTAGCACAGCACAGCCTGCTTGGCTGACCCAGGAGCAGGGAAGCGCGGCCTGCAGGCAGCTCCCAGCATGGCAGGTCGTCGCCGCTGCAACCAGGGAGCAGGCAAGCCCAGCTGGCAGGCAGCTCCCAGCACGGTCTGTGACAACCCAGGAGCAGGGAAGCGCGGCCGGCAGGCAGCTCCAAGCACGGCCTGCTTGGCCATCACCACAGTGACCTGGAAGCAGGCAAGTGTAGCCCACAGGCAGCACCCAGCACAGCCCGCTTGGCAGTCGCTGCGGTGTGGAGCAGGCAGGCCCCACAGAGAGCAGAGAACCACGGGGAGCAGGCCTAAGCCAGCAATAGGACATCCCCTGAGGGCTCCCAGATTGGAGAGGGTGCAGGTCAGGCTGAGGGACACACACACACACACACACACACACACACACAGTGCATGAATTTCGTGCACTGGGCCTCCAGTATAATACTAATTATCCTGGACCAAATAGTGATAATCAAAAGTATATTCAAATACACTTATATAACCGCAAACCATACAGTTTTACAAAGGTTAGGCATGACTATTTCATTTTCAAATATCCTCATTACATAAAATTGATGTAAGCAGAATTAGTAATTCTATTAATACTAAAAAGATTTATGTTTTTACTGCTTTATTTTATAATAATGTGAAATCAAATATACTGCATAAATAGACAATTGGCAATAAAAAGTTACACTTTCAAAAACTATGTGCACAGCTAGGCACTTCCTGGTTTTCTGAATGCAGGATTTATCTGAAAGAAATATAAATCACTAATTACAAAGCATAAAAGTAGACAGAGAAATCTAAATAGGATCGTGGGAAACAGGCAAGGTCACATGCGAAAAAAGTAAAGAAAAAAAAGAATACAATTACAAAGAGTCTAAATGTTTTCTGAAAACATTACATTATAAGTAGTACGTTCTGGTTCCAAAAAATATCTACTCTGTTAAGCTTTACTACTAAGACAATATTTAAAAAGTAAAGTCCATAAAAATCCTTTGACAGGAGACAAAATACCAACATTACTTGAATACTTTTATTTTATTCAGTCTTTCTTAAATTTCTGCCTACCTCTCAGAAATAAGTTCAAAAACATTAATACATGGTCAAATTTATACAAACACTGATAAAAATGAAAATCTATGCATTTAGTGACAAGTAAAAGAAGCATACGTTGCATCAATTAACTAGGATCAATTAAATCCTACAATTATCAATAGTGGTTAGTTTTCAACCTTGCCGTTACAAACACAGTCACACACATACACACAGAGAAGGGAAAAAGATCAAACCTAACACAAGAAAATAAGATCTTCTTGCTATTTTAGTCAAATGAAATCACAAATCAGGGTATGTACTGTCCAGTCTCCCATACAATATTGTCCAATGAGAACATTCAGAATTCCTAAGACATTGCAAATAAAAAAATAAGTTTAACTTCTTCAATAAAAAGTTAAACTTCAATTAGCCAAAATAAATTCCTTCATCTATTCTTTGAGAATTCCATTTAATTGGGATTCTTACATGCTCATGATGCCCTAATTTTTGTACAATGAAGGAGGAAACTGACTAGATATGATAGAGTGGGTTATGGATCTAATGCTTATACAAATACACTCTAATGGTATGTTTGCTTTAAAAAATTTTCACATTCTGCAAAATGTCAGGCTAAAATTAACAGGGCTAAGGGGAAAATAGATTTGGAACAAACCATTGGAAAAAATGTCACCAGAGCAGTGACAAAAACATTAATTGGTACCTAGGAAGATAACCTGGACCACCCAGACAGGTCGATTAACTTGGCTGGAGGAGGCTGCCACAAGGATAAAAAAACACATCAAAACAAGGCTAGGAGATACTCAACCAATAAAAGTGGAACCTGACCCAGAGGGGCTGCTCTTCAGGAGTCCACCATTAGTAGGGAGCCACACAAAACTGACAGGTACATCTCTGGTAAGAAAACTCCAGGTACAAGCACTCATATTTATTATTCTCCAATCAGAGCTACAAGTGTTTTCGCCGGAAGTACGACAGCCAAGCTCAGGGCTATTTCCTTTCCCCTGTAAGTTATAACACCATCTCCCCAACCCTATTACTGGTTCCCCTTGCCTAGGAAAACATCCCACATTCAGCAATGTAATTTTTGTGTTCAACTGGTATAATTCTCTAATTTCTAACATGTGTGAGCAAAACCACATTATAGGAATCAAAAGACTATGCTTTAAATATGTTTGCAAAGCAAGGGTAGCTATCCTTTTAACACTTTCTTTTGACCATTTTTCTTTTGGGTACTTCCTCTTTTTTACTTACATGAGTCGCATAAATTACAAGAGTTAGTCATTTGTCAGATGTGTAACAAATTGTTTTTCCAACTGATCACTTGATTTTATGCTGAGGTTCATGATTGTGGGTAGATTTTTTAATGGTTTAATTGTATATACTAATGGCTTCATCTTTTCTCATTCCTGAGATTTAATGCCTCACTTTTAGACCACCCATCACAGTGTTATAAGTAGATTCACACCTGTTTTCTTCAAATACATTTTTTACATTTGTCTTTAACTTATCTGAAATTTTAGCATAAAGTTTAAGGCAGAAATTCAGTCTGATTTTTTAATCTACAAATTGCTATTAACTCTGTACTTCCATCTATTTTCCCCCGCTGAGTTGAATTGCCATTTTTTATCATACAAAGTATCCAATATGTTTAGATTGACCCTCTTTTCTTTTTTTTCTTTTTTTTATCTTTAATTTCTTTATTGGTTAAAGTATCACAAATGTGTCCTCATCCCCCCATTAACCCCCTTGCTCTGTGTGGTTAGAGGCTATGACAGGGAATATTTAACAGGGAGAAAACAGAGTAGAAATGCTCGACACACTTTAATTCAAACAGTGTTGAGAGGTACTGTTTAAATACTGCAGCTTCCTGATGAGCCTTTCCCTCCCCAAATCATCATTTTTTCAGAAATTTTACCAAGTATGTATGTAAGAAATTAAATTAGAGAACCTATCAAAAGGGGGAAAAAAGTCAGAGTAGGTTAGAAGGAAAAGTGAAGCATTCTTTTGAATTCAAAGGCCCATAGGACTATACTTCTGAGGCACTTAGTTTGCTTCTGATAACCATTTTATAATCATAAAGAACAGATGTTAACAAGGGTGGCCAAGTAAGCTACATCTAAGATTAGCAATACTTTGATCCAAAAAAAGCAACAGATCTGGATATTTGGATCAAAAGAACAAAGACCAAATAATTAAATGTTATGCTTAAGTTTTTCTAGAAATTCCAGTTTCCTTAATTACATAATCTCTGTGTTCTACAAAAGCTTATCTAGGGGCTTAATGTACTAGTTAGTAATTAGGCTGTTTTCATTCCATAAAAGTCTATAAACATCGTTTTTAATGTTTTTCTTTACTATAGCATCATAAAATTATAATAAATGAAATTAAAAGTCTAGATTTAGGCTAAGGGATGTAATAGCAGGCCCTATGTACAGTATCTCATAATTGTGTCATAAATTTTTCCAAATACTCACTTATTAAGCAATGGATGTTATGGGAGTAACGTGAATTGTCTGGGATGGTGAAGCTGCTATCACAGATAGCAACCTGACTCTCACCAAAAGGAAGAGTGAAGAAACAAAGTTTATACAGTAAACATCCCAGTGCCTGTAAAATAAAGAAGCATGAATATCATCAGAATTCAAATAAACAACTTAACCACAAGACATTAAACCAAAAACTAAATTTGTTATTTTAAAAAAGACTAATGTTTTTATACTGAATTAATCTTTTCACAAATTACTTGCTTAAACTAATTAATGAGCTTATTTGTTGAGAAGACATTTAACTATCATTTCCATGTTTTTCTATCACATCTGTGGATAGCTGGCTAAATTAATACTATCATAGAACTCTAAATCATAAATAATATAACTAAAATTAGAAGTGGTTGGTCCCTTTGAGGAAAAAAATTATACTTTTATTTCTTTCACAAGGAAAATGTATATTTAGTACATAACTAGCATATAACCAACTAGGTAAGCACAATACTCCTTCTAGCAGCATTTTTTAAAAATTCACTATAAAACATGTTTTAAAATCCTGGGATTCCAAACGAGTTAGCCAGCACAATTAAATTTATTAGACACTAAGCATGTGTCATATTTCATACTATAAAAATTAGTCTCTATTTTTCTGTATAACCCTATGATCTTTATTCTATAATTTACTAATCATATTTGTACCTGGATAATCTATATTAAAATTCAAAAAGGCAGGGCTCTGTCTGCTTCACAGACATCACAGCATGAATAAATCTACTTGCTGACAACAAAAAACAAAATACCCCAAAAACAAAATTGTAGCTAAGCTGCTAACACAGCTCAAACCAGAGAGCCAGTAATGAAATGTAATTTTCAGGTCAAGAAATTATTATGTTGTCAAAAGATGTGTAATCTACAAGCCTTAACTGTGTAAGGGGTATTTCTAACTCTAAACAGATTGTACGAACTTATCCAATAGTTAGTAAACAATTTTATCAACAATACTAAAATTTGTCCTTACCATCTAAAAATCAGCAAATCAGTTTTGCTTTGTTGAATTTTCTCCACATACCAACTTAGCAAATGCAACTAACAAATACTCTAAGCTTTATAACTATTTTGAAGATCACAATATACAGAAACACCTGTGTTAAATAATATTAATTTACTAACAATTACTTTCAACATTTTAACAGTGCTCTAAGGAAAAATTTAAAGGCTTTAGAAATTTCAATATATCCTTTCAAAGACATTACAGGGTTATTTATTATATGATTAACAAAACTGAAGATTCTGCCCAGCCAGTGTGGCTCAGTGGTTGAGCATCGACCCAGGAATCAAGAGGTCATGGTTAGATTCCTGGTCAGGGCACATGTCTGGGGTTTCGGGCTCAATCTCCATTGGGTGGTGTGCAGGAAGCAGCCAAGTGATGGTATTACTCTCTCATTGATGTTTCTATCTCTCTATCCCTCCCCCTCCTCTCTCTCAAGAAAAATCAAAACATTTATTTAAACTGTGAAGATTCTGAATAGAAAAATCCAGTAAAATGTGGCTTTAAAAATTTTATGATGCTTTGTTTTATAAGTAAGATATCTTCAGCATATATGCAGTAAACTGAGGATAAGGCTCCTTTAACAATAATAAAAAATACTATTAATGGTGTAATATCTGCATTAAATTACACTTTCTCCTACCCAGATGACAATCTCCAGTGGTCGGCAAACTCATTAGTCAACAGAGCCAAATATCAGCAGTACAACGATTGAAATTTCTTTTGAGAGCCAAATTTTTTAAACTTAAACTATATAGGTAGGTACATTGTTATTAACTTAATTAGGGTACTCCTAAGGCTTAGGAAGAGCCACACTCAAGGGGCCAAAGAGCCGCATGTGGCTCGTGAGCCGCAGTTTGCCGACCACGGGTCTAGGCAAAAGGGATCTCCATTTTAGCCAGTTTTATCTCGTCAATCAGACCTTTAGTAATGTGTCATGTGTTACAGTAAATGTTGTGGGAGTACCCAGTTAACAGTTTTAGACAGCAATGTCAGTATACTTAAAAACATAAATCTAAAATACTCTGCTTCATGTTGTTTGAACACAATGAGGTGTCCTAGTTTTTTCATACCAAAGGCATTTCCCTCTTCATCCATTTTATATTATGAGACTTGTTCAAAAAACAAGAGAACAAATGTCATGATTTTAAAAGCTATCACCATCCTCCATTTTCTTCATCAAAAGGTAACATGAAGCATCTCCCACCTAAAATGTGGTAGCTTACTTACGTTTCACCTGAGCTAAGACAAGCATCAAAAACACCATGCAAATTAAAGTTCTATCTCTGTCAAGCATATAAACACAGCTTCTGTTTTCTGACTATTTTTCTTGCTTTTTTTTTTTTATCTTTGAGTATGTACAACCCCATAATTATACCAAGTTAGCTGTTAGAGAAATACTACTCCATATACTAATCTATAAATGGCACAAATTTTAAACTTATCACTGACAACTTAGTATGTTGCTTGGCAGGCACACTAAGTCTGGTGAAAAATAAACAACAAAAAAAGATTCCCCTCCTTTTTGTTAAGATACTGGGTAACCCTTGATGATTTCAAAACAGTATTGAGCTATGATGTCTGTTGTTTCTTCTGTTGTTGAAATAGATTTTTAGGTAATAAAGATTTCAACAGCCAGTCACAAAATTAGGTCAGTAAACGCTTGCATAGTCACCTCTTCTAATATTTTCATTTTATCAATTCAGATCCAACTGAATTTGCTTTCTACATTATACTACAAACCATTTAATGAGTCAAATGTTAATGTTGAGAAAAGCAAATTAAATTTGAGTTATCCAAGCTGGTGATCTAAAAGCAGTATCAAATTAAACCAAACTTATTCATGGTGTGATTCAATTATGTGTATGGTTAAAAATGCAACTACCACAAGATTTAAGAAACACCATTTGGTGAAAAAGTATATATTATGTGGAAAGATAAAAAGATATCAAAGCTATTCTTTTTTTATTACCTTGCAGGAATATTTGGGCATCCCAACCCCAAGAGGAAGAGTCCAGGAGAAGAGAACCAAGGAGATATTCATTTTATTTTACACATTACTTTCAACTACTTTCTGAACACTATGTTTTAAAAACAAAATAAACATGATTTTTCTAATAAACTCTAGAACTGTTTCCAAAGGATTTTTTCCCTCTATCCCTAACATGGTCACTAGTGACAAATATAGCTAAATACTAGCTGAAGTTAAATGAATTTACATTTAAAGTACCTCCCTGCTAGTTTATTAAATACTAGAGGCCCAGTGCACGAAATACGTGCATGGGTAGGGTCCCTAGGCCTGGCTGGTGTGGTGATCAGGGCCGATCAGGTTCCCCGCCTCCCCGCCTCCTCCTTCCCTCGCTCCCTCAGCACCCTGCTGCCACTGGTCACCCATCATGTTCCGCGCTGCTCCCTAGTGGTCAGCGTACGTCATAGGGAGCGATTGAACTCACAGTCTCCTGGTCGAACTCCAGAGGGGACAATTTGCATATTAGCCTTTTATTATAAAGGATTACTAAAATATAGTTTGCTTATGAAATAAGTAAAAAAGAAGTACTGGCGTCTATATATATAAAAGTCTAATATGCTAAGTGTCCGACTGTTCACTATGATGCGTACTGACCACCAGGGAGCAGACGCTCAATGCATAGGCATGGAAACATGAAACAGACTGATGAATATCAGAGGGAAGGGGGAAGAAGCAAGGGTGGGAAGAGATTAACCAAAGATCTTATATGCATACTAGAGGCCCGGTGCATGGATTCATGCACCGGTGGGGGTCCCTCAGCCTGGCCTGTGCCCTCTTGCAATCTGGGACCCCTCAGGGGATGTCAACTGCTGGTTTCAGCCCAATCCCCACAGGCAAGTCCTAACATAAAGTTCAACTTTATAGAAACACAATCTATCTTAATAATTCAATCCAGATATATATGATATGCTAAATAATAAAAAACTTGATATATATTTTAGTCAATGACATGTTTATAATCAGAAAAAGTTGCATGCATGTTAATTTCCTAAAATATTCTAGAAAGTTATCAGTGTAATTTCCAGCTTTTCCATAAGGTGACCAACCAAAATTCCACTCAATCAACACTCATATCTAATCTAAACACTAAAAAATATCATGATAAAAAGTTCTATTATATGGAAGCCCATTACTTGCTTTTTTATACCTAAGCTTTCCTTCTCAGGATTAAGAACAAAAAATGTTCTATTTTCATCACCTGAATAAGAATCTCTACTATACAACACTTTTCTGCTTATTAGGAAATACCTTTTGGGAACAGGGGGCAAATAATCAATTGAACTCAAATTTTTAAAATTTGGTTAGAGAAAACGTCAACCTTTCTTGGCCTTACCCAGATATCAGCCTTGGTGGTGATGGGTTTCCCTCCATAAAGGTTGATCATTTCAGGGGCTCTGTATGACAGAGTTGTATACCTGGCAGTAAATAAGTAAAATGGAGTGGAGATATAAAAATAAAATAAAAATACAGATACTACATTGTTTCTACATAAAATGCTGCAAAAAATTTCTCTGTTCAATAACATTAGATAAAAATAATACTACTTTTAAAAGGCATTAAAGTCTATCAAGGATTAAACAATACAAAACATGTACATATACACATTTTTATTCAATAAGCACAATAGCATCTCTAATGATAAAAACTTAATTCTCTTTAATACAAAAATTTTAAATAAAGACAATGTATTGGAAACATAGTTTTCCTTGAGTTCTTTATTTGAAATAATATAACACTTAAAATATCCTTATCAAAATATTTTAATCAATTTAAAAATAAAACTTCTTTCAAAATATTAGTTTATATGTTCACTTAAGGAGTTTGTTTTCATGGACTCTAACGTACTTCCTTGCACAGGGCAGTAAATCTCCTTTAGGTTTGTTTTTATAATTGTAGTTTTAAAAAAATGTAGGTGCCATAATTTTAACTACACTAATTAAGTACAATTCTAATACTGCCATCATGAGCTATTTGGAATTATAAGACACTGAATATTAACCAATATAAAAACCCCAAATACATTACAAACAGAATATTTTAATGAAGTAGTGCTCGATTTCATGGCAGAAATTACAAAAATATGGAAGAACTTCCTGTATCATGGCATAACTTAAAATTCATTTTGACTGTTTATAGGTTTTATTTTACACTAAGTGTTCTTAAAGGTGAGCATTCTACAATCTTACTGATTTCAATGACCCTGATTGGTGGGACATTCTGAATGATACAGAGAAGCAACCCAAGAAACCAGAATATGAAATGCATGCAGGCAGGACTTTTGTTCACTGCTAGCCTGCAGCCACCCCCTTACTGCTATCCTTCAGTGTCCACTACATTGAAGGCCCTAAATAAATACCTATTAATTAAGTAAATGGTTGGGCCATTAACTCTTCAATTGAGCCACAAAGCACACCCTCATAAGTTTACATTCATCATTAATGCAAAATTCTATTAAACCTTAACTATACTTCAGATCTCAACAACAAGAAATAAAACCTAGCAAGTTAGAGGTGCTTGAGCAGAATCAAAGCAGCCATTATATATCACAATCCAATCTTTTTTTTTAAAATTGCATTCGCAAGAAGTTAATTCTATAATTTATTGTTCTTGAATTCTTTAGGACATTTATATGTTTACTAAGGAGTTTGTTTTTATGGAATCTAATATAATCACCATAAGCTAAGTTCTCTGTTAAAAATACATAGTCTAGAAATCCACAGTGCTATACAACTAAGCCAGGGTAATATCAGCTCTACTTGAGCTATTTCAAAATATAAGTTACAGTTCAAAAAACAACTCCTAGACAGTTTAAAACAACTGAGAATTTGTGAAGAAGAGGGCAACTCAGGAAAGGCAACTACTTACAAATTCCTATTCTAACAGATCTTTCTGCAGTCTGTATCATTTTATTAAGGTAATCTAAGACTTACAAACAGTTCCATTTTCTAAAACAGAAAAGTCTTAACAAGTATTCTAGCAGCCATGGAAAGTACAAGAATAAGGAAACACAAAGCAGATATGACTTATTTTTCTACCAGAGAGCTTTCCAGTACACTATTACTAAGTAACACATTTTCAACAGTTTTCAATACATACAGAAGTCAACTTGTTAATATTAAATATGAAGTAAGTTTAAATAAATGTTTTCAAATAATTTAATTTTTCCTAACAAAAACAGTACTACTAAAAATAAAGATACTTAACTGAATTCAACAATCAGTGAAAACTGCCTTTAACGGATCCACTCATTACTATAGCTTATTTAACAACTTTCTTGATAAATGTGTTTAAAACGTAGATGAAAACTTGTTTCCATGGTAAAATGTATTTCCTATTTAGCTAGATCAGACATACATTAATCAATGTCTATGGTATAAAGGTATTTTGAAGAAATCTATGAATGGAATATCTAAAATATGTATCAGCAGAGCCGATCACAGACCCAAGTTAACTAAAATTCCCTTAAGACAAATGCAATAAAGATAAACACTTACTTTTTAATTTCTTCTTCTACTATATTCACTCCATCTTTTTGAGGATTAAGAAATTTATTAGTGGCACTGCCAAAGTCACAAAGTACATAGTTTCCACCATCATTCAACAAAATATTTTCTACCTTAAGAGGAAAAAATCAATAATTAGTATTATTTTCAAAATGAAGATTATCTTTTTATAACCATGACCTTACACAAACATTGACGGGTTTGTGATATATACATATACACATACATACACACACACACTATATATATATATATATACCCCTGTATAAAATACCTCAAATTATGAGGAAGGACAAATGAATCAGACAAAAAATATACTCTACTATGTCTACTGCTTCTCTTACTAAAAACAGATAAGTGCTTCTTCCATCTCAGGATGATTTTTGCAGGGGACAAGAAACCCCAAATAAATCCTCTCTAAAAGTGCTTTAGTGAAAGAGAGGAACTTGTAGCAGTCACAGTCTGTACTATAACTCCATTTCTCTCCATTTCTGACACTTTACCTTATCTATAGACAAGCAATAACAAAAAACATTAAAATTCTAACTCTGACTTTTCATACCATTTTTATATAAAATACTATACTGAGCCCTGGCCATTTTTGCTCAGTGGTTAGAGTGTCAGCCCATGTACTGAAGGGTCTCGGGTTCAAGTCCCAGTCAAGGGCACGAACCTCGGTAGCAGGTTCTTTTTCCTCGTCGGCACATGCAGGAAGCAACCAATCGATGTGTCTCACATCCATGTTCCTCTCTCTCTCTCTCTCTCTCTCTCTCTCTCTCTCTCTCTCTCTCTCTCTTCTCTCTCTCTCTCTCTCTCTCTCTCTCTCTCTCTCTCTCTCTCTCTCTCCCCCTCCTCCCTCCCTTCCACTCTGTCTAAAAAAAATCAATGGAAAAATCCTCAGGTAAGGATTTAAAAAAAAAAAATCTATTCTGAAAAACAAGATTTGACTTTATGCCTTAACTTTGGAGATTAGAGTTGTAGTAATTTAAGTGAACAAATTACATGCAGTTTCTAGAACAGGATAGTGTGGATTCACAGCCCAACTTTGCTCCTTCACTAACATGCATACCCTTGGACAATTTGCTTTACCACTCTGTGCATTAGTTTCCATCTCTATAAAATGGGGGAGATAGTATCTATTATTATAAAAAGTAAATTAATTAAAATATGTAGATTGCTTAGAACAGTGGCTGGAATACTCAACCACTATAAGGTAAGTACTCAACAAGTGATGCCATTTTATTACATTTTTCCACAATATTTTTTATTATTTTTTTATATATATTTTTATTGATTTCAGAGAGAAAGGGAGGGGGAGAGAAACATCAGTGATGAGAGAGAATCATTGATCAGCTGCTTTCTGCACGCCCCCCACTGGGGATTGAGCCCACAACCCAAGCATGTGCCCTTGACTGGAATTGAACCCGGGATCCTTCAGTCCATAGGCTGACGTTCCATCCACTGAGCCAAACCAGCTAGGGCAGCAGTTCTCAACCTGTGGGTCGCGACCCCTATGGCGGTCGAACGACCCTTTCACAGGGGTCGCCTAAGATCATCCTGTATATCAGATATTTACATTACGATTCATAACAGTAGCAATATTACACTTATGAAGTAGCAATGAAAATAATTTTATGGTTGGGTCACGACATGAGGAACTGTATTTAAAGGACCAGAAGGTTGAGAACCACTGAGCTAGGGCAATATATGTTTGTTTGTTTTTTATTTTTATGACATGGTCTTGGAGAGCAATTCAATTTCTCTCAATCCTATCAAAATACATTACTGTTTCCTTATAGTTTTTCTTCTAGATTTCATTTTAGTCTACTTTTTAGAAGATTTGCACACAATAAATATCTATATAAGAAATCTACTTAAAATACATAAGTTTGCTTAAATTTACACATGTAAAAAAAACTAAACATATGAAATATGGTCTATACTAAATTGTGCAGTAAGACAATTCCAGTTTTAAATCAGTAAGACTCAGATAAAGTATCTACATGAAAAAAGTTAACTTTTAGTAATTTTAAAAAATCTAAAAAAATCATACAAATTATTAGGGAAATGTAAAAGTTGTATATTCAAAAGAACTGAAATAAACTATACTGGTTACCCAAATTAAGGGACATAGTCATGCGTTTCAACCTTGACTTAACTTGTGTCCTTTTACCACAGGGTTCCCTGGGTGATGTTTTCGTGGTTATGAGCTATATTCCAAGTAACATCTATTTTCTTGCATCTTAAGAGTATCTTATTATCACCTTTCATAAATTTTGTATACTCAGTCAGAATTGAGATTCACTCGTTCATTCATTAAGTATTAATTATTGAGAGCACACTTGTACCAGGCACTGTTATAAAAGCTTGGATACATTAATACAAAACAGAAAAATCATTGTCCATAGAAAGCTTATATTTTAATGGGAGAAGACAGAAAATAAACAATAGCATAATACATAAGCAAATTATATAGTATCTTAGAAGGTGAGAAGTGATAATAAAAAGGAGAGCAGGTAGAAAGCAGGAATGTTAGATTGTAATTGTAACTGAGGCAGTGTAAGACAGAACTTCAGTGAGAAGGTGAACTTGAGCAAACTTGAAGAGTGAAAGGTTAGCCATGGGATATCTGCTCATAAAGAATTTCAGGAAGAGGAATTTTTGGAATCTTAATGTTGGTGGGTACCAAAGAAGACACCTATAGTTTTACAAGGTATGTGCACTGGCATCTCTAGTAATATGATACCAGAAATGTTCGATTCACTTTGGGGACTTTTTCCAATGTAATAAGGGTATCAGATACAAGAGGTCTGAGTGCACAAAAAGGTTAAAATATAGTATGACTTTAAAGATAATCACCACCCAATCTACAGCCAGTCTTTAGATGACTTCAGGAAATGCAGCAGGGGACAAAGGCCAAGCTCAGTTCTAATAAGAAAAACTGATTTAGATGAAGATTGCCCAAGAACATTTTAACTTGAAACTTAAAAATGCATCAATACATGAGGATTCTAAATTTTGTACCTTCAGATCCCGGTGAATTATTGGAGTCTTACACTGATGCAACCTCGCAACAGCTTCACAGGTATCACAGAATATCTGTAACACTTCTGGTTCCGTAAAACCTGTCTGCAGCTTCTTATTCATCTGATTCACTACCTGCCCAGCTAACCAAAAAAGTAATTTTGAGAGGACATATTTGTATACATGCAGTCTATCACAAAGAAATTAGGAAATGCAATTATGGTCTCAGGTACTAGGGAATTGGCTTTTTCATAATTCTCCTGTAAGGATGCTTATTACACCATGAAGGACTGATTCAATGAAATACATTTTATCATATTTTACATCTCTAACATGAGAACATCTTACATAGATGATGTCCTGCTAATGCAATTGCCATGTTTTAACATTTTAACATATCTGAAATCAGGGTGTACCTTATCATTGACAGCATTTTTTAAAAGTTTATTTCACACTATGCTAATTATTGGGTAAACAATGGTAAACAAAAATAAAGTTGCTATTATCATAGAATTTATAATTTAAAGGCAGAGGTAAACATTAAAAAGTCACACAAATAAACACGTCATAATTATGTACGATCCTTTTAATAAAAGCCTAATATGCTAAGTGTCTGGTCATCCAGTCATCAGTTCAGTCAATCAAAGCATAATATGCTAATGATACGCTAAGGCCCCTCAACCGCTCGCTATGACACGGACTGACCACCAGGGGGCAGACAGTCAACTGGTTGACCAGTCACTATGACATGCACTGATCACCAGGGGGCAGACGCTTCGACTGGTAGGTTATTTTGCTGCTGAGGTCCAGACAATCAGGACTGAGTGAGATGGGCGGACATGCCCTGGAGCCTTCCCATGGTCCCTCCCTGGCTGGCCAACTTCCTGCGTCCCTCCCCGGCCCTGATCATGCACCGGTGGAGTCCCTCGGCCTGGCCTGCACCGCCTCACAATCTGGTACCCCTCAGGGGATGTCAGAGAGCCGGTTTCAACCCAATCCCACAGGCCAGGACAAGGGACCCCCCAGTGGTGCACGAATCCATGCATTGGGCCTCTAATAAGAATAATAAGAGAGAAATCTATGTTTAAATTGGTGAAGGAGGATGAGGAAAAAACAGTGCCAGATAAGGCCAATCTAAGGAAGTGATATTTATGTTTACAATGAAGGGTAGGTAGGAATTAACCAGGAAGAGATCTGGAACAAGAGCAGATTAGGGATAACAAGTGGCAATTACAAAGGCCTCCAGTTTGGGAAAGAGCTTAATGACTTTAAGTAGCTTAAAGAAAGCCAATGTGGACATGGTAAGGTGAGAAGAGACGGATGAGGCAGAAAGCAATCAGAAATACTTACATTTAATTTAAGAACCAAAGAAACTTCCTTACCTGAGTTTTTAAAAGTCCTTGACTGAGGGATAAGGGAATCAGAAGAGTGGAAATGGATGATAAGAGGCTAATACTCTAAACTAGGTAAGGGATAATGGGCAGAGTAACTTACTAAAATTAAATAGCCACACATGAGTCCTGAGAGAATATATAATAATAATATACAATATACCACAATACTTGCAGTCTAATAATGACAATTCTTAATTATTAAGAAATTAACTATCATATTTTAAGAGCAAAAGTAAATATGTGATTCATTCAGAAGCTAGTCTGATAAAAATCATGTTTGGGGATTTTAAAAAGGCAAGTTTATGTTAACTTGAAACTTTCTTTTAACAAGCTTGAATAAATAATGCTTGCTACTTTGAAATCTTTAAGAAGGTGCATATATAGCTGTTCCTTTTATTTTTACTGTCTCAACAGCATTTTCTTGTATTTTCTGAAATAGTTGTTTCTTTTCTTAGAATTTTAAAGCAAAAAGAACATGAGCGCTAACCGGTTTGGCTCAGTGGATAGAGCATCAGCCTGCGGACTCAGGGGTCCCAGGTTCGATTCTGGTCAAGGGCATGTATCTCGGTTGCAGGCACATCCCCAGTAGGGAGTGTGCAAAAGACAGCTGATCGATGTTTCTCTCTCAGCTATGTTTCTAACTCTCTATCCTTCTCCCTTCCACTCTGTAAAAAAAAATCAATAAAATATATTAAAAAAAAAAAAGAACATGAACATTTACCTATCAACTTCCAACTTTCTGAAAACACAAGCCCATTTCACTGTAATTTGTTCAGGGTATCTAATAAGAGTGAGGTGCCTGACCAGGCAACAATTTCCTTCACCCTCTTGTCAGACACCCTAACTCATTTTGACCCAAAATTTAACGGGATAAAAAATGTTTTCTAGGTATTCATTCACATTCTTGAAATATCATTTCACAGCTAAAGAAATGAAAATCTTAAACTCATTTCACCTCTTCTAAAGGTTCAATATTGTAATGAATAGAATGAATTTTAAACAAATGTTAATCCTCTTTCTTCCATTGAGAGATATTTGAGCTAATAACCTTGAATGACAATATTCAGGTCCCCCCCAAAAAAAAACCAAAAAAAAACTAAAAGCTGTATTTGAGCTGCATTTCTAATGTAGACACAAAAAATATTTTATTATTCAAAATTAAACTCTTCTGAAAATTATGTTAAAGTAAGGTTATTGTAATGAAAAGTATGACTTAAATATATATATACTGAAGGTCTTTTAAAACAAGATGCATAGAGCTCTCAAATCTTGCCATATTTTCCAAACAGGTATCATTTCCTAAGCAAAATCTTATATACTCTTGCCAATTTCAGCACTAAAATAAAAAAGTCAATATTTCCCTAACCTCTCAAAGTAGGCAGCCAACCCTTCCTTTCTGATTATACAACAGAATAAGGCAGAAGTGGCAGTGTGCCAGTCCCAAGTCTAGGCCTTAAGAGCCCTCACATCCTCTACCTGCCCTCTTATGTTTCTACCATGTCCATGGAAAAGTATCCCCAGGATAGCTTGTCAATGCCAGGAAGATGAGAAATATGTTAAAACCAGTCCCAGCAAGCCGACTGGCATATGAGCAAGCCCCGTCAAAATGAGTGGTGTTACCCCACCAAGTTCACCTAGAACTGCTGGCCCATTGATAAAAAGCAGTAATAAATAACTGTTGTTTTATGCTATTGAGTTTTGTAATGTTTTGTTACTAAGCAAAAGCTAACAGATTATCCATAGGAATTTCTGTAAAACATTCCCCCCCCCCAAAAAAAGCTCTTTTCATAAAATAATTAAGAATATATTCAAAATACTAACTCTGATTTCTGAAAGTTTGGTAACCAAAGCACATAAAACCTCTCTTAAGCACATTAGCAAATTAAGCAGTGTCACATCATGAACCTGCAGAGATCTAATTCTGGAGAAAAGATGATTGTAAACATTTGATACTTGAAACCATGGTGGGGTATATAAGCTACTTAACATCTACTTTCTATACAGTTTTCTCTCTACATAATGCAAAACAGTGTACCTGAACTATATATACAACACTGACTCCCTCACTAAAGTACCTTCATTCTTAAACAATTTTATGTAAACAATTTGTTTTTATGGAGGAAGTAAAGGGAGAGCATTTTTGCTCACCCATTCTCTACCCCTCCAATCCACTGGGAATTTCTCATTTATTCATCTGAGAAAAGGAACTGAGCATACTCTATTCAGATTCTCTAACTTATCAGGTAAAATATTTAAAGAAAACTTGTAACATAATAGAGAGAGCATATTAACAAACAGGGGGGGAAAAATGCCAGGAACAACAAAAAAAAAATTCTTTTAAAGCTATAATATCTGTAAAAAACAAAATATCTGCACCTAAAACAAGAGCAAGGTATATTTTAACAAAGAACAACAATATTGAGAGAACAAAAAAGAGTTCTTAGAAATTAAAAATAACATGGCAGAAATACAAAATTCTATAGAGGAGCTCAAAGATAAATTGAAGGAATGCTCCCAACACAAGCAAAAAATAAATAAATAAAAGAGAAGAAAAATCAAAGAAAGGAAATCAGAGAACCGATCAATCTGTGGCAGGATAGTAAGAAACTAGGAAAATTCCTGGACAAGTGGAATGGGGAAACTGAGACCAGAAAATTAAACAAGGCCAAACAGTTTGGGCAGCTTCCAGCCAGCTTATGAATCACAAGACCTTATCCTCCCCAACCAAGGACACTTGAGAACAAATGGTTTATACAAAGAACCAATTAATGCCATTTGTGACAGCTAAACCCAAGGACAGATAAAGACTGGGGCACAAACAACAAAACCCCAAAAGCATTTGGATGGTATCACTTGGGGGATGTTAGGCAGGAAAGATAGTTGTTACAGCAGAGGGAGGAAAAAGGGAAAAGAAAAAGGGAAGTTTATCTCACCCAGTGAACAAAGAAGTCAGTAGTCTTGGGACTTGCCAAGATAAAAATCACCAGATGTTCTCACAAATTCTGGGAAAAGTTGCAACAATGTAAAAGGAGGACTCTGAAATCTAGTCTATCCTGCAGGGGAACTTTGAAACCTATAGGCGGGGCAAGTATAAAACCTTTCAACCCCCACAAGGCAGTGCACTCAGGCTGGCTGAGTTGCCCACTTGTGCTTTATGCCAAATATATTCTTAATAAATTGGCTTGTTTTACTTCAACACTGCTGTCACTTGTCTGCTTTATCGCAAGTATGACAAGAGCCAACTTGACCAGCTCTCCAGTAACAAATCTAGGAAGACTAATACCCTAAAAATTAAAAGTCCAAAAGAAGAGAACAGAGAAAATGAAAGAGAAAAAAACTGAGTGCCCAGCAAAAAAAGTACCACCAAAATGATCCATAACCAAGGCACATATATCTTGAAATTTTATAATGCTGAGGATAAAGATTTAAAAAGTGTCCAAGGAAAAAAATAGGTCACATTAAAAAATTGAGAAAGCGTAATGCATCCAACTGCCCAATAGTAACAGCAGAAAAAAAGTAATACCTTTAAAATTATAGATCAAATTATACCTAAACTACAACTCTTTATCCAGCCAAATTAACAAATATGGATGTAGAATAAAAATATTTTTACATATGCAAGGTTTCAAAAATGTTTTCTTCCAGTCCTGGTCAGGTAGCTCAGTTGGTTGGAGCATTGTCCTGATTCGCCAAGGTTGAGTGTTCAATCCCTGGTCAGGGCCCATACAAGAGTCAACCAATGGCCCTGGCCGGTTTGGCTCAGTGGATAGAGCGTCGGCCTGCCGACTCAAGGGTCCCAGGTTCGATTCCAGCCAAGGGCATGTACCTTGGTTGCGGGCACATCTCCAGTGGGGAGTGTGCAGGAGGTGGCTGATCGATGTTTCTCTCTCAACAATGTTTCTAACTATCTTTCTCCCTTCCTCTCTGTAAAAAATCAATAAAATATATATTAAAAAAAAAGGAGTCAACCAATGAATGAATAAGTGGAACAATATATGAATATTCATAGTCTCTCTATTTCTCTCCCTCTCCCTCTCTCTCTCTCTCTCCCCCTCTCTCCCTCTCCCTCTCCCACCCTCTATCAATTTGAAAAAATTTTTCTTCCATAAATCCATATCAGAAAACTAATGAAAATGTACTCTACCAAAGGCAGTAATAAAAATAAATGGGGCCCTAGCCGGCATGGCTCAGTGGATAGAGTGTCGGCCTGCAGACTGAAGGATCACAGGTTCTATTCTGGTCAAGGGCATATGCCTGGGTTGTGGGCTCAATCCTCAGTAGGGGGCATGCAGAGGCAGCCAATCAATGATTCTCTCTCATCACTGAGATATTTTAAAATATATTTTTTAAAAAAATAAAAATAAGTGGGAGGCATGAGTAGCAGAGTCGAAAATAGGAGGAAGGCAAAGGGAATTCGAAAAATGACAGCTAAATGCTGTTCAAAATTAAACAGAACTAAGTCTCCCAAAAGGATGTTTCTAAGGAAAGAAAAAATGAAATTGACACAAATATTAAAATGTTTACGTGTAGTGCGTAAAGATTTACACTTTATTGGGAAATGTGGGGCTAAAATACTAATATGTATAAAGAAAACACAGCAAATAAAAATTGGCATAATTATAAACTCCAGGAAAAATAATAATAAGTATAAGAAAAAAAATGCAATTACAGGCTATTACATGTCATAATTTAACGGCAGACAAAAAAATTTAAACACTAATTATTAATTTAATCCAAAAGTTGAGACTACACTACACTGACAAGTAAAATCCTCATCTTTCCTTGAAGATTAGATCTAAAACAGAAAATCAGCACTAATAAACTTTCCAGAGCCCAGAATCACATACTTTGTACCCTGATTTTCTAAGTTGCTTCCTTCTCTTTCATACTCTAAGAACCTCACTAAAACTACCAATTCTTCTCTACAAAATGCATTATAGAAATACAGAAATAAACATGAGAAGAAGCATCTCGAATATTTTAAAGAGCATGTCTTGGAAGAGAGGGATGGGGCAGGAAGATATTGATTTAGCCACAGCTTAACAGATATATTTGACTTTTTAAAATATATACATGAATAACTTTGATCAAAATCAAAATGTCATGTAAGAAAAAAAGCTTGTTGATTCAAACCAGATTTTTTAAACTGTTAATTTTTAAAAAGCAAAAGAATGCCTTCCTCAAAACAATTTGTCCCCTAAATATTGGAAGTTCCTTTGGTCCCCCTTTTAAAATGTCTTCTGGTGACAATAATTTAAATTCATCTAGGGTTATGATTATGCCCAATTCAATTATCTTTAAAAAGTTAGGGCTACTGGTCAACTATAATCCAGCTAAGAATTAGAACTGATAATGCTAGATTCAGGAAAGTGAGATAGAGAAAATCAATATCTTCTCCTTAAAGAGATCAAAATGCTTTACAGTAGAGGACATGCAAAATGAATGAGAGAAAACAATCAGGAAAACATTTAACTTCTTATATTATAAATGAAAATAAGTTAAAAATACATCACAATAGATATTATAATATTAATTCATTTTATTTCCCTCTGTCCTCCCTTCTCAGGAGACTGAATGAGACCATATTTTCTTCAGTCTGCAGGCCGACGCTCTATCCACTGAGCCAAACCGGTTTCGGCGAGACCATATTTTCTACATCACCACTACATCATCCTTCTCCTACAACCTTAAGGAAATGACAAGAGTTTCTGGTATCACAATTAAGAATCCGAACTGTCTTAAGACAATCTATATAATGAAAGCCTAAGCAACCATTATGGCAGAACGACCAGAAGGTCCAGCCACTATGATGGGCACTGGCCACCACGGGGCAGATGCTCAATGCAGGAGCTGCCCCCTGATGGTCAGTGCACTCCCACAGGGAGAGCGCTGCTCAGCCAAAAGCCGGACTCACGACTGGTGAGCGTAGCAGCAGTGGCGGAAGCCTTTCCCGCCTCCACAGCAGCACTAAGGAGCAGCGAGCCATGTGGTGAGGAGCAGCGAGCAAGCGGGCAGTAAGGTGCGAGGGATCTTGGACTGCGAGAGGGTACAGGACAGGCTGAGGGACTCACCCCTCTGCCCAGTGCATGAATTTCGTGCACCGGGCCTCTAGTCTAAATATAAACCAGGACTCCCTAGAGCCCAAATTGCCAGATACAGTATGATTTTTTTTTCTAAGTTTGCAGGAAATAGATTAATTGCCCTTTCATGCATAAAGTAAAAAAAATTTCAAGGATTTTTTTAAAGTTATATTATTATTCTTAAGGCATACTATACAAGTAATTATTATTTTTAAATATCACATTAGGTCCAAAAAAATATGGTTTTCTACCTTCTAATATCTTACAAAAGAACCCCAAAATGCCAAATAATACAAGTTTATAAAAATTATAGATCAAGCCGAAACCGATTTGGCTCAGTGGATAGAGCATCGGCCTGTGGACTGAGGGGTCCCAGGTTCGATTCTGGTCAAGGGCATGTACCTGGGTTGCGGGCACATCCCCAGTGGGAGATGTGCAGGAGGCAGCTGATCAATGTTTCTCTCCCATCGATGTTTCTAACTATCTCCCTCCCTTCCTCTCTGTAAAAAAATCAATAAAATATATTTAAAAAAAAAATTATAGATCAAAATAATCCTCTGAATTTATTACATTTAATATGCTGAAAGATAACATGGTAGAGTGCTGAAAGAAATCTTATAACATAATGTAATATTGATACATTATGCCCTTCTTGGCTAGATTATAAAAAAATTGTATAGGAAGCATGAAGTGTAACTGCTCTTTACCTGCTTAGATTTCCTATTTTAAACCCAATAGCATTTTCTTTGTCCATTTATCTGCTCATATCATCACTGCAGCAACTATAACTTAGGTTTTAAATATTTTTAACAGCATTCCTTAGACAGATGATTAAAGCTGAGATTGCAGTAAGTGTCTAGAATAAAGTGACAGCTGTCCTGGGAGAGACCAAGACACCTACTAACCTATTTTAAGGCCTTTTTTAAATTTCAAACAAATGCAGAAAAACACTTACCTCGACAATATTCCATTAAGATAAGTACTTCCCATACATTATCGCTAATTGAATTAATGGCACAATCCAAATAACCCACAATGTTTTTGTGACCAGATAGCTCTTTCTGTAAAAAAAAAAAGAATTGAAAAATATACATTTTAAAGCTCTATCATTGCCAATGGTTTGAAGTCTTAATTAATGTACTTAGAGAATTTCATAAAGTAAGACAGGCATGAGTATGGAATCTGACATATTTCAAAATAGTTTCTATAGTCCTGATGGAAAGTATTTACATGTGACTGTCATTTACTGACAGGCAAATATTCAGTGAATACTTATCTTAAAATTCAATCAAGAAGAAAGATGGTTCACTCGAAAGTAATAGTCTACAAAAGTGAGTGTACAAGTTAGTCCTTAGAGATTCAAGAATAAAATATCAGAATTTTTACTTATATTTATTTTTATCTAGAAAAATAATAAGCTCTAATACAGAGATGCACAAGGTAGGTTTACAGTTGTGAGTACAAAAAACAGAGTTTATTTTGTATTTTCCATACAAATAACTGTAAATCTACTTTTGCCCATCCCTATATTTATGAAATAACAATTATAGTCTTATTTGCATGTTTTGCATGCAACATTGCAATTAGAGTGTAAAGTAAACAAAGTGGCCTAAAAATATTTCTGTAAAGAAACCATAATGGTGGTACTTATAATACAAGTATAAGGATATAATAAGAAAATGGCAAATCCGCGGGGGGATAAAATGGATACATATGTAATACCCTTTGTAATACTTTAAGCAATAAAAAAAAAAAAAAAAAAGAAAATGGCAAATCTGACACTTTCAGCTCCTAGTATAAGTTAATCATCAGCATATACTGAGGTTTATAGTAATCATGATCCAATCACATCTATCTGGAAATTAAAAAACAATTATCAAGAATACTATTTTAACTGAATTTACATCCACTATCACTAATAATAAACCTAGTTTTAATTGTGTAATGAAATCTGACAATTGGCTAATGGCAGCTGAACATGTCACTAATTCATAAATAAGTATATATAATAAAGATGGATCATCAAAAACAGTTGGAAGACCACTGCACTACAGAGATAATATCCCTAAAATATCTTGTTCAAAAGCCTAAGACTTGAGTGTCGCTAATGTTGATGATGACTATATTTTTCTCTCTAAATTACACACATTCTACTAAAAGTACCATATCTAGGTACTTATCTAAGCTCCAGTTAGTTAGAGAACTTGGGCTAAGATTCTCCCATTATCTTGGGGTAAATCATTTTATTCTTTTTGCTTATAGCCTTACCTTTAAAAAAAAAGCAAGTCTCAAAGTAAGAAATAGGAACAACAAAAGCACAATTTAGATAAGTCAGACTGTATAAATGTGCCTATCTTCAAACTAAAGGGATCAAAATAGGTGTGCTGATAAACATGTTGACAAAAAATCTCCCTCTTAGTAGTTGGATAAGTAGGACTGGCATAAATAACAAGTATGGAAAAACAAGAATGCCGAAAAACTGAACATTCATATATAAATGTCTAACCATCATGCTGTACACCTGAAACTAATATAATATAGAATGTCAATTGTAATTAAAAATTAATTTTTAAAAATATTGGAACAGTCATCCATTGCTGGTGGTAAGACTATAATGTGGTTCAGCTACTGAAGAAAACAGTTTAGTGGCTCCTTAAAAAGTTAAACACAGAATTACCATATGACTCAGCAACTCCATTCCCAGATATATATATAGAACTGAAAACAGGTACTCAAACAAATACACATTATACACATATGCATAGCAGCACTATACACATAGCCAAAAGGCAGAAACAGCCCAAATATTCACTGATGTTTTTTTTAATGTCCAATCCAACAACAGATGAACAGATAAACAAATTGTGATATATGTATATAAAATGGAATATTATTCAGCCATAAAAAAGAATGAAATACATGTTACAATGTGCGTAAACCTCATTAAGTGAAAGAAGCCAGATACAAAAGGTCACATTTATCTCTTCTGATTATTTCACATAAGTGGAATTCATAAGAAATAATCAGAATAGATAAATCCACAGAGACATAATGTAGACAGGTAGTTCTCAGCAGCTAAATCAAGTAATAGAATGCAACTGCTTAATGGACAAGAGAATTTCCTTTTGGAGTGATAAAAAGGTTTTAGAACTAGATCAAGGTAGTGGCTGCACATAGATTGTGAATGTACTAAACGTCATTCATTGAATTATTCATCTTAAAATGGTCAATTTTATATTATGTGAATTGTACCTCAATTAAAAAAATTATAAATATATATATACTAGAAGCCCGTTGCACGAAGATATTCATGCAATAGGCCTTCCTTCCCCTGGCTGCCAGCACCAGTTTTCCTCCGGCACCTGGGACCCAGGCCTTCGCTCCAACCGCAGCGGAGAAGCCAAGCCTCTTCAGTCTTCAGTCGTCTTGAGTCTTCAGTCTTCACTAGGGCCAGAGCCTTCAGTCCTCGCTCCGTGCCTGCATATGCAAATTAACCACCATCTTTGTTGGGTTAATTTGCATACTCACCCTGATTGGCTGGTGGGTGTAGCGGAGTGACACCAATTTGCATGTTTCTCTTTTATTAGAGAGTGTGTGTGTGTGTGTGTGTGTATTAGCACTTAATAAACAGCAGATGATAAGGAAAAAGGGAAGGAGGTGGGAGTGTAGAAGAACAGTAAGAAGCAGCCATCCAGAACACTGAGAATGTTAGAAAACAGGGAAATTGCTATTTCGTAATTTTTTTTACTGCTTACTGAATTTTTATTTAATGGCCTATTAAATTACTTTTTAGCCCCAGCCAAGTGGCTCAAATAGTTGGAGCGTTGTCCTGTACACAAAAAAGTTGCAGGTTCAATTCTGGATCAGGGCACATTCCTAGGTTGCCCATTAGATCCTAAGTTAGGAAGCAACAAATTGATGTTTCTCCCTCCCTTCCCCACCCTCTCCTCCTTCTCCCTTTCTCCCTTTCTCTTTCTCTAAAATTAATAAACGTATCCTCGGGTGAGGAATTTAAAAAAGAAAATGTTTTTTAAAAAGTAATACTTTTTACTTTTCCTAATATTTAAAAAGAATTGTTCTCTTGCTAAAGGATATCTTAGATATTGCAGAGTACACCAAAAAAACTGAACAATTTATGGCATGATTTTAAAAATAAAAAGCAAAACTAATCACTGTCTTTGAATACAAACACATACAATTAATATATGAACACCTTTGTGAATGGTAAACACCAAACTCAGGACAGTGATAACTCAGATATGTTTGGAGTGGAATACACAAAAACTTCAACTGTATGTAAGGTTCTAATTAGTAACCTGAGTAGTGAGTAAATTGGTGTTTATTATATAATTCTCTAAATTTTTCTATCTTCAAAATTATCAATAGTTAATTTAAAAAAAAAAAAGCAGAATAGCATGCCCACTGAACAACAGTAAAGAAGAAAAGAAAGAGGACAGGAAAGAGTTGGCTGTATTTAGCCCTAAGTGTGGCTACAAAGAATATACTTCAAATTCCCATATAATTTTCCAAGTTAGTTTAATGAGGTTCGAAGGTTTTCTAGATATGCATAAACCAACAAGCAGTTTGCCTAAAAGCTGGTTAAAGTTATAATACAAAACCAAAAGAAAATATACCAATTTTTTAAATGGAATTACTCTTTCACTTACCATAATTTTAATTTCCCTTTTACAAATGTTGAGGTCAGGCAAGTTATTGACATACATTCGCTTCAATGCATAGCGGATTCCACCATGAGTCCGCACCAGGAAAACTGTGGAGAATCCACCTAGAAGAACAAGTACCAATTAATTAGAAAGAATCAGAAATTACTTCCAAAATCATGTAATATTGAGGAACTTAATCTCATAGGGAAATAAACTGACTGTACCCAAGACAAAAGTAAGAACAGTAAGCAATTAATAAATTAGATTGAAACACTGGCTTCTTATGACAATCATGAAGTAGCACTTAAGAGGACAACATGAAAATGAATATGCATTTGTTTTGAAGATTAAAATACCATAATTTCATTTTGCATGTGAATACCTTTTATGTGGTATGTGGAAATTGTCACATATAAATTAATATTATAGTTGGCATATACTAGTGATTGCCTACCCATCAGCCTCTGCCTCCTCTGTGATGACCAAACACTGATGTTATTTAAGACGAGGCATCAATAGAAAAAGGATAATATGCCTTACCAACAATTTAAAAACTTTAAATCAAACCACAATTCAGAATGTACTAGTATTTGCAATGATCAAAAAGAGCCTGGAAGTAAGCAACGGATATATTGGAGACATGCAATACTGCATTAATGAGTACTTAATAAATATTTATTTGTTCATATAATTAGACATCCTTACAGCTTACAGAGCACTTCTTTAAAACTCTCATAGGTAAACACATGTACTTCCTGCCTCCCACAACCATATCAAAGATACAACTAAAGCCCTAACCAGTCTGGCTCAGTGAATAGAGCATCGGCCTGTGGACTCAAGGGTCCCAGGTTCGATTCCGGTCAAGGGCATGTACCTTGGTTACGGGCACATCCCCAGTAAGGAGTGTGCAGGAGGCAGCTGATTGATGTTTCTCTCTCATCGATGTTTCTAACTCTCTATCCCTCTCCCTTCCTCTCTGTAAAAAAAAATCAATAAAATATATTTTAAAAAAATACAACTAAAATACAGAACTACTATTATCCAGAACCGCGGGAAAGCTGTCTAAGTGGAAGTGCTACAACTAAAGAGGTAAAGAAGAAAGTACATTGAAACTGGTGGGAGGGTGCAGGTGTGGAGGCGCAGAACAGGATGGCATCCGGGTGTGCTGTTTTTTGAATCGGAAGGGAGATACAAGCTCCTGCTTGCTCTGAACTCCAGTGCTGGGCGAGACTCAGGGGGACCCAGACACATACGGGCAGAAACTGAACTGTCAGGCATCGGGGCAGGAACACAGAGGTGGCTTTCTTCCAGAACGAGGTGCTCGCAACTGTCAGAGTTCCTGGGCTGGAACCTCCCTGGTGCAGGGCTGACTGGCAGCCATGGCTGTTTGCTCCACCCTGGAGATTCCCTGAGACCGCACCCCATCCAATTTACAACCTCACCCAAGCTGAGCGCAGCGGCTTTTGCAAATGAATGGCCGGTTCTTTCTCAGCCTAAAACCTGTCAAACTGCAGCTGGGTCAGGGAGCCCCAAAGCTATCAAAAGAAGGCAAAGGCCAGCACCACAGCAGCCTGCCTTGCTTCATAGCTGGGCCTCATCTGGGTACTTCCAAACCCCATACAAAGAGGAGGAATCTGCAGATCTCTCCGTAGCTCCTGCGGGGTGGCCCCAGCCAGTGGCTGACTTTGCACCCCTTGAAGATCCAAGAGCCAGTGTACCCAGTGATCATTGTGAGACCATACCAGATTAAAACTCTTCACATCCATAAGTGACACACTCAAGGGGCAGACTCAGAGAAGCACTAAAGCCCCACTGAAGCAAGTCCTGCTCCATAAGGGTGTCTCCTGCACAGCAGCTCTTCCATTGTAGACACAGCTGGTCCTCACAGCCAATATGTCTGGAGGTCAATTCCTAAACTAAGCCTAATCTGTAGTGACACCAACAGCAATCAGGGCTCAACTACAACAAGACTGTGCACACAGCCCACAAAGGGGTGCACCAAGAGTGTCCACTCAGGTGACTGGGGAGGCTGAGCCACTGGGCCCTATAGGACACCTACTATACAAGGCCACTCTATCAACTCAAGGAGACTTAGCAGCTACACAATACATAGAAACAAACACAGGGAAACAGCCAAAATGCGGAGACAAAGAAACATGCACAAATGAAAGAAATGGAAAAAAGCAAACTACTGGACATAGAGTTCAAAAACACAGTTGTAAGGTTACTCAAGAATCTTCTAGAAACCTCTGAGGAACTCAGTGAAACTTTCAAGGATCTTAGTGAGAAGGCCAAAAAAATGGAAAAGGACCAGTCAAAAATTAAGCATACACTGACTGAAATAAAGAATAATATACAGAGATTCAACAGTAGAGTAGAGGATCCCAAGAATCAAGTCAAAGATTTGAAATACCAGGAAGTAAAAAACACCCAACCAGAAGAGCAAAAAGAAAAAAAAGAATCCAAAAATATGAAGATAGTGTAAGGGGCCTCTGGGACAACCTCAAGTGTACCAACATCCGAATTATGGGGGTGCCAGAAGAAGAGAGAAAGCAAGATATTGAAAACCTATTTGAAGAAATAATGACAAGAAACTTCCCCTGTCTGGTAAAAGAAATAGACTTGTAAGTCCAGGAAGCTCAGAGAACCCCAAACAAGAGGAATCCAAAGAGGACCACACCAAGATACATCATAATTAAAACGCCAAGGGCAAAAGACAAATCTTAAAAGCATCAAGAGAAAGAAACTCAGTTACCTATATGGGAGTACCCATATGATTGTCAGCTGATTTCTCAACAGAAACTATGCAGGCCAGAGGGAGTGGCAAGAAATATTCAGAGTGATGAATACCAAGGACCTACAACCAAGATTACTCTACCCAGCAAAGCTATCATTTAAAATTGAAGGTCAGATAAAGAGCTTCACAGACAAGACAAAGCTAAAGGAGTTCATCACCACCAAACCAGTATTATATGAAATGTTGAAGGGTATTCTTTAAGAAGAGGAAGAAGAAGAAAAAGGTGAAGATAAAAAATTATGAACAACAAAGTGACAACAAATACATACCTATCAACAAATGAATCTAAAAATCAAATGAATAAAAAATCTGATGAACAGAATAAACTGGTGAATGTAATAAAATCGGGGGCATGGAAATGGAGCAGACTGATAATTCCCGGGGGGAAGGAGAATGTGGGGGGTGTGTGGAGGAGATGGGACAAAGATCTTATATGCATGTATGCAGTACCTATGGATGCGGACAGTGGGGTGGCGAGGGCCTGGAGTGGGAACCGGGCGGAGGGGAGCTATGGGGGGAAAAAAGATGGACATCTGTAATAATTTGAATAAAGATTTTTTAAAAAAATGATTAGTAATGTAAAACTAAGCCTAATATGAGAAGCTCTGCTGGTTTTATTTTACTGCTCTGCCATTTGGCTTCTGCTATTGTAAAGAAATACCTAGAAAATGTCAATAAACTTTTGAGTTGGCATTAAAAAAAACCTCTCATAGCTTCCTGTACATGCCATAGCATACCTGGATCCTCTCTGTTGATTAACCTGTCTCTCACTAGATGCTAAGCAACCTGACAAGGGCCTCATTGTAAATGCAAAATGAATAATAAATGTGTTTAGAGCATAACTATTAAAACACTTTTGAATTAACCAAATGGCTCAAAAATTTTTTTTAAAAAAAGAGGTATTTTTAAATGCCTTGCTAAAACTAGCATACACTAGTTTCTTTGACATAACCTGACTACAAGTAAAACAGTTTCTTAGTCAAGAAATTAATTTCTTCAGGTATAATGTGAAATCAATAAATGATTCTCAGCTCCTAATCAGTACTTTCTTTCCAAAGAATTGAAAATCCAGCTTGAAATGAGTTAATAAAATTAGATACCATTAAATGTTTTCTATAATCCTGATTTTCAACCTATTATCTTAGCCAACACTTTGAAGGACACCATTCACTTCCCAAAATGGTAAAGACTGTCAACATAATTGGGAAAAAAAGATATCAAAACTGAGAAGTAAGTTATTAAAACACTGATTCAGCCCTAACTGGTTTGGCTCAGTGAAGAGAGCATTGGCCAGCGGACTGAACGGTCCCAGGGTCAATTCCCGTCAAGGTCATGTACCTTGGTTGCGGGCACATCCCCAGTAGGAGGTGTGCAGGAAGCAGCTGATCAATGTTTCTCTTTCATCAATGTTTCTAACTCTCTATCCCCTCTCCCTTCCTCTCTATAAAAAAAAAAAAAATCAATAAAATATATTTTTAAAAAAACAAAAACACTGATTCAGCAAGGATCCTCAATGTACGCCAAAATCCTTGATGAAAGGTTAATGAGAAATAGGATAGTCACGTGATGCCAAATTGTCAAAAGGCAAAACATTCCTTTACAAGGAAGAAATCTTGGCATCACTAACACTGGCATTAATATAGACCAGTGGTTCTCAACCTTCTGGCCCTTTAAATACAGTTCCTCATGTTGTGACCCAACCATAAAATTATTTTCGTTGCTACCTCATAACTGTAATGTTGCTACTGTTATGAATCGTAATGTAAATATCTGATATGCAGGATGGTCTTAGGCAACCCCTGTGAAAGGGTCGTTCGACCCCCAAACGGGTAGCGACACACAGGTTGAGAACTGCTGATATAGACATTATGTGCTTCCTGATGTGATTGAATATGAAGTAAACAGCATTACCTATGCAGTGCCTCTGCCAAAAACCTCTAACCTAATAAGTCTTAAGGCTTAATTTCCAGTTAAGAAAACAGGGGCTAGAAGAAAAATAAAGCACAAAGAAACAATCCTACAAAGTCCAAGATACTGACTCTTTGGCTAATTGTCTTGTACAGTGTTCCACATGTGAAGTAAAAAAAAATGAGGGGGCAGCATTATTCTAGATTGTAAAAGACATTACAATAAAATGCCATACATAATCCTTGATTAAATCCAATCTTGAAAGTAAACTGTTTTTTATTGGTGAACAATTTGAAAGTCAGCTGTAGGTTTCATGTCATTTTACTCATTAATACTTAAAGGATACTGGGTAAAAGAAGTGAAGGGATTAAAAAGTACAAACTGGTAATTATAAAATAGTCACAGGATTGTAAAGTACAATATAGGGAACAAAGTCAATAATATTGCTGCTAACTGTGTATGGTGCCAGGTGGGTACTGGAAATATCAGGGCAAAACCTTGTAAAGTATATGATTGTCCAACCACTACACTGTACACCTGAAACTAACACAAATTAATATTGAATGTAAACTGTAATTGAAAAATAAAAATAAATAAATAATGCTTAACGGTTAAACACACATACATTCTTAATATGGGTATACTGTCCTAACTAACCATAGTACCTTTCTGTGCCACCTAAGTAAATGAACAATAATTATTCTAGTACATACATCAACCTTATTCAGAATTATCCATGCGTTTTTTCAAAAATGTATAGAGGAAAGAGTAGTAGTTATATCTACATCATGGGTATATTGTTATTCACTATAGTGCTCTTTCAATATTTCATAATAAAATTGAAAAAACAAAACAAAAACAAGAAACACAGGATTTTTTCCCCCAGGTAATTCTTTTCTCCCTTGCCATCCACCAACCTTACCACCACCACTGAGAATTATTATTTTACAAGAAAGACACTGCTACTTGTTATTCAGACACAACTTCCCCAAAGGCACCATAAGTCTCTTGCCACTGAAATGTTTATGGTATCCTAGATACCTACAGCTCCAACATCCCAACACACACAAGCACATGTTTATGAAAGACTGGGTTATAGCAGGGTTTACTCCTATCAAGTTTGTTTCCCAGGAATGAAAGAAGAGAGATGGAAGGAAAAGATAAAATTATATGTGGTCTTTCTGTATTGTGTTTATCTTCAGACATCATGCAAATCAACGAGAGAGAAAATACCAATCTGTCAGCAACTTCTGGTTTCAACCACTGCCAAAGAAAACAATATTATTTGAAAGCTGTCTTCAAGATAAGTGGAACAGGCATTTATTTGGTTGTGGGATTTGAGCCAAAGATCTGCCTACCCAATAACCTCTGGGCTGCGGTACATCAAACTTTCATAATATTAGGTTAAGGCAATGACTCTAGGAGTTTCTTTTAAAACTGAAAATATCCCTAAAGAGGATTAGTACTTTAAAATTGCCCAAGTTATTGTATCAGTAGGTGCTATCTAGTGCAATGCAATAAAAGAATGAGTCAGGTACAACTGAATGGCTGGGGAATAGGAGGAAGAGGAGTTGAAAAGAAAAGGCAAGAACACAACATTCATAGAGCCCTGACAACATACAAAGCATTTCCTAGTACATTATTTAATTCTCATACCATCGTGAGGCAATTTAACTGTTACTCTCATTGTATAGATGAGGAATAAACTAAGCACTGAGAAAGAAGGTAAGCAGCTAGTCCAATAACACAAAGCTGGTAAGATGGAGTCAGAGGTCTTTTTTTTCCCCTTATGAATTTCAGGTTCTAATGATTTTTATATCCACACCTAGTCTTGTTAGCTATGCCATAAGAAACCTGTACACATCCTATCTAATAAGGAGGGGATATACTAATTGACTGTCACACCCTTAAAGATGGCGGCGCCCAGTCGCCTCAGCCCCCCAACACCCAGGGCCAGCCGGAGGTGCAGGCAAGCCTCAGATGTCGGCTGCCCAGCCCCCAGGGCAACCTGAGGCTCAGGTAACCAGGGCCAGCCGAGGCTTGTGCTGCCGGCAGTGGCAGCAGCAGAGATGTGATGGGGCGTCTCCTTCCCCTGATTCCCTGTCGCCTCCCATCCCTGGGGGCTCCTGGACTGTGAGAGGAGGCAGGCCGGGCTGAGAGACCCCCCCTTCCAGTGCATGAATTTTCATGCACCAGGCCTCTAGTGTGTGTGTGTGTGTGTGTGTGTGTGTGTGTGTGTGTGTGTGTGTGTATAAATAAATAAATTACAAATGAGAGGATTTGGGAATAACATTAAAATTTAGGAGGAAAAAAATGAAAATAGGGTAATCTATATAGAATGTCCTCACGCCCTCAAAACTCCACAGTTTTTTTCTTGATAGAACCTTAGTTAAAAGGCTATATTCCTTATAGAAAAAGAGGACTCTAAGTCAAAACTATGTTTGATTTGGACTACACAGTACCTTAGAAAATTGTATACCTTGGATGACAATCTGGACTTTTCAGTTTCTCTTGAAAAAACTTGAAAATAAGGAAAGAATGGGTCCTCACTCCTATATGATATCAATAAAACTGAGCAGTCAGTTGCTGTACCATTTACACAGTTCATGTTCTCTGCAGTTCATCACAGCTTCCTCTACTCGTGGCTGTTTCAATGTTCTCACTCTCTTTTACATTACCTGCCTGGCCTGTGCAGACATCTGAGTTTGCAACCCCTACAACAAAAACTTCTAAAAACTTATCCACCACAACATTTATACATGTTATACTTATTCAGTACCTCTCTTCACAACTGGGTTGTAAGTTCCATAAGAAAGAGACTGTGTACACCTCATTTATCAAAGTATCATCAATGCCTACCACATTGCCTGGTACTCAAGTATTTGCTGAGTGAATGACTTAATATTAATAAACTGGTTTTACTGGAAGAAGTTCTAATTGATAAGCTGAAATCATTATATTGATCCTCTATGAATAAAAAGCAATTAATCACTAATTCATCATTTTCCCTTGATTTGACTATATAGTACTTCTAATATATGCTACAAATTCTGAAAACAGAATTTCACTTCTTTACCATGTAAATCATTATCTATCCATTCAACAATATAGGTGTCCAAAAAAAAGGTATACACACTTTGAGTGATTACAAAGTCAGTGTTTATTAGCATAAAGTTCATTTTCAAAATTTATACAAATCTACAGAATGAATATTTTTTTGTCAATTCCTGTTTTCAAACTGATGACCATTCTGGTCTAGGCACTACTGATAAGGCAAAGCAATGGAATCGTAAGCATCAAGAATCGTTTCGTTTAGTATTTGTGCATCCTCAATTCATCAAATATTGCCAGTTTTGTACCGTAAACTTTATCTTTTGTGTATCCCCATAAAAAAGTCTAGAGGATAAATTTTCTTTGTTCAAAGCTTTGTCTGGCTTCACCCATTATTTCAAATCAGTTAAACCTGAAAAGTAGTAAAAATTAAGTGAGTTGTCAGCTGTTAAAGTGTGTATACATTTTTTGGGGGGATACAGGGTATCCCCCCAAAAATGTATATACACTTTAAATAATTATAAAGGCAGTGTTTGTACTTCAACTGTGTTTTCAAACTTTCAGTAGCATTTTAGGATGAATTTCCTTTGTTCAAAGCTTAGTCTGGCTGAAAAGAAAGTAACATCAATTGAGCTATCAGCTGTTAAAGTGTGTATACACATTTTGGGATACCCTGTGCATATAAACTGCTCACAGGTACCAAACACTGTAAAAGGTGCTAGATGCTAGGAACAAAACTAACTAGAGGTTGACCCTCCACCCTCTTCTTCCCTGGGGCTGGCCTGCTGCCCATTATAAAAGGTTCCAGTAGCCTAAACTCAGGGTTCCTGTCTTGTAAGACAATCCACTCCATGTGCAGGTGTCAGCTGGCCCTTTCACATAGCCCTGTGGAAACAGAGGCTCTGGGAAATGGAGCCAATGCTGATCCTCTGGCTGCAGCTATTGCTGTGAGAAATAAAATCCTTCAAGTCTCATCTCTTCTGCCAGCATCCATGAAACTATGGGAAGCTACCTTGCCAGCTTATAAGTAGGGTAAAATCTCAAATTCTTTTTTTTTTTTAAGGGACAGGGAGAGACAGAGAGAGAGAAACATCGATGTGAGAGAAACATATTGATTGGTTGCTTCCCACACGGGCCCAACCAGAGCCAGGGATCAAGCCTGCAACCAAGGTACATGCCCTTGACCAGAATCGAACCCAGGACCCCTCAGTCCTCAGGCAGACACTCTATCCACTGAGCCAAACAAGCTGGGGCTCAAATTCTTAACAGTTCTTGACAGACAACAGGAAAGGTTTGAATAAAATATCAAGAGCACAGTTGGGCACAAGTTAAGTTAGAGATGCCTACTGGACATCCAATTGGAGATATAGAACTGGCAGATTTGCAATATAAGGTCCAGAGAAAAGATCAAAGCAAGAGACATATATCTAAGAGTTATCCTCATTTATACCTTCCTTTATCATCTATCATAGCCACAATGAATAGTTGTGTTCCTTACTGCCTAAAATAAAATCCCTCTACCCAAAATAATCATTTAATAATTTAAAGCATCATTATATTTGTTAGCAAAAATATTCTGGAATCAATTATATTTTCATCCACTCTTGGTGAATATGGAAATTAGTAAATATTACTACCATAATCATACATGAAAAGTGTACATCATATATTAAGAACTTTAAAATATCCATATTCTTTTTATAAATATATTTTTATTGATTTCAGAGAGGAAAGGAGAGGGAGATACAGAAACATCAATGATGAAAGAGAATCATTGATCGGCTGCCTCCTACATACCACCTACTAGGGATCGAGTCCACAAGCCAGACATGTGCCCTTCGCCAGAAATGAACCCAGGACCCTTCAGTCCTCACGCCAACACTCTAACCACTGAGCCAAACCAGCTAGGGCAAAAAAATATTCATATTCTTTGTCTCGATTTTATTTATAGAATTTCATTATAAGTAAATTATAGCTGAAAATGTGGAAACCTATATTTCCAGCAACATGCAAATGATTAAAAATGGTAAATAATGTCACATAGGATAGCATCTTGTGTAGGCATTAAAAATGCTTACAAAAAGGCTAATATAACTATAAATATCTATTCAGGACACGAAGTTTCTGGTTTTCAGCCAATAAAATTTGTTTTATGGTGAACTAATTTGAGATGGGTTCTTTTGTTTGCACTCAAGAGTCCTAAACAGGCATCAAGTACATTAGCTGTTAGATCAGACCCTGGAAAGTAGCCATCATTTTTAAGATTATTTCCATAAGAATGCAAATATCATGTATTTCTCATTAACTGAGAACTATGTAGAGACATACGCTGCATAACAATGGATGGCATGTTCAGTGATGATCCTTACTATGATTATAATGGAGCTGAAAAATTCCTATTGCCTAGTGACATCGTAGCCATCATAATGTCATTGTGCAATGCATCACTCATGTGTCTGGGATGATACTGTGTAAACAAACTATTGTGCTGACAGTCGTATAAAAGTAGAGTACATACAATTATGTACGGTACATAATACTTGATGATAATGGTAATAAATGACTATGGTTTATGTATTTACTACACAATACTTTTTTGTCATTACTTTAAAGTATACTTTTTCTACTTACAGGGGGAAAGTTTGCTGTAAAACAGAATGCTGTGTTACATACATCCACAGCAGCCTCATTGTTTCACAGTTACAGCACCTCTTGATAGCATCATTTTCTCTTATGCTTTATTTAATTTCCTGTTGTTTGGTACAGTAACATGCGGTGCAGGTTTATAGTCTAGGAACAATAAGCTATACCAAATAGCCTAGAGGTGTAGTAGGCTGTACAATCTAGATTTGTATAAGTATAATGTTCACCAAAGTACAAAATTCCCTAACGACACGTTTCTCAGAATGTATCCTCATCATTAAACAACACACGATTCTATATAAATGTTTCCAAGGTAAGAGCTTCCCAACAAAAATCAATTATTAGCATTCTCCTGTGTTTTAAGTATTTGGTAACAGTAACACAAAACAGTTACCACTTTAGGATCCACTTTATACCAAACAAATTACATATTTCTATATGTAGATATTATATGCACAGAAACTAAAAAATAAATACTACCATCAAAGATACTGACATTGATTTTTTTACATCATTGCCATAATTTAATACAGTTTTCTAACACTTTTGTTTGAAACAGACTTCAGAGACTGTCATAAATTCTTTAAATTCTTTACAATAACTACATTCTGAAAAATTTCCCACTTCTGGAGACTAGACAGAATTTCAAAAACAGTTATAAGCTATCCCTAATCAAGTCAACTAAATGAAGATAAGAAAGTCTCTGATGGGTTTAAAAGTTTTGGGGAAGACTAAGTTTTTTGTGTAAAAGCTGTACACAAGTCAATAAATTAATCTGCGTATTTTATAAAATGGTCCTGAAATTTCTTAAGTAACTTCTAAAATGTGTTACAAAAAATGTCCTTATCTATGGATAAAAATTGAGTTTTTTGATGTGTCCCTCTCACATCAATGTTCCTCTCTCTGTCTCTCCACCTCCTTCCACTCTCTCTAAAAATCAATGGAAAAATATGCTGGGGTGAAGATTAAAAATAACAACAACAAAATATATATACATATATATGAGCTGAATCTTGGGAAAATGTATTGTAGTTTCCAAAAAGGTAAAAAGTGAGGCATGGGGAAAAAAACAGGTGTAAAAATATCAGGTGGAGCCGGGCTGGGTGGCTCACATGGTTGGAGTGTCTGTCCTCTACACCAAAAAGTTTCTGGTTCGATTCTCAGTCAGGGTACATACCTAAGTGTAGGTTCAATCCCCAGTTGGGATATTTACAGGAGAAAATAATTGATGTTTCTTTCTCATACTGATGTTTCTTTCTCTCCCCCAGCCCCCCACTCTTATCTCTCTCCCTCCCTTCCTTCCTCTCTGTCTCAAATTAGTGGAAACATGTCCTTGGGCAAGGATCCAAAAAGAAAAAATCAGGGGATAGAGGGACACTTCCAAAATAGAAAATTGATGACCTCCAAAAATCTGTTCCTCCATAAAAGGAATGAGAAAGCTGGCAAAAATTGCTAAGATCAATTTTTTCACAACTCTGGAAATTACCCAAAGGCTCGCAACAATTGGAAGAACTTTTATTAAAGAAAAATGACTAGCCCTAACCAGTTTGGCTCAATGGATAGAGCGTCGGCCTGGGGAGTGAAGGGTCCCAGGTTTGATTCCAGTCAAGAGCATGTACCTGGGTTGCAGGCACATCCCCAGTAGGGTGTGTGCAGGAGGCAGCTGATCAATGTTTCTCTCTCATCGATGTTTCTAACTCTCTATCCTTCTCCCTTCCTCTCTGTAAAAAATCAATAAAATATTTTTTTAAAAAAATGACTAAGTCTCAATAAAAACAGTGATCCTCTGACATTTTAACTTGTCCTATTCCCATTATTCTCTCCCAGTTCCATAGTACTCTTTAAAAATACAGCTCATAACCACAGTAAATGCAAACTACTAGCCTAGCAAATAGTGGAGGAAACAAAAGACTTGGACTCACCAAAGAGCCCAAAACGTCCTGATTAGACCTGTCAGGAAGCTCTCTAGAAAAACTCTTATTTTCTATCACATAATCTCACTCATTTGTGGAATATAATAAGCAACATAAACTGGTGAATAAAAATAGATCCAGAGACAGAGAAACACCAAAAGAACCATCAAACCTGGGGGCGGGGGGGGGGGGGGGAGGAGGGTTAGAGAGCAACCAAAGGACTTGTATTCATGCATATTAGCATAACCAGTGGACATGGACCACGGACACTGGGGCAGTGGGGGCTTGTCCTGGGGGGTGAGAGTGGCTAGGGAAGGGTCGATGGGGGAAAAAGAAGACATAAGCAATACTTTAAACAATAAAAAATAAGTAAGTAAACTAATAAAAAAAAGAAAGAAAAACTCTATTCTCAGGCTTTTTATTTAACCTGACTCAGAACTCACACTGTGTGAAAAGCACTATCTCAGAGCGTTTGCTGAAAACAATCAGCAGCAACTGTATAACACTGCAGTGTCTTAGGCAGTGATAACAAATAGAAATAATAAGAGAATGAACAAAAGACTTTACATAGAAAAATTGGGAATAAAAAGTCTATAGAGAACTCTGAAAAACTGACACATTCCTGGGAATCCAGAAGGCCACACACAAGTACAGGGCATTATGCATGACCAGGAAAGATTTGAGAAAACTCTAGTCCCTCACATCTGGCTGATACTGAGGCTCTGCACAAGAAAAAAGTAAAGGCTACAAGTTGTAAACTGCATCAGAGCATGAAACTCATGCCAATTTACATGGAAAGCCACTCAGCAAAAGCTAAACGACTTATTGGTTCTAGGTGTTCAAGAAAATATCTGACCTATCATTAGCTGACCACTAACCCAACTGAGGAGAGACTTTGGTGGCAAATAATTATTATTTTTTAATTGAGATTTTACATAATCAGACCAAGGGAGTCACTAAACAAATCCTGGAGAATAGAGAAATGTAATTTCCAGAGTTGCCACATTATATTACTTAAACTGTCCAATTCGCAACAAAAAATTATAAGCCATGAAAAGAAATAGGAAATTATGGACTATAGAGAGAGGGAAAAGCAGTCAAAAGAACTGTCTCTAAAGAAACCCAGGTGTTGGTCATACGAGGCAAGAACTTTACATCATCCATGACAAATACATTCAAAAGAACTAAATAAAGCAATACCTTAAAAAATTAAAGAAATATATAAAAATCATATCTCAAGGAGAAATATCAATAAAGAGCCAGAAATTAGTTTTGAAACTTTAGAATTCAAAGACGCAAATAAGTAAACAGTGAAAGAATGGTAAAATATACACCATACAAAGAGTAACCAAAGAAAGAGCTGAAAAGGCTATACTAATATCAGATACATTAGATTTTAAGACTAGAAAGGACATTTTATAATGATGAAAGGGACAATCTATCATGAAAATATAATAATTATAAACATATATACATTTAAAAGCAAAGCCCCCACCCAGCTGTGTGACTCAGTGGTTGAGCATCAATCTATGAACTACGAGGTCCTGGGTTCAATTCCCAGTCAGGGCACATGCCCAGGTTGTGGGATCAATCCCCAGTAGGGGGCGTGCAGGAGGCAAACCATCAATGATTCTCTCCCATCACTGATGTTTCTGTCGCTCTCACCCTTTCCCTTTTTCTCCTTAAAAATCAATGAACCAGTCGGACATCCCCCGAGGGCTATTGGTTTGCGAGAGGGTGCAGGCCAGGCTGAGGGACCCCCTCCCCAAGTGCACAAATTTTCATTCACCAGGCCTCTAGTTAAAATTATAAAACTCTTAGAGGAAAACAAAGATGGAAATCTTTGTGACCTTGAATTAGTTTTTTTAGACATGATACCAAAAGTACAAAGAAAAAATAAATTGTAATTCATCAAAATTTAAAACTTTTGTGCTTCAAAGAACACTATTTAAAAAGTGAAGAAATAACCCAAAGATTGGGAAAGGATTTTTACAAATCCTATATCTGATAAAGATTTAGTATCCAGACTCTATAAAAAACTCTTACCATTGAACCATAATCAGAAAACTAATCCAATTTTCTAAAGGGCAAAAGGTTTTTTTAATATATTTATTATCGATGAGAGGAAAGGCGAGGGAGAGAGAGAGAAACATCAGTGATGAGAGAGAATTGTCAATCAGCTGCCTCCTGCATGCCCCACACTGGGGATCGAGCCCAGAACCTGGGCATATGCCCCAACTGGGAATCGAACCGTGACCTCCTAGTTCATAGGTCGACACTCAACCACTGAGCTACGCTGGCCAGGCTAAAAGGCAAAAGACTTTAATAGAAATTTCTCCACAGAGATATATAAATGACCAATAAGCACATGAAAAGATGCTCAACAACATTAGTCTATGGAAATCTGAATCAAAACCTCTTCATACCCATGAAGATGGCTATAATGAAAAAAGTCAACGTGTTGGCAGGGATGTGGAAAAATTGGAAACCCTCATACATTGCCAGTGAGAATATAAAATGGTATAGCCATTGTGGAAAACTTTGGCAGGTCTCAAAAACTTAAACATGGAGTTACCATATGGTCCAGGAATACTATTCCTAAAAATAAACCCAGAAAAACTGAAAATATTCATACAAAAACTTGTACACAAATGTTCATAATAGCATTATTCATAATAGCCAAAAAGTGGAAACAATCCATATGTTCATCAACTGGTAACTGGATAAACAAAATGTGACACTACCCATATAATTTAATATTATTCAACTATAAAAATGAATGGCATACAGATACATGCTATGAAACTTGAAAACATGCTAAGTGAAAGAAACAAGACACAGAGGCCACATATCATCTGATTACATTTGTATGAAATGCCCAGAAAACACATATCTATAAAGAAAAGGAACTAGATTACTGACTGCAAATGATTGGAGCAGAAAAGGAGGAATGAGAAGTGACTGCTAATGAGTACAGGGCTTCCTTTTTGAGTTGATAAAAATGTTCTGGATTTAGATAGCAGTGGTAGTCCAATATACTAAATTTACTAAAAATCACTAAATTGTACTTAAAAATTTGAATTCTGAGATACGTAAATTATGTCTCAATAAACATCTTATTTCAAAAATCAGAGTTTGTCCACAGAATTATAACAGATTCCATATAACTAAAGCACAAGTCTCAAAATATGAAGTTACAGAAGATGAGGCATGGTAGGAAGTCAAAAATGGTTCTAATCATGCCAGATCATTACTGTGTGAACTTTGTATGCAGAAGGTGAGGAAACCATAGGAAGATTTTAAGCAAAGGTATATATTTATCAGATTTGCATTAGAAAGTAATTAGTAATTACACTCTTATACATGAGCAATACAAAGAAAAATGGAGCCCTGACCAGTTTGGCTCAGTGGATAGAGCATCAGCCTGTTTACTGAAAGGTCCTGGATTTGATTCCAGTCAAGGGCACATGCCTGGGTTGTGGGCTTGATCCCAAAAGGGGCGTGCAGGAGGAAGCTGATCATGATTCTCATCATTGATGTTTCTATCTCTCTCTCCTTCTCCCTTCCTCTCTGAAATCAATAAAATTATATACATTAAAAAATGCAAAAAAAATAAAGATATCATTTATAATAGCAACAAAAAATAAAAGCACTTGAGGAATAAATCAAATAGAAGATGCATGAGATCTTTAGAAGGGAAATTATAAAACTTTAATAAAATACAAAGAAAACTTAACCGGAATTTGTATGTTTGTTTAATGAAAAAGAAGGCTATTATAAAGATTTCCATTTCTCACACAGTATTTGATAAATTCATTATAATTCAAATAAAATTTCTACTAGTTTTTTATGGACTTGGATATGCTGATTCTAAGAATCACATAGAAGTGCAAAGAATTAAAAATACCTAACAATTTTTAAAAGGAATAAGATGTAGTGGCGTTAGTCACTTTACCAATTATCAAGATTATAAACTCTGATAAGATTATATGGTAATGGCATAGAAATAAATATTTAAATTACCAAATACAGAATATAAAATAACTATGTTCCACCATATTTAAAGAAACAAAATAGGAAATTGAGAGCATAAAAGGGGATCCATAGATTATCGAAACTGATGATAAAAATATGGCCAGGCAATTTTATAATACAAATTTAATTTCTAATATGAAAAAATACAATAACTAAAAAGGGTAACAGCATATGAAGCACATGTGCAAGAGGGAACTGGAACATATATTCTGAATGCAGTAGAATGCTGATATGTACCAAAATGCAGCACAAAGAGTTAAAGATGGAAGCTAGGAAAGGTTATGAGACTTGGAGTTTACAGTGAGAAGATTCAATAAACATCTGTCATCTAAGAGAACTGGGAAGAAGCATTATTAGGATAGATACGGTTGAGAATTCTCCAGAACTGATGAAAAACACCAATCCGCCAGATTTTTTTTTTTTAATTTTTAGTAATTTCAGAGAGGAAGGGAGAGGGAGAGAGAGGCAGAAACATCAATGATGAGAGAGTATTATTGATTGGCTGCCTCCTGCACGCCCCCCACTGGGGATAGAGGCCACAACCTGAGCATGTGCCCTTGACCAGAATCAAACCCAGGACCTTCCAGTCTGTAGTCCAATGCTCTATCACTGAGCCAAACTACCTAGGGCCGCCAGATTTTTTTAAAACCAAGAATTCTAAAATAAAGTAACAGAAAACCACATTCATACCATCACAGTGAAACAATGAGTATAGCACCAAAAATAAGACATCAAAGCCATCAGTGAGAAAAGACAGATTACCCAAAAAGACAATTAGAGTGATTACCAACTTTCAACAGCAAAATACCTTCAAAATACTAAAAGAAAATAACTTTCTGCCAGATTCTATATCAAGAAAAACTCTATAGAATGAAGATAAAATAAAGATTTTTCAGGCTAACAAAATTACCTTCACTAAAGGAATTTTAAAGGAAGAAGGTATCAGAATGAGCCTAGATGAAGAGCACTGACTTATAAAGCAATAAATATAATGTCTAATTTGTGATTTAAAGAAAAGTGTAGATGTAAAATCCTGGACAATATTATAAATCAGTAGAAGAGAATAATAAAAGTCAGAGCATTCTAAGCTTCTTATAATATTTGTGAGGCCTACAAATACTAACTTTAGTCTTCTGTTAACCAGTGCAAGTACAAAGAATTTAGTATATAACTTCTAATTAATGGAGGAGAAAAAATAAAATGAAGGAAAGAGAACCTTAATCAGTCCAAAACAAAGCAAGAAAATAATTCTAAGATAATTGGCAAGCATTATTTGAAGAGACTGAAGAGGAGTCATGGGAAAAAGCAGGAGACAAATTAGAAAGGCATTTCAGCATTAAAAAAAAAAAAAGGTCTCAAAGACACAGGATGATCATTAAAATAAAAGGGAAGCGGGAGTAGGTAAAGATGAAGAGCTTTTTGCCAACAATATTTTTGGATTACTTTATAGCAAAAGTTAATTCTCTATTCCTTGTGACATTCACACACACACACACTAAAAGCTATTTCAATAATCCAGGCAATAAATATTAGTTATTCACAGGAAGGAGGTGACAAACTATCTCAATCATCTAAGACAGATAAGTCATTGATTTGGTGAGAACTTCAGGTTTTCAAAAGTTTTAAAATATATTTTAATAGTTTGATATCATGTCTATTCCAGAGGCAAGGAAGCCTGGACTACAGAGAGATTTGGGAATTTTGTGATTGTGAATAGATCCATCACATAGAGATATTGTGAGGAAATATAGGACAGTTAAAACACCAGCACTAGGCAAAGGAAGAATTACTCGGTGAGCATTATGAAATGTTCTAACTCCACCTTAAAATATTTTGGACAACTGCTATTAAAAAATTAAAAGAAAATTCATAAATACACAGAAAGGTTTACTAAGGTTTTAAATATATTCACCCTTCAAAAACTTGTTTAAAATTTCATATGGTCTGGCCAGTGTGGCCGAGTGGCTGAGCGTCAACCTATGAACCAAGAGGTCACGGTTCGATTCCTGGTAAGGGCATATGCCCGGGTTGTGGGCTCGATCACCAGTGGGTGGTGTGCAGGAGGCAGCCAATCAATAATTCTCTCTCATCATTGATGTTTCTATCTCTCTCTCCATCTCCCGTCCTCGTTAAAATCAATAAAAAATATATTTAAAAAATAAATAATAAAACTTAGTATGTATTACATTTAGATACTTCTTATATAAGCAAGGCAATTCAAACTAAAGTCCATTAATAAATGAGTTGTTTGGCACTTTTACATTTTAGATAGTTACTTTATAATACAAACTAGAGTCCCGGTTCACAAATTTGTGCACCAGTGGGGTCGCTTGGCCTGGCCTGTGGGGTTAGGCCGAAACTGGCTCTCCAACATCCCCCGAGAGGTCCTGGATTGCAAGAAGGCACAGGCCAGGCCGAGGGACTCCACCAGTGCATGCTCAGGGCCGGGGAGTGACACAGGAGGTTGGCCAGCCGGCAAGGGACCGTGGGAGCGCTCCAGGGTGTGTCTGGCTTGTCTCACTCAGTCCCAATTGGCTGGACCCCAGCATGAAGCTAACCTACCGGTCGGAGCGTCTGCCCCCTGGTGGTCAGTGCACATCATAGGGAGTGGTCAACCAGTCAACTGTCTGCCCCCTGGTGGTCAGTGTACTTTATAGAAGTGGTTGAGCAGCCTTAGCAAATCATTAGCACATTACGCTTTGATTGGATGAACGGCCAACCGGTAGACCGGACCCTTAGCATATTAGGCTTTTATTATATAGGACTAGAGGCCCGGTGCACAAAAATTTGGCACTCAGGGGGGCGGGGAGGGGGGTCCCTCAGCCCGGCCTATGCCCTCTCGCAGTCTGGGACCCCAAGGGAGATAACGACCTGCTGGCTTAGGCCTGCTCCCGGGTGACAGAGGGCAGGCCCAATCCCTAGGTGCAGCCCCTGGTCAGGCTCAGAGCAGGGCCGATTGGGGAGTTGGGGCACCACCCCCCGTCATGCACAGAGCAGGGCGGATCGGGAGGTTGCGATGCCACCCTCAGTCACACTCAGGCTAGGGCCAATGGGGGCTTGGGGCACCGCCCCCGTCACACTCAAGGCAGGGTCGATGGGGAGGTTGCGGCGCCACCCTATCACGCACAGAGCAGGGCCAATCAGTGGGTTGGGGCGTTGCCCCCTGTCACTCACAGAGCAGGACCCATCAGGGGGGTTGGGGCTCCGTACCCTGTCACGCACAGCGCAGGGTCGATCAGGGGGTTGTGGAGCTCCCCCGTCATGCAAAAAGCAGGGTTTATCAGGGGGTTGGGGAGCTCCCCCGTCACGCACAGAGCAGGGCCCATCAGGGGGATGGGGAGCTCCCCCCTGTCACGCACAGAGCAGGGCCCATCAGGGGGTTGGGGAGCTCCCCCCTGTCACTCACAGAGTAGGGCAGTTGGGCCACCGCCCCGTCACACACAGAGCAGGGCCGATCAGGGGGTTGGGCGCCGCCCTCTATCACCCACAGAGCAGGGCTAATCAGGGGGTTGGGGCACCGCCACTCTCACACTCAGGGCAGAGCCGATGGGGAGGTTATGGCTCTACCCCATCACACACAGAGCAGGGCCCGTGGTGGGGGGTTGGGGCGCCGCACCCTGTCACACACAGAGCCGCAGGGCAATCAGGGGGTTGGGGAGCTCCCCCCTATCAGGCACAGAGCAGGGCTGATCAGGGAGTAGGGGCATCTTCCCCTGTCACAAACAGAGCAGGGCAGATAGGGAGGTTGTGGCCCCGCCCCCTGTCACACACAGAGCCGCAGGGCGATCAAGGGGTTTGGGCTCTGCCCCCTGTCACGCTGATCCCAGTGCCGGGAGGCCTCTCGGCTCCACTGATCCCGGTGCTGGGAGGCATATTACCCTTTTACTATATAGGATAGAGGCCTGGTGCACGGGTGGGGCCGGCTGGTTTGCCCTGAAGGGTGTCCTGGATCAGGGTGGGGGTCCCCACTGGGGTGCCTGGTCAGTCTGGGTAAGGGGCTGAGGGTTGTTTTCAGGCTGGTGGGTGACTGAAGCTCCCAACCGCTCCTTTTTTTTTTTTTTTTATTCTGGGCCAGCTTTAGCTCTGGTTCCAGCTCTGAGGCCTCTGCTGCTGAAAGCAGGTACCTGGTTTGTTTGGGTTCTATAATCGAAACACTGTATCAACTCCAGCTCTGAGATCCCAGCTGGCTGGCTGAAAGCAGGTTTCTGGGGTTTTGTTTAGCCTCTGTATTTTAACAATGTTTCAAACTGCAAGCTCAGAGGCCGGCAAGGCAGGCGGAGAACGTTGGTTTCCTCCATCACTGAAGCAAGCAAGCCTCATGTTAGCTTCAAGCTGCCTGGCTGCCGGCCACCATATTGGCTGGCAGTTAATTTGCATATCGTCCTGATTAGCCAATGGGAAGGATAGCGGACATATGGCTAATTACGATGTTTCTCTTTTATTAGATAGGATTATATAGGACTAGAGGCCTGGTGCATGAAAGTCATGCACGGGCGGCAGGGAGGGTCCCCTCAGCCCAGCCTGCACCCTCTCCAATCCAGGACCCCTCGGGGGATGTCCGACTGCCAGTTTAGTCCCAATCCCAGGGATCGGGCCTAAACCGGCAGTCGGACATCCCTCTCACAAACCAGGACCGCTGGCTCCTAACTGCTCACCTGCCTGCCTGATCGCCCCTCTCTGCCCACCCCCGCCAGCCTGATCACCCCTAACTGCTTCTGTCTGCCGGCCTGATCACCCCTAAATGGCCCCTCTGCCGGCCTGGTCATCCCAACTGCCTCCCCGCCAGCCTGGTTGCTCCCAACTGCCCCCCGCCGCCAGCCTGATCACCCCTAACTGCCCCCCCCCAATGGCCTGGTCGCCCCTAACTGCCCCCCACTGCCAGCCTGGTCACCCTAAGTGCCTCCCCCTGCCAGCCTGGTCATCCCTTACTGCCCCCCCCACCAGCCTCGTTGCCCCCAACTGCCCCCACTGCCAGCCTGGTCGCCCCACGCAGCCTGCTGTTCAGTCATTTGGTCGTCCCTCACTAACCCCCCTGCCGGCCTGGTCGCCCCACGCAGCCTGCTGTTTGTTTGTTACTGTGATGGTGTCCTGAGCAATTTGCATATTCCTCTATTATTAGCATAGATTATATTTTTCTTAAATAAAAACAGCTCTATTTCAAAGTTTTGAAGACAGGTGTAGTTCAAGCTATTCCAATTTAAAATATTAATATGAAATGATCAGAGAAAAAACCAAACCGTTTTTTTTACAATACACGGAATTTAGGCTCATCTGATACTAGATAATTTGCATATATAACTAGTATTTAGTTCATTAAAGTAGTTAAAATCACACACAACAGCCTATGGTTAGCAAACAAAAACCACTACAAACTGTACTACAAATACACACATGAGCAAGTTAGGAAGCATGGTAATTCTACATCATCCAATCCAAGTAAGATAAACCTTTCATAAGTCACAAAGGATATAGAGTGTACTGCACGGGATATGTTAACTCCTCCTGGCACTATCCTTTGTCACTATACTGGCCCTAACATGCCCATGCCTATGCATACACTTTGTATAACAATCTCAAGTGTGCCAAGTAAACACATCACCTCCTATAATTACTTCAAAAGGAGTAAGAGGAGATTACTGAGAAAAATCGCAGCACAGAGCCGAACTTATCAGCAGAGAACCAGTATCTATTACTTCAAGGCCTGATACCAAAACCTTGGCTGAGAAAACAGATGCATATTTAAACATTCTGTGTAAGCCTAAGCAAAGCACACTCTACAATGCTTAAATCCGTTTATCTTGGTGTTAGTAAATAGAAACAAGACACAAATTCAAAGAATAGCTCGTATAATTTGTCCTTCTCAAAGACAGCTCAAGTCTATATTCTGATTACTTGTTTCTGTCAGGCAGAGTGCTGCATATTCTTCGCACCAACTTCCACCATTCCCTGGGCTTAATACTCCATTGACTAAATACAGTTTATCCTATTAATGGAAAACCACCCAGTATTATCTAACTTAGTGCTCTCCAACTAGTTGGCCAGCCCCCTGGTTAAATGACTGAGTCTGCTTTCAGCCTGAGTTGACCTGCAGGGACCTCCAACCACAACAGAACAACTTTGTGGGCTGAGAAGGAATCATCTTGGCACACCTATAACCCATTGTGGCACCACTGGTACGGCCACTGAACATCAGTAGGGAGATCTTGGCTAAACTCTTCTGATACTCAGAGATAAGACTAGACACCTCCTTACAAAGATTTGCTGTACTTTTGATAGAAAACCCAACCAAACTTATACATAAAACTTTTTAATTACACACACACACACACACACACACACACACACACACACACACACACTTGAATCAGCACCAAAATCTCCTCCAATGAAAAGTATTTATATATAGGTTAGAAACATAAATTCTCTATACACTTTCGCTTCCCAGTATTTTCATGCATATTATAAGTACTTACAGCCATTATTATGTCACTAAAATACAAAACCTTGAATATCATATTTTAACTGTTAACATCACAGAAAATCAAGTATACTACAAATACAATTTACATAACGTTTGTGCGTTCTGAAATCTGCAGTATTTGTGTTTTCCTGAGGAAAGGGTCTATATAAATTTCACTAGATCCTCAAAGAAATATGCAATCCAAAAACATTATTTTTACTGCTCTTACTGGGATATGCAACAAAAAAGAACGTTTTCCAAATTCTGGTCCTCTATGTCCCCTTCCTAAAATTTTCTATTTAACTGGCTTCTAAGGGTACATGACCTTTCTTGGCCTCAGATTCCTTCTCTGCAAAAATGGAAAGGGTGCTGTTGCCTGTCTGCTTAAGAACTGTTGAACACATTAAATTGGCAATGCAAGAGGAAGTTCTCTAGACAATTAGATGTCTCTATCAAAATATGTCAGTGCAAAATAATTTAGTTATGTTTATCATTGATATTTTATCTGCTAAAACAGTATACAAAGGCATTTAAAATTTCAGAGAGAACAAGTACTGTATTTTATAGTAAAAAATAAAATAAAAAACCCAACCTCTATCTTAAAATCATTGATATGCCCAGCCTTTGGTTCTTTCATTCAGTTTGTGGATCTTTAAGACGTGTAGGTTTAGGATCCAAGATGGCAGCTGACAGGACGACAGTGAGGAAGAGAGTGTGAGTGAGAGAGTGAAAGGGAAGTGCGTGGACGTGTGGGGCATGTGTGTGTGAGGTGAGGGGCAGTTGTATTCTGCAGGACTGTTGAGGACTGGCAGACAGGCTCCCCTGGACAGGAAGCCTCTGCTACCGCTGCCTTCACTCCTGGGCCGGCGGGCTCTGCCGCAGAGACCGCCATCTTGAAGGGGAGAGCAGCTGTGACTAGGGGCCCACCCTTAGCTCCACCGGGGACCCTACAGCCACACCAGCCAGGGACCAGCCTCAGCTGCAAACCCACAAACACCATGATTCCAGCTTCCCCAGCCATGGGCACCTAAAAAGTTTGTCCAGGGGGAGACAAGGTGGCAGCCAAATAGAGAGACGGGTATTGTGCCTTCTCACGGAGCAGATAGAAGACAGAGTGAAAGCAATCCTGAGAGAGAAGTTCAGACCTACCTAGAAAAACAAGAAAAAATGGTAATAAATTATCTAACTTTAAACTCAAAGAATTAGAAGGAGAGCAAAAAGAAAAGCCCAGAGTGAGCAAAAGGAAGGAAATAATAAAGATCAGAGCAGAAATAAATGACATAGAGACCAAAAAAAAAAAAAAAAGATCAATAAAACCAAGAGCTGGTTTTTTGAAAGGATAAACAAGATTGATGAACCTCTAACCAGGCTCACCAAGAAGCAAAGAGAGAGAACCCAAATAAACAAAATCAGAAATGAAAGAGGTGAAGTAACAACTTACACACTAGACATACAAAGGATTATGAAAAAAATACTATGAACAACTCTATTCCAACAAAGTGGACAACCTAGGAGAAATGAACACATTCTTAGAAAAATACAAGCTTCCAAAACTCAATCAGGAAGAATCAAAAAACCTGAATAGGCCGGTAACTACCGAAGAAATTGAATCAGTAATCAAAAATCTCCCAGCAAACAAAAGCCCTGGTCTGGACAGATTTACAGAGAAGTTCTATCAAACATTCAAAGAAGAACTAAAACCTATCCTCCTCAGACTATTCCGAAAGATTTAAGAGGAAGGCACACTTCCAAGCTCTTTCTATAAAGCCAGCATCACGCTAATACCAAAACCAGATAAAGACACCACAAAGAAAGAGAACTAGAGGCCATTATCCTTGATGAGAATAGATGCCAAAATTCTCAACAAAATTCTAGCAAATCAGATCCAGCAGTACATTAGAAAAATCATACACTATGACCAAGTGGGATTTATTCTGGGGATGCAAGGATGGTACAATATCCGCAAATCAATAAATGTGATACACCACATAAACAAACTGAGAAATAAAAATCACATAATCATATCAATCAATGCAGAAAAAACATTTGACAAACTCCAACACCCTTTCTTGATAAAAACTCTCAGCAAAGTGGGAATAGAGGGATTATACCTCAACATAATAAAAGCCATATTTGATAAACCTATAGCCAACATCATACTCAATGGGCAAAAACTAAATCCATTTCCCTTGGAACAGACAGGGATGCCCACTTTCACCACTCCTGTTCGACATAGTACTGGAAGTGCTAGCCATAGTGATCAGACAAAAAGAAGAAATAATAAGCATCCAAATTGGAAAAGAAAAAGTAAATTTGTCATTATTCACAGATGACATGATACTATACATAGAAAACCCCAAAGACTCCATCAAAAAACTACTAGACTTAATAAATGAATTCAGGAATGTAGCAGGATACAAAATTAACACCCAGAAATCTATGGCTTTTTACACACCAACTAGAAGCCCGTTGAACAAAGATTCGCACGATAGGCCTTCCTTCCCCTTGCTGCCAGCACCAGTTTTCCTCTGGCACCTGGAATCCAGGCTTTTGGTCCGGCCGCAGCAGAGAAGCCAAGCCTCGAGGCTAGACTTTCCCCTCCGGCTGCAGCGAGGCTTGGCTTATCCCGTCTGGCCGCAGCGAGGCTGGGCTTCTCCCCTCTGGCCGCAGCAAGGCTTGGCTTCTCCACTGCAGTCTTCAGTCTTCAGTCTTCACTCCGGCCGGAGCCTTCAGTCTTCTCTCTGCGCCTGCTTATACAAATTAACCACCATCTTTGTTGGGTTAATTTGCATAGTCACTCTGATTAGCTGGTGGGTGTAGCGGAGTGACACCAATTTGCATGTTTCTCTTTTATTAGTGTAGATCAGTGGTTCTCAACCTGTGAGTCGCAACCCCTTTGGGGGTCGAACGACCCTTTCACAGGGATCGCCTAAATACATCCTGCATATCAGATATTTACATTACGATTCATAACAGTAGCAAAATTACAGTTATGAAGTAGCAACGAAAATAATTTTATGGTTGGGGGTCACCACAACATGAGGAACTGTATTAAAGGGTCAAGGCACTAGGAAGGTTGAGAACCACTGGTGTAGATATTGAACTCACAGAAAGAGAAACTAAAAAAAAATCCCACTTATCACTGCACCAAAAAAATTAAGATACTTAGAAAAAAACCTAACTAAGAAGGTAAAAGACCTACATACTCTGAAAACTATAGGACTGAAAAAAGAGATAGAGGAAGACATAAACAAATGGAAGAACATACTCTATTCATACACTAGTAGAATCAACATCATTAAAATGTCCATACTACCCAAAGCAATTTATAGATTCAATGCAATCCTCATTAAAATACCAACGGCATATTTCACAGACCTAGAACAAACTCTCCGAATAATTATATGGAATAGAAAAAGACCCCAAATAGTGGCAGCAATCCTGAGAAAGAACAAAGTTGGAGGGATCATAATACCAGGTATCAAGCTATAATACAAAGCCACGGATCTCAAAACTATCTGGTACAGGCATAAGAACAGACATAAAGACCAGTGGAATAGAATAAAGGACCCAGAAATAGACGCAAGGCATTATGCTCAATTAATATTTGACAAAGGAGGCAAGAGCATACAATGGAGTCAAGACAGTCTCTTCAAAAAATGGCGTTGGGAAAATTGGACAGATACATGCAAAAAAATGATACTAGACCACCAACTTACAACAAAAAACAAACTCTAAATGGTTTAAAGGACTTAAATGTAAGATCAGAAATCATAAAAATCTTAGAAGACTCCATAGGCAGCAAAATATCAGACATATGTCATAGCAATATCTTTACCGATACAGCTCCCAGGGCAATGGAAACTAAGGAGAAAATAAACAAATGGGACTACATCAAAATAAAAAGCTTCTGCACATAAAAAACAACAAAACAAACAAACAAACAAAAATCAACAAAACAAAAAGAAAGCCCACTGCATAGAACATATTTGCCAATGTTATCACTGATAAGGGTTTAATCTCCAACATTTACAGGGATCTCATACAACTTAACAAAAGGATGATAAACAGCCCAATCAAAAAATGGGCAACGGACCTAAATAGATACTTTTCGAAAGAAGACATAAGGCCACGAGACATATGAAAACAAGCTCAAAGTCACTAATCATCTGAGAGATGCAAATCAAAACGACAATGTGGTACCATCTCACACCTGTCAGAATGGCTATCATCAACAAATCAACAAATTTCAAGTGCTGGAGAGGATGTGGAGAAAAAGGAACCCTCTTGAACTGCTGGTGGGAATGCAGATTTGGTGCAGCCACTGTGGAGAACAGTATGGAGTTTCCTCAAAAAATTAAAAATGGATCTCCCATTTGACACAGTGATCCCACTTCTAGGAATATATCCCAAGAAAAGAGAAACACCAATCAGAAAGGACATATGCACCCCTATGTTCATAGCAGCACAATTCACCATACCTAAGATTTGGAAACAGCCTAAGTGCCCATCAGCAGATGAGTGGATTAAAAAACTGTTGTACATGTACACAATGGAATACTATGCTGCTGTAAAAAAGAAGGAACTTTTACCATTTGCAACAGCATGGATGGAACTGGAGAGCATTATGCTAAGCAAAATACGCCAGAAAAATATAAATATCAATGATCTCACTCATATGTGGGATATAATGATCAACATAAACTGATGAACAAAAATAGATCCAGCCATAACTGGTTTGGCTCAGTGGATAGAGCGTCGGCCTGTGGTCTGAGGGGTCCTGGGTTCGATTCTGGTCAGGGGCATGTGTGTTGGTTGCGGGCACATCTCCGGTGGGGGGTGTGCAGGAGGCAGCTGATCGATGTTTCTCTCTCATCGATGTTTCTGACTCTCTCTCTCTCTCCCTTCCTCTCTGTAAAAAATCAATAAAATATATTTAAAAAAATAGATCCAGAGACAAGGTATTTGGGGGGGGGGGGCGGGGGGGACTAGAGATCAACCAAAGGACTTGTATGCATGCATATTAACATAACCAATGGACACAGACACTGTGGCAGTGGGGGCTTGTTCTCAGGGATGGCATTGGCGGGGGGGGGGGGGGTCAATCAGCAAAAAAGGAGACATATGTAATACTTTAAACGATTAAAAAAAAAAAAAAAGACATGTAGGTTTAGCCCTAGCCTGTTTCGCTCAGTGGATAGAGCGTCAACCTGCAGACTAAAGGGTCCCAGGTTCGATTCCAGTCAAGGGCACATGCTAGGGTTACAGGCTCCATCCCTAGTAGGGCAGGAGGTAGCCAATCAATGATATCCTCTCATCATTGATGTTTCTATCTCTCCCTCTTCCTTCCTCTCTGAAATCAATAAAAATATATATTTTTTTTAAAAGACATGGAGGTTTATATTAGAATATAAGACATGTAGGTTTATATTAGAATATATTTTGCTTGAATGAGCATATCAATAGTTATGTGCACTTTTTACTTAATGATGACTAAAATGAAACTCTTGAGTAAGAGAATTCCAGGTACCCACTAGATCTTTGTTAAAACTACTGCACACCTTGCCCGGCCAGTGTGGTTCAGTGGCTGAGCATCAACCATGAACCGGAGGGTCACAATTCAATTCTGGTCAGAGCATATGCCCAGGTTGGGGGCTTGATCCCCAGAAAGGGGCATGCAAGAGGCAGCTGATCAGTAATTCTTATCATTGATGTTTCTATCTCTCTCTCTCTCCCTCTCCCTTCCTCGCTGAAATCAATAAAAAACATATTTAAGAAAAACACTGTACACCTGAAGTAATCTATTCAGAAACTAAGAAAGAGTCACACCTTTGGAAGAACATGGTCATAACATTTTTAAGAACAAACTGTCTTCAGAGTGAAATAACTTGTAGAAATGCAGTAGAAAGAAAACTAAAAAAAGAAAACCATTTTTCCTTCTCCCTTGGTGAGGCTCTATATATGTTAATATTTCTAAAATTATTCCTATGACCTAAAAATTCTTAATGGACTTTGACCCTAAAAAGCCCAGATAATAAAGAGAGCCTTAGAAACGGTTTTCTCACAAACACCCAACAGGTACTATGTTGCCTTTTTCTTTCTTTCTTTCAACTAAAATCTTATCAGATTTATTATAATTCTCACATTTATGACTGCAATATTTTTCTCTACTGACCTGACTTACCTGCATTTAGGGAAACACCAGTTATTTTAAAACATACCAGATTGCTAGACCTTCATAGATAGAGTCTATGTCTTTTTATCTTCAATCCCTACGGTCTAAGTGATAAGATAATAAGAATATATTCCTAATTAAAGGTAAGTTATCATCTCTCAAAATCATGATAATCAAAATATTTTTTTTGCAATGCTGAAAAGGGCAACCATTTACAATACAATACAAAGCACATGGGACCAAGCTTATAAAGTTGCAGGACCCAACTGAAGAAAAACTTCAGAGAGATGTAAAAGATTTTAATAAAATGGAAAGACATGCTATGTTCCTGTAAAAGAATACTCAATACTGTCAATGTGCTAATCCTCCCTTCCCTCCCTCCCCCAATCCCAGGTTAATAGGCAGTTTTAATGCTCTCCAGTAATGCCCATCAAAATCCCAACACTGCAGAATTACATGGACCCTTCTCTAAACTTATGATTCAATGTCTGGGACTGAAGTCCAGGAGTCCGTTCAATCAGCACACCAGGTGAAGTTTAAGAACCCTTGCATTACTTCTGCTATCTACTAATGATCAACCTGGACACCATTAACAAAGCAACTACTCATCATGAACTATTCTGATCACCTTTGGGGGTCTTTTTCTCTCCCTCTTTGGAGACTAGCGTAAGGAGAATATGACTGGGAAGAGCAGCACCGGCATCACCTGAAAGCTTGCTGGTAATACAGAATCTCAGGCCCCACCCATATGTACCCTGTCAGAAACTACTTTAATAAATCCCCAGGTGAGAGGCATATACTTTTTTAAAAATAAGACTCCCCAGGATTACAATGTTTAAAAAGTTAATACTAGTACATGTAAAACAAAGCAGCTATTCAAGTACAGGGGCATACATATTCCTCCTGTACTTCCCTACTCCATCACCAGCCCCTAGGTCCCCTCATCACACTACTATTCATAAAACTGGAATGAAATCACTAATTTTGACCTTCCTTTCCTTTATTTTCAGCCACAATATAGTTTCTCTATCCTTATCCCCATTTTCTTTCCTACAGTGGAAAATTCAGATTTTAGAATGAATGTTTTTGGTGGGGTTTTTTTTGCAGAACTGAAAATGACTGTGTATTAACTTAGTTCTCTACTAATTCTACTTTTTTCTCCCTTTCTTGTATCTCAAAACTCCTCCATTCCTAAATTCAAAGCCTGTCTATTAGGTTTCAATCATCTCTCACCCATTCATAATTTCCTTCTCACCGGAATATAGGTTTCAAAAGCATCAGATTGTAATCAATTTTTCTATATTGCTATTTAATTTGGCTTTTCTTCACATCTTCAGCATTATGCTAGCCTCTCCTTGGGACTACTATTAAGTATAATGATCTATATATATAAAAGGCTAATATGCAAAGTGTCCTTGCGGGAGTTTGACCTGGAGACTGGGAGTTCTATCACTTGCTATGACATGCACTGGCCACCAGGGGGTGGCACGGAATGAAGGAAGGCCCCAGCTGGCAGCTGGCTGCCAGAAGGAAGGCCCCAATTGGCTCTGATCGCCGGCCAGGCCTAGGGACCCTACTCGTGCATGAATTTCATGCACTGGGCCTCTAGTTAAGTATAATGATCTACAGCTTCAACTTTTCCAAGTCTGGCTCAACAAAGTCTTGTCCTCTGCACCTCTACAACCCATCATCCACTTTCTGCAGACTGCCTGCAAAGCTCTCTTTACCCTATTACCATGCTCGTGCATCTCACCCAAACTAACCATCAGGTGGGGGCTCGTCCCAGGCTCTTTTTTCCAACAAATTTTAATAAGTGGCTGTGCTAGCCTCTGGACCACAGTTTTTAAGTAGGACATCATAGGTGTGCATTCAGTCTTTTCGGGGAGAAAGACAAAAATAGGTTATTATGGCATACTGTGATGAACCCTATGGGCAATGTAACTGAGGTAAAAAGGGTTGTAATAAAAACTACTATTGCCCTAGCCGATTTGGCTCAGTGGATAGACCATCACTCCACGGACTGAAGCATCGAGGGGTCGATTCCAGTGAAGAGCGTGTATCTCAGTTGCAGGCTCAATCCCTGGCCCCAGGCAGGGCATGTATGGGAGGCAACCAATCGATGTGTCTCTCTCACACCAATGTTTCTCTCTGTCTCTTCCCCATGGTACCTTCCCTAAAAATCAATGAAAAAGTATCCTCAGGTGAGGACTAACAAAATAATAATAACAACAACAACAACCACAACAACTATGGCCCATCCTACAACCTATGAACCAGGAGGTCACAGTTCAATTCCCGGTCAGGGCAAATGCCCAGGTTGCAGGCTTGATCTTTAATTGGGGCCATACAGGAGACAGCCAATCAATGATTCTTTCTCATCATTGATGTTTCTATCTATTGCTCTCTCTCCCTTCCTCTCTGAAATCAATAAAAACATATTTAGCCCTGACTGGTTTGGCTCATTGGATAGAGCGTTAGCCTGAGGACTGAAGGGTCTCAGGTTTGATTCCAGTCAAGGGCATGTACCTTGGTTGCGGGCACATCCCCAGTGGGGGGTGTGCAGGAGGCAGCTGATCGATGTTTTTCTCTCATCGATGTTTCTAACTCTCTATTCTTCTTCCTTCCTCTCTGTAAAAAAAAAATCAATAAAATGTATTTTTAAAAAATAAAAACATATTTAAAATAGTAATAACAACAACTATGGTTGGTGTACCCTCAATCCAGCATTCTCTCTTCACTTAAGCAGGCACTGAAATTTCATTGTTGTAGAAAGTCTTTCTTGATGAGAACTGACAACATAAGCCAAGAATTGATGACCTAAACAGCATCACAGACCTACCACCACAACTAAACGTATAACCACTTAATTCAGATATCCTCTAATTCAGTGGTTTAGTTATATAATCCCACTTATGATTAGAGATAAATAGTAAACAAGCATCCCATAACTTCATCTTTGGAATTTACTACTATCTTTACACACATTTAATATTTTATTTTCAACCTCTATGAATCCTCAAATTAAAAAATTCACACATTTGATCAGGTTCCCATCATGAAGTGTATGGAAGCCCGATTCAGCAGTGGATTGTGCCAGCCTCTTTGGCATTCAGAGCATCTTCCCACAGAAACAATCGTACGTGTGATAATTAGGTTCTCGGGTCAACATGCAGCCTAGTACTAATAATACTGTAATATCTAATGTCTCTCTACAAAAACATTTCTATGGGAACATTCATTCAAGGTTCCAACTTGAGAGGCCAAGAATGCATCTCACTACACCACCAGCATCTCAAGGTTAGCCCAGCTTACCTAACTGAGAAAGGGATTCCCCAGATCCAAGCCACGAGCAGCGCCCAAGTAACTACAAGCAACAACTGGGATGTGTGACCTACAAATTCTACAGCAGTCCCTAACTTTTCTTTGTTCGTGTGTACCTTGGAGAATATACTGAAAGCCATAAGCCCTCTCCTAAGAAAAACACACGTAGATGTCTGTGAACCCCAAGTGAACAATCCCAACTGCAAAGTGTAGGTCCACAAAATAAACTCTACACTATAAACTAGTATTTTCCAACATATATCCAATATAATGTGAGCAACATACATAATTTTAAATTTTCTAGTAGCTACATTCAAAAAATTAAAAATCAGTGAATTTTAATACATTTAACCCAACTGACCCAAAATACTATTATTTCAACAAGTAATCAACATTGTACAAATATTAATATCTTTTACAGTTTTTTCACATTAAGGCTTTAAAATTCCAAATGTATTTTATACTTACAGTACATTTCAATTCAGACTAGCCACACTTCAAGCAGTAGATACATACTACTAGTGGCTACTGTATTAGACAGTTTTGCTAGACTATATAGTATATACCCAGCTATTCTCAAGCCCTTTGGGCTCAGGATGCCTTCACAGACCTAAATATTATTAAAGACTCCAGAGAACTTTTGTTTATGTGGGTTATATCAATTCATATTTGCCATACTAGAAATTTAAATTGGGAATTTTAAAAACTTTCAATTCCTTTAAAATAATAATAAACACATATCTTTATGAAAAACAGCTATATTTTTTCAAAACAAAAATTTAGAAAAAATGTCAATGTTTTACATTTTTGCAAAGCTCTTTAATTTTTGCCTTTGTAGAAGCATAATGGATTCTCATACCTACTTTTACAGTTAATCTCCTCTGTTATTTTGCCTAAATAAAAAATTTTTGATGAAAATCTAGCCTTACACATAATACGTAGAGGAAAGATGACGACTATCTTAACAGTCTTTTCAGATAACTATGGATATTCTTCTCTGCTATTAGAGCAAAAAGGACAATTAGTACTTTCTTAAACGTTAGTTACAATATGGTATCTAAAACCACATCACTAAATTTGTTGTACTATTACATTAAAATCCAATGGTCAGGCTGATGGTACTTTATATTTGTAACATCATGCATTTAAAAATATCAGTTCAGTGAGTTAAAGATATCTTCTATCACATATTTTTTAAATATTTATTTATAATATTACCTATCTCTTCAGAAAAACTTTCAAGTAATAGGAAGCTGTCAATTAAAAACTGTCAAGTTCACAATAGTAGATACACGTTTCCCAAAATTTTCTTTTGAAAGCTCATATTCCATGATTAGCAGAACTGTAGGTTGTTTTCCTTGAAGTAACAGGCTCACTTCATTAAATACCCAGCTATAAATGAACAATCATAGTTTGTCAGTCATTCTTTCAAATAGAAAAGGTTGTTCCATGAAAAAAGCAGCTATTTCAGGACAAAATACAATCACCCAAGTGCTTTTCCTCAAATACACTCCCACACCTCATTATGCAGCAAGTGTTTAATGTCTCCTTCTCGTACTTCACATACTAAAAAATGTGTGCTTAGAAATGGCCAATAACAAGCACAGGGAAATTTATTTAACATCACTTATCTTTAGGGAAATCAAATCAAAGCCACAATGATATACAACTTCATTCCCATTAGGATAGCTATTACAAATTTTTTTAAAAAAGAAAAGAGCAAGTGTTGGTGAGGATGAGGAGAAATTGTAACCCTTGTATACTGCTGGTGGGAATTTAAGAGTGCAGTTAATATGAACAATAGTATGGAAGGTCCCCATAAAGTTAAACATAATCCAGCAATTCCACTTCGAGGTATATACATACCAAAAAGAAATAAAAGCAGGGGCTAAGCAGATATTTGTGTGCTCATATTCATAGCAGCATTATTTACAACTAGAGGCCCAGTGCAGGTGCACTGGGGAGCGAGGGGGTCCCCTCAGCCTGGCCTGCTCGCTTTCGCAGTCCGGAAGCCCTTGGGGGATGTCTGACTGACGGACATCCTTATGTCCTTAGCGCTGCCGCAGAGGCGTGAGAGGCTCCCGCCAGCACTGCTACACTTGCCAGCGGTCAGCCCAGCTTCTGGCTGAACTGCGCTCTCCCCCCATACCCCCCACCCCCGTTTGAGAAAGTATTAATTGTCCTGGGAGCACACTGACCACCAGGGGGCAGCTCCTGCGTTGAGCGTCTGCCCCCTTGGTGGTCAATTCACATCATAGCGACTGGTCGTTCCACCATTCGGTCAATTTGCATATTACCCTTTTATTATATAGGGTAGCCAAAAGAGGCCCATAAGATGAATAAACAAAATGTGATATATACATAAATAGAATATTATTCAGTCTTAAAAAGGAAATTCTGATACATGCCACAACATGGACAAACCTTGAAGACATTATGCTAAGTGAAATAAGCCAGACACATGACAAATATTGTATGATTCCACTTATATGAGTTACTTAGAATAGTCAAATTTATAGAGACAGAAAACCAGAAGCTGGGGATAAGTGGGGAATAAGGAGTAGTGACTAAAGGGGACAGAGTTTCAATTTGGAAAGATGAAAAAGTTCTGGAGATAGATAGTAGTGACAGTTACATAACAATGTGAATATACTTTTGCCAATGAACTGTAAAGTTAAAAAATTAAAATGGCAACTGTTATGTTACATATATAGTTCCACAATCAAAAAATAAAAATAAAAAAGGACATGTACTTAAGGACCAAAATTGATAAAAGACTTTTTACTGCTTCATCAAGAACATTCTTTAAGAGAAACTGAGTTTATGTGACAGTGAAGAATAAATACAATGACTAGCTGCCAACTGTCTTGATTTGTGTTAAGGTACTAGCAGTTTGAACTCCCACCACAATTGCTTTTGAATCGCCAGTGCAAATACTGACACAATGTAAAAAGCAATTATGTCTTAGTATTGTAAACATAATTTTGACCTGATAGATCCCCTCAAAAGGTCTTGAGGTCCCTTCCCACAAATCACACTGAGAACCATTACTGAGGTCTATTCTTTCAGAAGTCAATTAATGATAGAAAGAGACAAAAAGATCACAGAAATTTTATTTTTGTTTTTGTTTGTCTTATCTTTTCAGGTGAGAGAAACAAGCAGGCATATATGCTGAACAGGAATCAGATATAGTAAGTATTAAGAAACAAGTAGAAAATAGAAGAAAAGCAGATAAATTGATGGAGAAAGGAACAAGAGCGAGAGGTAATGAGGGGTACAGCCTCTCAGGCTGGATGTAAAAGAGGGAAAGACATTACAGGTTGATTGGGGTGAGAGGTTACACTCTAAGTCCTGGGGATGTAATTTACAGCATGGGGACTATAGTTAATAATACTGTATTATATATTTGAAAGTTTCTGAACGAGTAATTTTTATTTTTATTTATTATTTATTTTTTGCGGGAGCCAGGAACAACGATCACCAGCTGCCCAAGTACCAAAATATTATGCTGCGAAATCTCTTGATGTCAATTCCGCACATAGAGCAATCAAGCTGCTCTACATGTGCCACTCACAGCAGAAGCCCTTTTTGAGAGAGTAAATCTTAAAAGTCTTCATCACAAATAAAAATCTGTAACTGTATGTGGTGATTAATGTTAACAAGACTTATTGTGGTGATCATTTCATAATATAAACAAACATCAAATCATTATCTTGTACACCAGAAACTAATATGTCAATTAGATCTCAATTTTTTAAAAATCTGTCTATTTAGAAAAATACAGATACTAGATAAAATGCTTCTTGATAATGACGGTGATAATTCCACAATTAAATGACATTAAAATTTTTTTCTTCTAATACTGTAAAATCATAAATCAAGCACCATTCCATTTTAACTTTTTACTTGCATGTGTACAAAAATATGCAACATATATCATAGAAGCAATGTCGGGTCATTTTTAAGAAAATTGTTTTAAGGGATCATTGGAATTTATTTCACTACAAAGACTCAAAGTTTAGTATTCCAGCTTTAAATCAAATGCATTTGTGCCATGGACTAATAAAATGAAAAGTTGAAAAAACCTGGTTTATTTTATTTTTAATAAATGTAGCACATATTTGTTAAATAAAATGCTAAAGGGATTTGATATTATAGCTCCTCTGACTCCAAGCTTTAATGTTTTCATAACCTTGAACTAGGAACAGGAAAAAGTGGAGAATAATAACTCAGCTACTTCTCTTCCTCTTTTCACTTTCCTTCTACCAGTGGTTCTCAACCTGTGGGTCGTGAACAATGAAATACATCGTGCATATCAGATATTTACATTACGATTCCTAACAGTAGCAAAATTAGTTCTGAAGTAGCAACGAAAATAATTGTATGGTTGGGGGTCACCACAACATGAGGAACTGTATTAAAGGGTCGCGGCATTAGGAAGGTTGAGAACCACTGCTTCTACCCTATAGAAGTCCTAGATATACTATGCTATACTTTAGGTTGAAGAACCTAAAGTACTGTGATTATATGTTAGTTACTTTACAGTTCACAAATGAATTATTTCACTTAGAAATGGACCTTTCTAGACTGAGACAACAGATTAATTTGGGGGAAGCTTAAATTTAAAATTTTTAATATTAATCCTGACATCTTAAACCACTGTAGCAATAACTGGATGGCCTTAGAAAATAGCAAAGAAAGCTTTAACTCAGAAATGTTTGGGAACATGCCCTTTCCACCCAGACTCCTGAGGCACCCAAAGACACTCCAGCTAACTCCAGAATATTAAAAGTCCCCTTGTCCTTTAAGCCTGTTTCAATCAAGAGCCAATGCATGTATGGGCACAGGATCCAATTAAGTGAGAAAAGTGTTTGATTAAGTTCATTCGATCAAAATTCTGCCCTCCACAACCAACACTATAGTGTTACTCTAGGTCAGTGATGGCGAACCTTTTAAGCTCGGCGTGTCAGCATTTTGAAAAACCCTAACTTAACTCTGGGGCTATGTCACATATAGAAATTTTTTGATATCTGCAACCATAGTAAAACAAAGACTTATATTTTTGATATTTATTTTATATATTTAAATGCCATTTAACAAAGAAAAATCAACCAAAAAAATGAGTTCGCCTGTCACCTCTGACACGCGTGTCATAGGTTCGCCATCACTGCTCTAGGTTCATCCCTTACTCTCCTTTCTCATAGTTAAATGAATTAAATTGGATAATTTCTACAACTATAGGAGATTTAAAGACACACTAGAATTTTAAAATAAAAACTTGCCCAGTGTTGTTCAGTGGTTAGAGTGCCAGCCCACACATCAATTTGATTCCCAATCAAGGGTACATACCTGGGTTGCAGGTTGGATCCCTGGCCCAGTCGGGGCATGTGCAGGAGGCAACCAATCGATCTGTCTCTCTCACATCAATGTCTTTCTCTTTCTCCCTATCTCCCTCTCCCTCCCTCCATCCTTTCCACTCTCTCCCCCTCCTTCTTTCTCTTTCACTCTCTCAATGGAAAAAAATATCCTTGATTGAGGATTAACAAAAATAAAAAAATAAAATAAATAAAGACTGTTATTCCAATAATACCAACTCCAATTAATATTTAGGACATTTTCTGAAAGAGGCTGAATAGGTTTTACCCTTAATTCAGATTCTTGTATGCCACCCACTACCCCCCATCCCTATATTTTTTCTTCTAAAAAGCAAGTATCAGTAGGATTGACTTCACAATACCTATAATGGCCCACCATAACTTTTTTTAAATGCATATAGTCTTTATTAGCATGACAGGCACTTCTCCAAGATGAGAACATATTTGAACCTTAAATCTGTAAAGAGGAGCTAATTCTCATGCTAGAAATGTATGGGACATTAAATTAGTTACATGCAACTTTCATTATAGCACCCTGCAAACTCATTTCCAATATTCCTATGGACAGGGTACTATCAGCAAAGTGCCATATACAAACGCATTTTTTTAAATCATGGATTTGCAACATTTCTTAAACTCCTACTTCAGTGAGTTGAAAAACATAAAATCCATACAAAAACTATCAATTTGGACTGAGATTCTTAGAATTTTTCCTTTGGATTGTATAAATAATATTTTGCTGAAAGATAAAAAATTAAACTTTTAACAATCCAGTTAACTATTCACTAGGATTCAAACTGGGCCAGTTATAAACAAGAATACTTCTTTATATGTACATTATTCTGTATACACTACCAGTTAATTATCTTACCAACTTCAGTTATTGATCACTCATTAAAAGCCTATGCACAGCTAGCTAGGCATGTTCAAAATCCTACTTCTGGAAAAATAATTCAAAATCTATGTTCAACTGAGCAGCATCTTTTTTTTTTTTTTTTTTTTTGTATACAAAGAATAGACCATTAACATTCAGTAGGAGAGATTCTGTTATGCAGGCCAGAAAATGAAAAAGTGGGTCATGGCTTGTGATGCATAATCCCACTCCCTAGAAAAACAGTCCTGACAACATTCACTAAGTAAAATATTTCACTGCACTATGTGTACATCATTTTAGTACTAATATCTTAATGATTTCAGAATGATTAGTAAAACCTAAACTAACTACTGACAATCTCATTCAAAGGAAACTACTTAAGTATGTAAAAAGGTCTAATCAGCCCTAACAATGATCCAACTACAAAAATTAAGCAAAATAGTAAACACAGTATTTGGGCAGGGAAAGTGGTGTGCTAGAAACCTCTTCCAAAAAAACAAAAAAGGAATAGAAAAATGTTGAGGGTGGTAATAATTATTTATTAACAAAACTACACTGACTTAATTTGCTACCCTTGATCTGTTATGCCAGGCTTAGAGATTTCCTTATCTCAAAGAAAATTCAGTGTCTTGCTACCTAGAAAATGAGCACCTCCAATATAATACAGACTAGTTAGAGGGGTCTCACAAAGTAATAGTCACATGTTTCCTCCCTCCAGACATCAAGGAGATGAGGCCCCCTCTTCCTAATCTCATTCTCTTAGATACCAGTTGTCTCATTAAGCCTTGGTACTGTCAACCACTCACAAGAAACCCATGGTAAGCTGACCATTTCCAATATTGTTACTTTCTTAAGATTAGGTACTCAGAGCACATACTTTAGACTTGTTCAGCCTGTTCTCTCTCTATCCCACAGCTTTCTTTAAAGATTATATAAATCAAGGGAACTTTTCTTGAACATTTTTGAGAGGCATATCTAATAAATAGAGCAATGCAGTGCCCACAAAACAAAGATGTACTATCTATGTAATCATAACAAAAATAAAACAGACTAGGAATCAAAAAATAATTCTGGCAGTATTTTTTTTTCATCCAAAATACTACACACCTACATTTTCATTAAATATCACTATTGCTAATTTAATTTTTATAAACTAAATAAAACTTGAAAAATGGTCACACTGCTCCTAAATATTGACTGAACAGTTGGATATGTCAAAAATACTTGCTATACAGTTGTTTCATAGTAAAAGCAGACCTGTGATTGCTTTTCAACTCATCTTCAATCTCTTACAAATGTACTGAATACCTATAGAGTGCAGCACTGCAAGAGATAAAAGATGAGTATAAGGCAAACCTTAAAGAAGCTTTTAATCTTGCAGTAGAGGAAACTTTTTATTGGCCATTTTATTGGAATAGAACAAAGCTGTGTAAAAGAAGTGCAATATGAGTAACAGTTGCTACATCAGATTTCAAAGGACGGCAGAAGTATACTCATTTGGTTCCTAACAGGGTTTCACGGAAAAAAATAGAGATTGCAAGAAAGTAACTGTATTTTAAGTGCATCCTGCAAGATCCAATTTCAACATAGTAGGGCAGGTTTCTGCACTTTAGGCAAATGTGACAATATAAGCTGAAAAATGGGAATGAGAAAGCATGAGAGAACTGCAGAAAATACCAAGTACAGTGGGGCCTTGACTTACGAGTGTCCCGACTAACGAGTTTTTTGAGATACCAGCTCAGCTGTCTCTCGGCGAATTTTTGCATTGAGTTGATAGAGTAATTTGAGTTAACAAGCTCCTTAAGGAGCTTGGTCTCGGAACGAATTAAACTCATAAGTCAAGGCCCCACTGTACATATATATCAATATACATAAAGGATTGGAGAGATTAAGGTTGGAGAGGTGGGCAGAATCACACTGCAGAGAGCCTTGAATCCCAAATAATGAGTTTGCATTTCACTTGGATAGGCAACTAACAGGGTGACAAGGCAGAGGTCCATTTCTGGAAAAATAAGCTAGAAGGAATACAAGAGCTGATTTGGTGAGTAAAGAGCCTAATAGAAGAGTCTACCTGAGAACATAATCCTATATAAGAAAAGGCTAATATGCAAATCAACCAAACGGCAGAATGACAGGTCGTTATGACACGCACTGACCATCAGGGGGAAGACGCTCAACGCAAGAGCTGCCCCCTGGTGGTCAGTGCGCTCCCCCAGAAGCCAGGCTTATGGCTGGTGAGCACAGTGGCAGTGGTAAGAGCCTCTCCCGCCTCCGCAGCAGCGCTAAGGATGTCTGACTGCCACTTAGGCCCACTCCCAATCCCCTGAAGGCTCCCGGACTGCAATAGGGCGCAGGCTGGGCTGAGGGGACGCCCCCCTCGAATGCACGAATTTCGTGCACCTGGCCTCTAGTTCTCTGATAAGTGTTAAAAACCCAAACTAGAACCGACAGCACTAGAAACAAAAGTAACTAATTCTTCACATATATCATCATGGGTAAGCACTCTACCCACAAACTCACTCAGAGAAAATATTGCCATAACTGTTCCTCATATATCCTTTCCAAATAAAAATTTGAAAAATAAGAAAGTATCTTACTTCCAGGTACCCTCCAAATTATATATATTACAAATGAGTCACTTGGAGAACACAAATTGACAAAAGATGTATTAAAAGTGGCATATCCTTTGAAACTAAATAATACTCTGAAATGCCACACAATTTTGAGCTCCTATCCCCTTATCTCAAGGGGTACCACACAAGGCAATTTCTTAGAAAAAGATGTATTCCCAATGATTAAGAAATAATTTTATACTGTTGGATAAAAAATAAATTGCTAATCCATAGTGAAGCTTGCCAAAGAACTCGAATGCATAATAATCAAACAAAATCTTTCCATTATGGTCTCAGTCCTAAAACTTTTCATCTTCATCCCTCCTACTTCCCATCCTCTTTTTCTCTCATCAGAAAGAGCATGAAAATCAGTTTTACAGACAGAATCAGAGAATGCTAAAATGGAAAAAGATGCTACAGATTCATTTTTATCCTCATTTTTTATTGAGGAAACTGGGGTCAAAATGTCATAAGAAGAGTTAGTGGCAGGACTAGGATCAGCAGCTGGCCCAACTCCAAGTTTTGCCTTTTCTTTTAAAAGTTAACTCCAAGGCACCATTTAAAAGATTTAATAAAATGTTAAAATAGACAAACTAGTAGTGACAATTGTTTTCCTATTTTAAAATAGTATCTCTTGCAAAACACCTACCCAAAGGCTACATCCCAAACTATGCCCTTGGTGTTACAGAAATTCTCTATGAGGCCAGGACAAACCAAAAATTCCAAAAAACAAAGTATCTCTGTAGAAAGGCCGGACAACCACTTTCCTGCAGAGAGACATGAAAGTGTTAGCAGAAATATGCTGACTAATCTCATTTGTAAAGACGATACACACAGCGAATCTCCAAATTAACTAAGTGCCAACTATTTAAGACAGCTCAGTCATTAACCACTGAAGTCCCCAAAACTCAGTTCCCTAAAAATAGCAGTAGGCTTGTGGGCTGATGAATGGTTCACCAGACTGATGCAGTAGAAAACTAAAGAATAAGCAGTCTCAACACCTTGCAAATGAAACCTTATGCAGCTTTGAAACTGCCCTTCTGGACTTTTAATTTCAGAATTCCAAGTCAAGGCTTTAATCATTTTGATAGCTACCAAATGTGTTCTAATAAGTATAAGTTCTCACCAAAAAATGGAAGAGAAGGAGTGAAAGAGAACCAAGATAATATACAAGATTAATTTTAAAAAAAAAACATTAAAGAAGCCCAGCCAGATTGGCTCAGTAGTTGAGCGTCGACCTATGAACCAGGAGATTATGGCTCGATTCCAGGTCCTGGCACATGCCCAGGTTGCAAGCTCAATCCCCAGTAAGGGGCGTGTAGGAGGCAACTGATCAAAGATTCTGATCATTGATGTTTCTATATCTCCCTTCCTCTCTGAAATCAATAAAAAAAATTTTTTTTAAAAATAACATTAAAGAAAACTGCACTCAATGTAAGGACAGACATCAATTCTACCTTCTCGTGTGTTTCTTAATACTAAGAACAATCAAAGACCATTTCAAGTTTTCCCTTCTGCAGAACCCGTGATGGAAAGATACTAACAATATTAATTTATTTCCATAATTTTAAATATTGTCAGACAACCTTTCCATTCTGGTCAGCATGAGAACATCAGTATGAATCATACAAAGATGACTTAGCCAAAAGCAAAGAAATTTGACGTTAGTGAAATTGAGCACTTTTATTGAAGATAAATGTGTAATTTCCACTACATTTTTCTGAAATGTAGAGAATTGTTTTAAATTGAGTAAAAAATGAGAATTGTTTTAGTATTACAATCTTGTCCTTGAGTAAAACTGCCACTTCTAGAGGAAAGATATCAGTGAACAACCAAAATTACAACCTAGGTGCTATACCTACAATGATAACATAAATGACCCAAAAGAAAAGTATGTAGATTAATGTCCTTTGCTGCAAATTACCTTTCATTTATTATGAAAGCATATGCTGCTTTCAATGTCAAAACTCTATATAGTTGATTGAAACTTAAAAATTATATATGGCGCCCTAACCGGTTTGGCTCAGTGGATAGAGCATTGGCCTGCAGACTCAAGGGTCCCAGGTTCGATTCCAGTCAAGGGCATGTACCTTGGTTGCGGGCACATCCCCAGAAGGGGGTGTGCAGGAGGCAGCTGATCGATGTTTCTCTCTCATCAATGTTTCTAACTCTCTATCCCTCTTCCTTCCTCTCTGTAAAAAACCAATAAAATATATTTTTTAAAAAATTATGTATGGCTGAATGCTATATAGCAATTATCTAATTAAAATGATTCCAACTGCTTACAAATATAAATGTGATACTTAATACAAGATAAATGTAATACCTAATCTAAAAGCAACTTATTAAACTCCAGAATCAGATTTCTTCTAAAAGCTCACAACCAAATATGAACCTAAAAATGACCCATATTTATTGAGAGATTTGGCATACATTGTTAGGTAGTCATACATTATTTTAATATTTTGCCTTTACCTAACTTTTCTTATGGTTCAGATTTCTGCAAAAACATTTGTATAAAGACTTCCATTATCCTCTACTATAAATTGAATCAGCTTTTATCTCATAAAACCCTGTGCTTTCTTCTCATGTAATTATCAAAATTAAGTACATTAATAACTTGATGATTTCTGTTTAACATTATCTTCCACACTAGTTTCTCAAGGCCAGAGAAATATCTATTTTGTTCCCCACTGTATAACTAAAATAACATGTGGTACAGAGCATGGCACACAAGGGCATTTAAATAAACTGTGGAATAGCAACAGTTATTGTTATTTTTGTTAAGTCCTTCCTTCTGTTCTCTCTGTCCTCTCTCCAGAACTTTAACTTACAAGTTACTGGAAAGCCAGAGATGATTTCTGCAAATGAGATACATTTAAATACATCATTTTCCTACTGATTTATATAGCAAAATCAAATGTCCTTTACTGCCTTCCTGTAAAATTAATAAGAAGAACGGATTAACGCTTAAACCTAAATTCACTCACCCTAATCTTAGTCGTTAACTCTGAGAGTGCTATGTTTACACAGACACTGTAAATTCCTGGCGGCTAATTACTGACAGCACCAACCCCCATGCCCAGGGCAGAAAGTCTTACCCCCACAATCATATTCAAGAAACCATTCCTTGTCCAGCTCCCATAACTTCATGATTAGAACCATTTCAACAAATTATGGATGTTATTCCAGACTCTACACTAACCAGTTAAGTCCACTTTGTACCAAAAACATTTAAAAAAATATATCCCCCTACTCCAGAACCAACTGCTTCCCATTACGAACCAATATTAAATTCCTCTAACTAGCAACTGAAGGCCTATGGAGGCATGTGATCAAAAAGCCAGTAATAGGAACTTGCAAGATTACATTAAATTATATGTGCTTGACAATTTGATACTGTTTCGAACTAAAATTTACATATGTCTCTATCTCATTTCTACAATTCAAAGTTGAATTTGGTCAGCATGCACAACTGAAACTAAACTACTTTGAGAAGAAACATGAAATGTCCAATTATAAAATATCAGTCCTCAAAACTTTGAGCAGGAACTAAAAAGATACAAGTTGTCAGCATTTCAAACATGTGTACTTAACCAGAAAGACTTTATTATACAAAGCATATATTTCAGAGAGGAAACTAGTCCAACGGTTTAGGTATAACATACAACATAAGTATATGTACCCCTGAGAACTATTTATATTTTTAAAAATTAAATGTGTATAATGTATAAACATGCATGTATGTGCATGTATATAGTATACACATAAATGCACATACATAGTTTATCCTCATTATTTGAGAGTTCCATATTTGAAAAGTCACCCACTTGCTAAAATTTATTTGTATCCCAAAATCAACACAATATTCCCATATCCATACAATGACACTTTCACAGTTACATGCACACACGCACATAGTGGTGAAAATTTTGAATGGACCAGCTGGAGTAAAAAAAGTGATGCTGTGCCTTCTGATCTCAGCTCTCATGTTATAAACAAGTGCCCTTTTCAACATCTATTTAGTGTCATGTTTTTCTCATTTTTGTGCTTTTTATTAGTGGTTTTATTTTTTAAATGTCTCCCAAGTACAGTGCTAAAGTGTTGTCTGGTGTTACTAAGCCCAAGAAGGCTGTGATGCCCCTCACTGAGAACATATGTGTATTAGCTAAACTTCATTTTGGCATGAACTGCAGTGCTGTTGGCCATGAGTTCAATGTTAATCAGCCAACAATTTATATTAAATATGGTGTATTTAAACAGAAACACACACAAAGCAAGCTTCTGTACTAACTGGCTGACAAAAATGGTGTGAACAGAAGCTTGCAGTACTCTAACACTATATTTCCCCTAGGAGCAATGGTTCATGCTTATGTTCACTTTACAGAACATAACTATGGCAAGTAATGAGGATTTTACATATACATGTATATATACACATATATGCATATATGCATGTATATGTGTGTGTGTGTGTGTGTGTATGTGTATATATACATACATACATATATAAAAGGCTAATATGCTAAGTGTCCGACCATCCGACCAGTCACTATGACGTGCACTGACCACCAGGGGGCAGACGCTCAACGCAGGAGCTGCCATGACGAGCACTGGCCATTTACAGAGAAACAGCACCGCAGACCTGGTGCCGACAAAGCAACACTTGGCTTCCCCCAAGTGGGACACAGGCCCCGCCACCACCCTAGAGCAACAGCCCACCAAGTCACAGCTGACATTGCCGAGACCCCATGGCACAAAATGTGGCCCACAGTCCAGCCTAGCCTGAAAGGTGGCTGTGGGTGCTGGGTAATGACATCACGTGGCAATGCCTGGCTTCCTCTCCCTAGCGACAGGCCATTTAACAATAAACGGCACCTTGGACCTGGAGCCAACAAAGCAACATTTGGCTTCCCCCAAGTGGGACACAAGCCCTGCCACCGCCCCAGAGCGACACCCCACCAAATCACAGCCAATGTTGCCAGAGACCACATGGCGCAAAATGCAGCCCACAGCCCAGCCCAGCCCTGAAACAGTGGCTGTGGGCACTGGATAATGACATCACGTAGCAACAACCAGCTTCCTCTCCCTAGCGACTAGCATCCTTGGAGTTCCTTCAGCCCAGGAACACGACTTGCTTTACAGCCAGGTGGAAACATATTACACTTTAACCAAATGTCTGTGAAGTGTTTTCCCGTGCTTCATCTCATTTGATCCTCACAGAAGTCCTGGAGTAGGTAGATAGGAGACCCGGTGGAATCCTATTTTCTTTTCATTAGCAGGAAAATGGAGATTTAGAAAGCTTAGAAACTTGACCTGACTGAAAAGAAAGAAACAAATGGTGGACCTTGAAAATGACTTCAGGTTTTCTCACTGCACAGAATATAGTCAAACACTGCTGCAGTTAAATATTTTACCCTTTGTTCTCCCTGTGTGATCTGCAATAATAATCTGCTTCATGTTGATATTTACTGCTGTGTTGCTGACAATTACCTGAAAGAGAAGTTGGGGTGTTTCACTGGACTAGAAAAAGTTTAGCTAAATCAGAAAGCAGGTCTAATTAAGCAACTTTATCTACATATATAAAGCTCTGGCTGGTGCTAATCGCACATGTGGGTTTCGACCTGTCATTGTCGATCGTGACTTAGTTGACACTTCTATTACAGAGAAAGGGCGAATAGTGATATTAAAATATTTCTTCTAATTAATTGCCTTTCAATGTGCATGAATTCGTGCACCCGGCCACTAGTATACATACATACATACATACATACATGTACATATATATACACATACATGCACATATGTGTATATATACATATATGTACATATATATGCACACATATATATATCAAAGAGAGAACCAGAGTTTGTGAAGCCTCTCAAAGGCACTGCAGAGGTCATTCTGAGCAATATGCCTATGTTTGCAGTAGAGTCAAAACACCTCAGAGCACAGAATCTACAGGGTCTTGGCCCCTGTTTAAACAATACTGACCTAAGGAAAAAATATAAAATCTACCAAGTTTGTTTTCTGATCTGTCTTTGCTTCTACCACTTTTGCCACTTAGTGGTATAACTCTCCTCAATTCAGGTACTTTAAACTCTAGCCTTTTCAGAAGAACTTGCCCTAATCTTATTATCAGAGTAATGTATCTGTCAGTTATTGAATGATCATTCTTGAATGTGAACCAGACTTGTGCTTAAACATCTTGCCTACATTGTGGTATTACTTATTTGGAAAGAAGAGAGGATATTAAAGCACCTGAAATAGGAATGAATTATCAAAATCAAAAAGTAAACCAAATAATAATTTTAGTTGTGTATGTTCTGAAGGGAACAGAAATGCACACAGGAAGAAAGCCTAGGCCTCAACCTTCCCTCCAGGGAAAGCTAAAGCCTAGTCCCAAGGGTTGGGGTGTTGGGTGGCCAAGTCCCATCTTCTAAGAGTTTCTTCAACCTTTGCTTCCTCCTAGCACTTGATTACAGACTACTTCCAAGAGAAAAACCAAATCAGTGGAACAACATTAGTGCTTGAAATTTTTTTAAGTTTTTTTAAAAATATATTTTATTGATTTTTTACAGAGAGGAAGGGAAAGGGATAGAGAGCTAGAAACATAGATGAGAGAGAAACATCTATCAGCTGCCTCCTGCACACCCCCTACTGGGGATGTGCCCACAACCAAGGTACATGCCCTTGACCAGAATCGAACCCGGGACCCTTCAGTCCGCAGGCTGACGCTCTATCCACTGAGCCAAACTGGCTAGCTAGGGCAAATTTTTTGTAAGGTTTTTAGTGGTTGAGCACTCTCCTTTAGAAATTCATTTTTAATTTCATTTCCCAAAATTACTTATTTTTCTATTGTAAATAGAAATGACTTGCCTAGGGTAATGAAAATATGCTTAGAGCAGTGATAGAAGGTACAAAACAAGTGTAATTTGATTAAAGTCCATTTTCTTTCTACTAAATAAAAGACCCATCTGCGATTTAGTGAAATGAAGTGAGTGCACTACTACTCAAGCTGCACTTCAATTAGTTAATACAATTCAAAGACAGAAGTATAGCATGTGTGGTAATAGCCATCTTCTCAAAACCTACAACTCAATTTAAACCTATTATATTGAAATTCACATATAATAAAGGGCTAGGAAATTTTAACGCATAGTAAATCTATCATGACCAATTACCATAGGGTGTCCCCCCAAAAACGTACACATACTTTAACAGCTGATAACTCTACTTTGAAAATGAAACGTATTTTAATAAACACTGTCTTTATAATTAATCAAAGCATGTAACTGCATTTTGGGGGGACACCCTATATATTCATTCTCTAGAGAAGCTAAGGATTCTTCCTTCCACCTCACCAAAGTTCAGCGAGGCTCATTAATAGGGGCAAAGTTTTGCAAAACAATGACAACCACCTCTAAATAATACAACATTTCTTTCCCTTTAGAATATTTTATAGACAAAAACCTTCAGATTTTTTCTCTTGCACTAATTTGCTATTGTTTATGATATTCCAAAAAAAAAAAAAAGTGTAATCTCAGCCTACTGTCTTCAAGCCACATCATCTTCAAATTTCTTCTCTCTTAACCTTGGAACCTAAAAGGACCGTTTATCCACCAATTACTTCTTTATGAACTTCTAAAAATATTTATTTTGTAATATCATTTTGCAATTAAAAACTCAAAGGTCAATGAAGCACGTACTAAACAAGAGAAAGTATTTTCTACAAGCCAATTAAACAATACACAACTCAAGAGCGGAATCTTTTCTTTTTAAAATGGTGTAAGCTTTTTGTCAGCAGACCTGCAACTGCAGACACAGTCTGGTAAAGATAACGAAGGACCGAGCACAAAACTTCGCAAGGGAAAATTCGACTGTTTTCATGCCACCTTTTAAAGGACCCTCTGAAAGGGAATGAATAGGAAAGGCTCCACATCACAAAGATAAAGAGACTTCAGGTTTACCAGCTCAGCCCAAAGCCACCTACCAACAGAATCTGGGACGAATTATCACCTGTAACACGCGCGCACACACAGGAATATATTGTGATTTTTTTTTCTTCCCAACTGACGACAGAGCAGGAGCAAAGCCAGGATGCACACCGGGGGCTGCAGGGTCCCACGCCCCGCGACGCGGGTGGAGAGTCCGCTGAAGCGGCCACCGCGTGACACCCGCCGGAGCCACAGCGGGCAGCGCGGAGCTTCAGTCCTGTCCGCTCTGACCCGAGTCACTGGCCCAATCGTCCCCCACATCACTCGCTCGGACGTTTTCTATTGATTTCCTCGCGTCCAGAAGGGCTGAAAATGACTTAAACTTGTCATCAGAGCTGCCAGCGGCCAGGAGAGCCGGCTGAAGGGCGAAATCCCGAGTTCCTCTTGGAGAGCCCGCGGCCGGCCCGACAGCAGCTGCGGGGAGGGACGAGGAGCGACCCGAGAGGGCGCCCGGAGCAGCGGGCGCGGACCGGGGGAGCCCCCGCCACACCCCGGCCCGACCTCACCTGCCCGCCCGCGCCTCCCCCCGTACCTTCGGCTAGCGACTCCTCCAGGGTGACCTGGTAGCGGCCGACGGCGAACACCCGGACCCCCACGGACGAGCCACCGGAGCCAGAGGCGGCCCCGGCCCCGCCGGCCCCGCCAGCCGCCGCTCCGCCGCCGCCGCCGCCCTCGGACTTGGGCATTCGAGAGAACTTCTTCATGGTCCCGCCGGCGCTGCGGGGCGCGGGGCGCGCGCGAGGGCGAGTTCCCGGCGTCCGCGAGGGGTCGGCGGCCCCCGAGCGTCCGTGCGCGCTGCGGCCCGCGAGCCTCACATGCCGCGCGCCAGAGCGCACTGCCCGGCCCACCGCCCGCTCCCAGCTCGGCTGCAGCTGCCCGGCTCCCGCAGAGGCGGCGGGTGGGCGGGGACGGGGCGGGGCGGGGCGCTGGGGGGCGGGCCCGAGCGCGGGGGCGACTCCGAAGCCGGGGCGACTGCCCCGGGCGCCCCCGCCTCTCCGAGCTCCCGGAGCGCGATCCCGGGAGAAAAGCGTGAGAGAGGGAAACGGAGAAGGGGCGGGGCGGCCACCCCTCCTGGGAGTGGGCTCAACCTCCCGGGACGCTCTCGGCCCCGACCGCAGCCCGCGCCGCCGCCACTGCCCAGGCCGGACTCACGCCGCCCGCCACTCGCGGCTGTTGGCGGCGCGGCGCCGCTGCCAACGGCTCTCGGAGGCCGGGCGCCTCGCGCAGGCGCGTTGCCCGCGCCGCCGGAAGTGACGGTGTCGGCTCTTGTCACATGGAGGGGGCGGGGGAGGTGGTTGAGGGCGCGGCCCGGGGTCCTGGGTCTGGGGTCCCTATGCGGGGTGAGGGGGGGCTGGCCAGACCCGTGGAACCCCGGCTGCGAGCCGGGAGCTGGCCGGGAACCGCTATCCGCGCGCTGGGGGTCCGTCCTCCGCGCCAGGCGTTGGTCGCTCTGGAGGCTGAAAAATGCCGCCAGCAACTTTCTCCCCACTGGGTACCCTCCAACCCAGCTTCCCAGACCCACCCCCACCGCCCCCGAAAAGCGTCCTCCGCTCGCCCACCCTGCGCGTGGGAGGCGAGAGCAGCGCGGATTCCGGGAACCGGCTTCGGCAGCCGCAGTGGCGCGCGTGCTGGGAGCGCTTTGCGGTTTATAAATTAGGGGAACTTGCAAAATCTCAGGGTGCTGTGCAGCCGCCGGGGAGAGGTTCCCAGCGGGTACTAGGACCCTGACAGGCCAGACCTCCTCAGGCCACGAGCGCTTCACGGACTCGTCCGAGGTCACCCCCTGGCTTGTGGCGGAGCTGGGGCCACAGGGTCCGTCCGTCCACACTTAGTTCCGTCCTTTCGGCCATTCTGGAAAAGTAGGGTTGGGTCAGATCATTGCAGAAACGGGAAATTTAGGACTGGTTCGGAGGGTTCCCCGGCCCCCCCACCGTCCCTTGAACAAAGATCTGCCCATTTGTAGGGCATGTGTGCAGAGCAGCTTTTTCCCCACATGAGTGCAAGACCACTGTGGCCGGAGGTCCCCGTTTCTTGAGAAGCCAGAGAAATCCGGGTAATTTTTTCTAACATGGCATTTCCTAAATTTTTTGGAAAGTAAGCCAAATAGGTTGTGCCTGTAGGACTCCATATGGACCTTCTATGAAATCTCCACCCCCATTTCTTTACCCAACTTTTTAATGAGATACAGGCAGAAACGTTAGGAAATGTGCTTAGGAAAACAAAAACAAAACCAACGAAAAACCTTAAAGTCTTGCATTCTTTCCTCCCCTTTGCTCTTTGAAGAGCAACTATTTCTGCCAAGACCACAACAGTGCTCTGGCTTTAGGCATTTTTGCTGCATAACCCACTAAGCCAAATTTCTTCATCAGGAGACCTGACCTTGAAAGTACGTTCGGGCTGACTAGAAGTCAGGTGATTGATGTGGTCTGACAATTGAAGATTGCCATTTAGAAATAAGCTGGCCTTTTTTTTTTTTTTTTCTTACTGTGGGGACTCACTGTGGAGTCTCATTCCTACATTTGAATTACATTTTCAAGCAGATTAAGGAGAAAGTTAGTCATATCATACAATTAAAAACTTGAACCAGTACAGCATACAAAGTTTGGGCCTAATACAACTTTACCTGATCACAAGAATAGGCTCATATGGTCAGTTTGGGAGCCGATTTACTATAACTGCTATGGTAAGAAAAACCCCTTCTATGTCCCCATAGAACCTGATCTCTGATATGGAAGTTGTTCATTAGTCTAAGGCATCGACCACACACACACACACACACACACACACACACTAAAACTATAGGAAACACCAAGCAGTATGTTCTTTAATTTTTCACCAAGCATGTAATAAAATTTGAATAGCTTCTGCTCTTCACAGAATGTTAACTGCACAAATATTCTCTGACAGGTAATATAACAAAATATCCCCAAAGGCTTAGTCCAGTGCCATAATTACCTTTATAAGTCATCACTTCAATGCCTGATTAGTCCTTTTTTCTCACAAGTCACTGTTTTCCTTTGATGATGTGTCTTCTATCATTATTAGCCTCATAATATTTTACTACTAGAAATGTTATTCTCCTTGCCTAAAATTGCTTTATACCTAGTTAAGCACACAAGTCTTTGCTTTCCAAAAAAGTAAAAGTCTTAAAATCCATTAAAGAATATGTGTCCATTATTAAAAGAATTGGCTTTTTATATCACTGATATTTAGATCCTCTATTTAAAGTACTCCACATTATCACTATACCTTATAAATTTTATATACATCTAAGAAAAATCAATCTCATAGTATGGTTTAAAATATCAAGCTGCTCACAAATATTCTTAATAAGAAAAATAACTCACCCTAACCAGTTTGGCTCAGTGGATAAAGCGTTGGCCTGCGGACCAAAGGGTCCCAGGTTCAATTCAGGTCAAGGGCATGTACCTTGGTTGTGGGCACATCCCCAGTAGTGGGTTTGCAGGAGGAAGCTGATCGATGTTTCTCACTTATCGATGTTTCTCTCTATTCCCCTCCTTTCCTCTCTGTAAAAAACAATAAAATATATTTTTTTTAAAAAGAAAATAAAAATAACTCATTTGACATGAAATGGTTTTTTATGATAGAATTTTCCCTACAACTTGGTTTATAGTCACTTTCCTGGATATGTTCCTAACCTCCCTCTTCTTAATACCCTTTGCATTTCCTTCCTATGGCTGATTACTACCCAGCTCCTGGTTACATTTCTATAAAACTTTAGCAGAGTATAAAATAACTAATTCTAGGCATTTGTGATAGTCCAATGCTATTCTAAAGTGCACTACATATATTAACTCAGTAAAAACCTTCATGACAATGCTATCAGATAGCATTTCAGATTATTATTCCTACTTTGCAGATGAGAAAACACTAATGCACAGAGATGTTATGTGACTTGTAACAAGGTTCAAATACAGGTAAAATGGCTTATAGCTCATACTCTTAACCACTACACCATGCAGACTTTCCTTGAAATGTGCAGTAAGTGATATGATAGCTACAATCTGAGGTAGTAGGGTCCCCTCCTATGCCCTCTGGCCACACCAGTCACCTAAACGTGCATGTGCTGCTAGAGCTCAGGGAACACTAGGAGATAAGTGAGATTATCTTTACCTTCTGATTAACCAGGTGTGATTTTTTTTAACTTAACAAATACTTGTTGAATATCTACAAGGGGTAGGATAGTCTGTGAATTGGGGGTGGTGACTAGGCAAGGCAAAGTTGAATAAGACAAGGTTTCAAGGAGTTTATGTTCTTTGGGGAAGAGATACAAGTATGTACACAACCATATAATAAAGACAGAGGGAAGACTGGGAGTCGAAATAGAGCTGACTGTAAGCTCTATAGACATGAGCTCTAAAGGTTATGCTGTTACGGTATGTTGCCTTCAAATCTCCTAGAAGTATGGTTGATATTATGATCTTAGAAACTTCTTCTGGAGACAGAAAAGCAGCTTTTCTGGGTTTGGAAGCAGGTTAGCAGTTCCCATGAAAAAATCCTGAATTCTGCCTCAATGTGTTGAAGTCTACATTTCCACACCATTCATATATACACATGCAAAACACTATGCAGGTTACTATAAGAGACAAAGAGAAGAAATGGATTGAAGCTTAGTTCAGCTTTTGTTTCAACCACTTTTCCTCAGACTTCTGCCAGCCATCGTAGAAACTGTTTCACATGCACAATGTACTAGAGCAGCGGTTCTCAACCTGTGGGTCGCGACCCCTTTGGCAGTCGAACGACCCTTTCACAGGGGTCGCCTAAGACCATCCTGCATATCAGATATTTACATGATGATTCATAACAGTAGCAACATTACAGTTATGAAGTAGCAACGAAAATAATTTTATGGTTGGGTCACAACATGAGGAACTGTATTTAAAGGGCCAGAAGGTTGAGAACCACTGTACTAGACAGTGTATACACCAATACACAATAGAACCCATGCAGTATCGTAAGAATCATGGAATTTCAGAGCTAGAAGTTGATATAATCAAACAAATCAAAAGAGGAACAATAGAAGTATTTATTGAGCACCTATGTGAACAGTATGTTTAACACAGTGTATATGTTACTGCCGGGAGCCGGTCCATCCTTGCTGTTTCAAGGGATCTGGCATATATGGCATACGGTTCTTAATATGTTTGCTCACCTTCTTGGCGCTGTGTTTTAACCAAGGTCACCCCTCCGAGAAAGGTTGAATCCCCAGGTAGGGATTTCCCCCTGAAGTTAGGGAGGGAATAAAACCCCTCAACTAAGTGCCAGGCGGGTAATTAATCACTTTAAGTATGAACAATCATGCTTAAGCTACATAATCTTTACTCCCTGGAATGGAGATAAGAAACGCCCTAACCTTTGTAATAGAGATTGATAGGATTTAATCAACTGGTATAAATACAGATGTAACAAGACAGACAGAGACAGACTTAGAAGAGAGAACCTACAGACAGAACCTACACAGAACCTACAGGCAGAAGAACTTCGGTGGAGAGAACATGGCAAGGGATCCTGGACTGAACCTGACTGCAGAGGTTGGCAAGAGAGCCTGACTAGAACCTGGTGACCGAACCTGGCTGGAGATCTCAGACAGAACCTGGCTGGAGAACCTAGCAAGGGAACATGGCTACAGAACCTGGCTAGAGATCCTGGCTAGGCTGCTGATCAACTGAACGCTGTCTCCGTGTCATTACTTCTTCACCGACTCCGTCCGCACCTTTGGGGACCCCTGGACACGCTGGGGTTGGACCCCAGCATGTTACTTATTAAATCTCCTAACAAGGGAAGTGGGTATTATTAGCCCTGACTTGGAGCCCTTTCACTCCAGCCACGAACCATTTCCATTTCTTTCCAAACTGTTTCAGGCCCCACTGCTCAAGTTAGAATATCTTGTTCTCGCTCACAATCACCAGACTCACTGGGTGATTGTGGAATTCCAGGGCCACTTCCCTTGTGAAATCTTTCCTGACCTCTGCTATCTGCCAGATCTGGATACAGTGGACTCGCTTGTACCCCACACTGTGCTTCACAGACTCCCAGAGCTACACTTATCACTGAATTATAAGGCTTCCTTACATGCCTGTCTCCCTTCATTGCATTGTAAGAGCTTTTAAGGGAAGGGACCATGTCACATTGTTTTCTTAAAACCCAGTGCCAAGCAATGTGCCTGACATGCAGTGAGTATTAATAAATGAATAAATAATTAGTCAAAAATCCAGTAAGTGGTAGAGTGGGGGGGTTGAGACCAGGCTCAAATTTCAAATGTGTCTGAAACCTGAAACTTAACCTACCTGCACCTGAGGTTGGGAGATCTTAAAATAGGAAGAATGTGTTTTCTTTATTTTGTTTTTGTTTTTGGTGCTGGTTTTATGTACGTTTTTGAAGTGGAAGCTGGGAGGTGATGTGATCTATGAGAATTCAGCACACGGTCAATAACAATAATAGTGTTGGACATATAGTAGGTAATCAAGAAATATCAGTTCCTCTCCCCTTTTCTTATATCATCTTGTTCTAAGTTATACTCGAAGTGAGAGCTGGGACACAAATTACTCAACCATGCCACCCTTTCATCACAGATGCTTCACAGATATAATCTATTGATTCTTAGTTGGGGTATTGGACTTCTTTGCATTTATCATTGATTTTATTTATTTTCTGTTTTGGAAGACATTAAACTGTAATTGTAATAGAGGACAATATATGCAGATTCAGGGCAGGAAGAGTCTTTACCCGCCTGAAAACTTCATGAGGGTGAGAACCATGACTTCTTTATCTCTGAATATGCGGACCTCCTAGTAAGTGCTTAATGAAGATTTGTGGAACTTAAGCACATTGGCCAACTTAAACCTGGATGGTTTTCTGGGCCTTTGAGGAGAGTCTTCAGGGAAGTAATACAGGTAGCTGGCCCAGCCAGTATGGTTCAATGGTTGAGCGTTCACCCATGAACCAAGAGGTCAAGGTTCGATTCCCGTTCAGGGCACAAGCCTGGGTTGCGGGCTCGATCCCCAGTGGGGGCATGCAGGAGGCAGCCGACCAATGATTCTCTAACTGATGTTTCTCTCTCTCTCCCTCTCCCTTCCTCTCTGAGATCAATATAAATATATTTTTTTAAAAAAGAAGAAAGAAATATAGGTAGCTGAAGAAAACAGGAAATAGGCCTCTGCTCAGGGTATGGCATTATATGAAAGGATATTCTGACTCTGGAGTGGAAAACTTAGAACAAAAGGATACCATCTGCAACATGGATGGAACTAGAGGGTATTATGCTAAGTGAAATAAGTGAGAGAAAGACAAATACCACATAATTTCACTTATATGTGGAATCTGAAAAAACAAACAGAACATTATGACGGTTGCTGGATAGGAAGGGTGTTGGGGGGATGGGTGAAAAAGGAGAAGGGATTAAGAAATACAAATTGGTACTTACAAAATAGTCATGGGGATGTAAAGTTTGGCATAAGAAATATAGTCAATAATATTGTAATAACTATGTGTGGTGCAGATGGGTACTAGATTTATCAGGGTGGTCACTTCTTAAGTTACGTAAATGTCTAAGTACCATGTTGTATACCTAAAACCAATATAATATTATATGTCAACTATAATTGAAAAATAAAAAAATTAGTTTTTAGAAAAGGTAAAATCTGGACAGCATAAACAAGAGAATGCCATAAGTAATATCATCAACAAGGTAAAGACAGATGAGAGGTGAGAACTCTGAAACTTGAAGTAAATCTGAAAGCATAGTCTGAGGCTACAGTGAAGGCAGGGTTCCCACCACTCTAAACAAATGTGCTCTAAGAAGTTGATTTATTTGCCACAGGCTAAACTATCTCACCCTCTTCCTTTTGCTCTTGCTGTTTCCCAGAACTTGAACTCTGGTTTTCCCTCCTTCTCATCCACTGTAGACATGTACATCTTTCCCAACTTAACTTACCTCCTCCAGGAAGTTTTTTCCAACTTCCTACTTCATAATAATCCATCATTTCTCTGAACCACGAAAACACTTTTGTCTGCATACAAAGCCTAGAATACTGTGTTCTTTAATCGGCCAATGTATAGAAGTCTTAACTGTCAAAAAAAAATACACAGTGTATGGTTTTCATTTTAAGTAATTGCAATGCATACATAGCCTGACATTAGGCACATTATAGGTGATAAATACTTATTACATTAAAGTGCCAATATAATAAATGCCACTTTGAATTGACATTTTGAAATGTGTTTGTTTGGAGGTTTTGCTTTGTTTTGGATTCACAGAAAGGAATTAAAGACGAATGCTTTGAGGGGAGAGTTAAATCAATCAGAGCCTAGGTAAGCAAAACCAAACTTGACTGTGCTTTTCTTTAAAGTTAAAAGAGAAGTTCCTAGTATAAGTCTTTCCTCAGAAAAACCTTTATGAAGTGTGATTCGATATTACAGAAAAGAGATTTTTATCATTCGCCTACAACTTGATGAGGCTCAAACACCAACTTATTGCATATTTCAAGCTAAAATAAAAATTATATGTATGTACCCACTTCTTAAATTATATTTGCAAATTGTGCTTTGTTGATCTTCAATTATATTATTTGCATGTTGCTCTAAAAATAATATTCAAGGAAATTATTCTTAAAGGATAAATATGCTTTTTTTAACCTTTTAGTTTTTCATACTTCAACACTATACCTTGTTTCTGCGCCCTTATCTGCTGACAGCAATGGGCCTGCTTATGAGGACAGATTAAAAACATTTTTTTCTCTTATCATGACAACACCCAGCTAATGTTTACTGATAAACTAGTAGCAAGTCAGAACATCTACAAGATGAAGAGGAATTCATAGCCCTAATTAAGAATTCAGTAGTGAAAGAAATTGTATAGCTAAAAGAGATACATATATTGTTAACAATTTATTAGAATTTTCATTTTTATGCAAATGAAATATCCTCTGTTAAGTCACCATGTTGTATCCTTTCTATAGATAAGCTCATTTATTATAAGCTTTAATATTATAAATTTAGTGTGTGCGTATGTGTGTATTTCAGCAGCATGTACTAAAATATTCATTCTGTGTTGACAGACACCTAATTTAAATTTTGCACATATATATAAACATACTTGGTCTTTGAAATCTGTGTCAAACAATACACTTTTTAAATTCTTTATTGATTAAGGTATTACATACGTGTCCTCCCTCCCCCCCATTGCCCCCTATCTAACAATACATTTTAATAAAAAAATAACTATTATGAAAGATGCTAATGCTGATGTTTTTTTACAAGAAGATTAATCAACTATAGATTTGGCCCACTTAAACTTTAAACTCTCTTATAATAATATGACAACAAATTGATGGTCAAAACCTTAATAATGAAGTCAAACAACTAAAATTGTCTCAAGTTATTTCACATATCAATTTTTATTTTTGTCGAATTTATCACTTGTTTTGATAGCATTTGCACACAGCCCAGAAGACAAACTTGTCTGGCCTGATGTAAGTAATTAAATTAATTAAAAAGGCACTTACTGCAGGCCTATATAGACATACAAATGCACATAGTGTTGTATTAGTCACATGGGAAAATAGAAATAGCACATAAGATCCAAACTCTAAGGCAAATAAACATTGAATCTAGTGGGAACGGGCATGGTTTCTCATGTTCATAATCATCCTGTACATCCTTTACATTTATTTTGCTTTTAAGGAGCAAATTCTCTCTTCCACTCACCACTTATAATTCATCAACTTATATATCTTAAGGAATAATCTGTTATCCTCTATGGTAATTCTCTGAACATCAGGGATAAAACTGAATAGAAATGTATGCCATTATGTGTATTTTGGATAAAAATAAGTACCTTTAATAAAAACATCAATGTTTTTGTTTAATAAAAATATTAAGAATACAAATTCCATTATGTAAAACAGGTTTGTTTTAAATTCTGCATCATCACAAGAATTCGTCATCAACAATTTCAGTAGAATAGTTATTAATATTTCATGTGGTCACATCTCTTTTCAAAAAAGCAACACTAATCACTAATGCAACCAATTCATTCTATTTGAATTACTAAGAATTTATGAGCCCTGGCTGGTATGACTCAATTGATTGAGCATTGTCCCATGCACTAAAGGGTCACCAGTTCAATTCCTGGTCAGGGCACATGCCCAGGTTTTGGATTCCATCATCAGTCAGGGTGTGTAAAGCAACAAATCAATGTTTCTCTTTCTCTCTCTCCTTCTGCCTCTCTCTCTAAAATTCAATAAAAACATATTTTTTAAAGAGAATTTATAAATGCCTTCTATGCAGTAACTAAATTTTTACATTCTAAAACATTTTTAAAAAGAAGTAAAATGAAAAAACTACATGTACTTTAGTTATGTGATTGTTTAGGGGAAGTCTTTTATTTATACTTATTGATTAGGATGCCTACAGAATGTGTAATCAAAATCAATTTCATAGCTATGCTTTATTCAGTGTTCATGAATGTCGTAAGTATTATTTATAACAGCACTTTCAGGATAGTGTTCTATTATGTTGTAAGAAATACAATTTCTTAACCAACAGGTTCTACTGGTTCTTGGACTTGTAAAGCAGTCTATTTTGTGATAGACATAGAAAAGAATGTAACTTTTTTTAATTTATTGATGAAAAGGAAAATAAAGAGTGACAATTTCACATAAATCATATTTTCATAGATAAAAGCATAATCTATACTAATAATAGGGTAATATGCAAATGGGTTGGGATGCCATCACAGTAACAACCTATCAGCAGGCTGCATGCGCAGCAAGCGCGGGTGGGCGGGGACTTGCAGCATTGGGGATGGGGGCGGGGTCATGGCAGAGAGGCCCGGGCCGGGAGTCCACAGGCATGCGGAGGTCCTCAGGTCTCTGCTGCGGCCTGGCCTGGGGGTCTGCAGGCCTTCCCCGGCTCCAGCCTACCTCTATGGGGCAATCCATCGAGTAGCCCTGGATGGGTGGGCAGGGCCTACCTCTTTGGGACAATGGATCGTGGGACTCCCTCACTGTGACAGGGCATAGGCCAGGCTGGGGGAGCCTCCCCTACCTCCCGAGTGCACAAATTTTGTGCACTAGGCCACTAGTATTATGTAAAGACAACAGAGCTGGTTAAGTTGCCTAAAATCTGAAGCATAACAGTTAATTTAGTAGGCTGTATGGATAATGTATGACAGCTTTAAAGACAAATTTAAGTTCTTGATGATGCCACTATTTTGCTTGATTTGTTGGGCATGTTGATATATAGTATTTTTTACTAGAGTCCCAATAAGAGCAGAAAAAGACTTTCCGTAACAAAACATTTAGCCCTGTGGACATTATCAGAAGGGAACAATGTAAGTGTGAACATAGATTGGCACCCCATAGCTACATGCTGAATTTATATATTTGGATCCTAATATCAGGATTATCTTTTATAAATAATCTGGGTCTTTTTCAATTCATGTTCAATTTACAGTTCATTATCCAATAAACACTTATTAAGCCAATCACTATGTGTGACTCTGTAAGAGATAAAATGATTAATAAGGCACATTCTCTTTATTAAGGATAATAAAGGACAGGTGCATTCATATCTAACATAAAGCAGAATACTAAGTGTTATAATAGAGAAAGGAAATGCTAAAGGAACATAGTGGGAGAAGTAAATTTTAACTAATATATTAAGGAGGCTTCATAGAGAAGGTGGCATTTGAAATGGACATTTTAGAAGACCTGAATTTTCAACAAATGATCCTGTAACAGTGACTTAATCTGCCCCAAACCTCCCATTTCATCCTCCTTTAACCTGTTCTTGTTCTTTTTCTTTTTCCATAGCACTCATCTTCTAATTTATTTATTATATGTATTGTTTATTTGTCCCTCACTGGAATGTAAGTGTTTAGACAGGGGTCTTTATTTTGTTGGTGGATGTACTTTGATGTTAGTATTTCCTGACTTATTGTAGGCACTTGATAAATATGTATGGAATAAACTAATGAGGGTAAGATATAAATTAACCAGAGAAGCAGAGAGGGCAAGGTATTTTTTTTTTCAATTAATAAGGGGTCCAATGTGGCTGGTATGACTATAAAAGATACTTACAGTCATCTATACTAATAAAAGGGTAATAGACCAGATGTCTTCTGGACATCCTTCCAGACAAAGCCACAGTGGCGGGGGCCAAGGCAGAGGTGGTTAGGGGCAATCAGGTCAGCAGGGGAGAGCGGTTAGGGGTGATCAGGCAGGCAGGCAGGCAGGCAGAGTGGTTAGGGGCAATCAGGCAGACAGGCAGGTGAGTGGTTAGGAGCCAGCAGTCCTGGATTGCAAGAGGGATGTCTGGCAGTCAGACATCCCCCAAGGGGTCCTGGATTGGAGAGGGTGCAGGCTGGGCTGAGGGGACCCCCCCCCCATGCACGAATTTTGTGCACCAGATCTCTAGTCTATAATAATAAAAGGGTAATATGCTAATTAGAACAGACATCCTTCCTGACGAAGCCAGGACTGGAGGGAAGCCAGCCCGGGTCCTGGGTGCCAGAGGGAAGCTGGTGCCAGCAGCCAGGGGAAGAAAGGTCTACTCTTGCACAAATTTTCACGCATCAGGCCTCTAGTATGATATAAATAGGGAAGGAAACTAGATATAGAATGAAATGGGCAGAGTTTTTTTTCCTTACTTTTCCATTAAGTAATGAAGCCAACTTGAAATTGATGGCTGAACTGTGATAACATGCATGTTATAAAAAGTTATTGAATAAAATAAATAGCAAGACGCTCTAGTTCTGAAATCTTTATGATTTTTAGCCATTTTACTTTTTATTTGTATATATATTTTATCTTTACTTGGGCTTTGCTGCTCTGAAATTTTACTCTCTTGCTAAAATTGCTTCTATATCATTTCAGTTTATTGTTTTAAAAAAACTGAATTCCATAAAGTGAATGTATCCCCTTTCTCAAATACTACAAAATGATGTTAAATGAATATGTCCAACACTTGTCAGATAATATCTGAGGTAACATAACATGTAATGTCAGGTTAAATATACACTAATTTCAGCTGCCACATCAAGTAGCTAGTAAATTTCCAAACTGCATCCACTCATAGAAAAATGTATTGTTATAGGGATAGATCCATGCAGCTTAGAGTCACTAAAAATCTATGGTATGGTAAGAGGTTGGTGTCCATTATGCAAATTTGCCTTGTGAATAAATCCATATCCTTTTTATCCCTGTAATTCACAGGGTCATTTATTCACCAATCTGTTTCATATTTTAATTTCTTCCCCTGTTTTTTTAAATCAACATTTATTAGTGTCATGATTTTGTTCAGTGTCTAGTTTACCCCTGTCCAGTAGATTTTCTGAGATGTTTAAAATGGGCTGTATCTGCACAGACCAATATGGTAGCTATTAGACACATGTGGCTATTACTGAGCACTCAAAATGTTGCTAGTGCAACTGAGAAATTAGATTATTATTCTGTTTAATTTTAATTAATTTAAATTTAAATACTTCCATATGGCTAGTGGCTGCCATATTGGACAACACAGATCTAGATGTTTTTTGTGGTTTTTTTTTCTGAATGTTTGACAACTACCTACTTATCTATTTGACAATTTTATAGACTAAAATATATTGTTTGGCCTTCCACATCCAGGAAGATAAAGTAGAGGTATTTTCCTCTATTCCTATTTCCCTATTTCTCCCTGGGCTCTACATATAAAACAAACATGAGAAGACTCTGAGTGGTAAGAGAAGGCAGACCAGGGACTTTGGGATGGGAAGAACAACATGGTATGAGTTCTCTGGGCTTTCTTTTTGCCTCATATAATCCTAGACTTGCTGTAAAATCAACAACCTGAGACAGCAAGGAGCTCAGATATAAAAAAAAAAAAAAAAAAGCCTACTCTCTCAAACTAAAAGACCAAGAAAGGAGCACCCTAGCAAGACAAAAATAAAAAGTTGTAGACATCATTTTCTCTACTTCCAAACTTCTCTTTTCTGAAGTGCCTCGCCTACCAGACTGACAAAGGCTGAGTAGGAACCAAGATTTCCATTCTCACGCTGTAAAGAGGTGCCTCAAACCCCCAAAATGGTATGAGGGTGGGTTCAGTAGGGGGGGTGAAAACTTTCACCTCTGATAGTCTGTAATGAGTCCCCTGATGTAACAGTTGAGATGACATGGGGAGCCTGGCCTTCCATTCTCTCCCAGCAGTACCAACACACCCCTCCCTCTCCACACTGAGTTTGTGTCAGAGGAAGTCCCATGAAGAGTTAGGACTTTTACAAGCACTCAACACTAATGAGGCCTTCACCTGTGGTGCCAGTGGAGACCATATGGAGAGATGAGCTCCCACTCCTGCCAGTAATAATGAGGAGCCTACCTCCATCAGATGACCACTTAGGTTAAATATGGAATGTTGACTTTCTACCTCCACCTGGCTGTAAGGAGGCAGTGCCCACCCATATCCTGCCGAAGTGATTTCAGAGAAAGCCCATTAAGATTGAAGGTTTAAATAAAATCCAGAACCTTATAACACAAAAATATTTACTTTTCATTTAAAAATTAGTTATCGTACCAAGAAGCAGAAAGAACTGAAACTGATATTGTTCTTTCAAAGGTTCATTAAGGAATGAACCTCAACCAAATGAATGAATCTCAAACTCAAATTAAAAAAAGACAATCAATAGATGCCAACACTGAGATGAGAGAGATGTTCAAAAATGATCTAACAGAGATTTTAAAGTAGCCATGAAAAAGCTTCAATGAGCAATTATAAACACACTTGAAATAGATTTTACAAATAGCCTCCGAAATAATATAGAATATATACAGAAAAACCCATTGGTAATTTTAGAAAATTGTGGGAAAAATACAATAACCAAAATAAAAATCTCAGTGGACAGGCTTAACGGCAAAATGTAGGGGACAAAGGAAAGAATCAGTCAACTGGAAGACAGAAATAACTCAATCTGAACATAGGAAAAACAGAACAAAACAAAACAAAAACAGAGTTTCAGGAACCAGTGCAACCAAAACAAAAAATAAACATTTATGTTATCAGTCCCAGAGGAGAAGAGAAAAATTGTGGGACTGAAAAGGGAACTGAAGAAATAATTACTGAAAACTTCCCAAATTTGTAAGAGGCAAAAAACTACAGATTCAGGAGGCTGAGCAAACCCCAAACAGAATTAGCCCAAAGAAGTCCACACTATAACACATTAAAATTAAACTTCTGAAAAATAAAAATAAAAAAAAAAAACTTGAAGGCAGCCAGAGGAAAATGATACTCTACCTAAAGAGGAAAAATAATTCAAAAATAATTCATCAGAAATCATAGAGCTCAGAGGAAGTGGCACAAGGTCTCTCAAATCTTAAAAGAAAAGAACTGTCAATCCAGAATCCTAAGCCCAGCAAAATTATCCTTCAGGAATTAAGACATTAAAATTTTTTTTAAATATCAAGAAATTCTCAGATGAAGAAAAAAGAGATAATTTGTCAGCAACAAACACACTCTAATAGAATGGCTAAAGAAAGTTCTCTAAACAGAAAGAGCATGGTAAAAGAAGGAACCTTAGAACATCAGAAGAACATGGTAAGCAAAAATATAGGTAAATATAATAGGTTTCCCTTCTCCTCTTGAATTTTATGAATCAAAATTGATAGCTGAAGCCAAAAATTATAACATTGTCAAATGTGGTTCTACAGAGAAAATATTTAAGACATTTATATTGTAAATAAGAGAGAATAAAGGGACATATAGAGAGGTAAGTTTCACACTGTATACAAAACTAACTCAAAATGGATCTTGGATTCAAATATAAAACTTAACACTATAAAACTTTTAGAAAGAAAGGTAGGAGAAAATATTTGGCATATAGACCTAGGCAAAAATTCTTAGACTTGACAACAAAGGCATGATCAATCTAAGAAAATTGATGAGGTTGATTCAATCAAAATGAAAAAATTTTGCTTATAAAAAAAACCTTGTTAAGAACATAAAAAAAAACAAGCTTCAGACTGGAAGAAAATATCTGTAAACCACATCTGTGATAAAGAACTAGTATCTAGAACAGCAGTTCTCAACCTGTGGGTCGCGACCCCTTTGGGGGTCTAACGACCCTTTCACAAGGGTCACCTAAGACCATTGGAAAACACATATATAATTACATATTGTTTTTGTGATTAATCACTATGTTTGAATTATGTTCAATTTGTAACAATGAAATTGGGGGTCACCACAACATGAGGAACTGTATTAAAGGGTTGCGGCATTAGGAAGGTTGAGAACCACTGATCTAGAATATACAAATAACTTTCTAAATTCAATCATAAAAAAAATCAATTAGTTCAATTGGAAAATTGACAAAAGATATAAACAGACGTTTCACTGAAAGTATATAAAAATGTCCGTGAAAAGATGTACAATATTAGCCACTATTTAAATCACACTGAGATATTAATACATAGCTATCAGAATGGCTAAAATAAAAATATAGTGACAAAACCAAATATGGGCAAGAATGCAGAGAAAGTGGGTAACTCGTGCATTGCTGGTGGGAATGTAAAATAGTATAGCCACTCTGAAAAACAGTTTCACACTTGCTTTAAAAACTAAACATGCCAACTACTATACAACCCAGCAATGGCACTCCTGAGCATTTATCCCCAAAAATTGAAGACTTGTGTTCATATGAAGATCTGTTCATGAATACTTGTAGCTGCTTTATTCATAATAGCCAAAAACTGGAAAAAATCAGATGTCCTTTAGCACATAAATGATTAAACAAATTGTGGCACATCTATACTATGGAGTACTATTTAATAAAAAGGAAGGTACTATTGATACACCCAACAACCTATATGAACCACCAGAGAATTATGCTGAATGAAAAAAAAAAGCCAATTTCAAAGAGCCAAACACTGTAACCTTAGAACAAATTAGTCCTTATATATATATATATCACTAGAGGCTGGGTGCATGAATTCGTGCACAGGTGGGGTCTGGCCGGCCAGCCCTGATCAGGGCTGATTAGGGCCAGGCCAGCATGGGGGAGGGGCCGTGGAAGGTTGGCTGGCTGCAGTGTGTGTCATAGCAACTAGTCATTCCTGTCATTCTGATCGTTCTGGTTGTTCTGGTCGTTTTGGTAGTGTGGCTTTTATATATATAGATTATTGTCATGACAAAATTATAGAAATGTCTAATGTATTAGTGGTTTCTAGGAGTTAGGGAGGGAGTTGGGACAGGAAGTAGATGTGGCTATACTAGTAAAAGGGCAATGTGAGAGTTTCTTCTGATGGTGGAAATGTTGTATGTATTAACTATACCAATGACAACATCCAGGCTATGAAATTGTGTTATAGTTTTGTAAGATGTTACCATTGGGGAAAATTGGATAATCAGTACATGGAATCTCTCTGAATTTTTTATTACATCTGCATGTGAATCAACAATTATCTTAAAATAAAAAGTTTAATTAAAAATAAATATATTTCATGAGCCCATTCATGTTCAGCATTATTCAAGTTTATCACTTTTTAGTGAAATAAATTGAGACTTTATAATATTTTTACTTCTAGGTGCCAATTAAAAATTGATTCCCCCTTCTTAATACTATATTTCAGAGGAAAGTTTTATTAGTCTCATTTAGTAGAATTACTAATCTATTGTTTGGTTAATAGTACTGTCTCATCTGACAATTGATGTATAGTTTTCCTTTAGAAGATATTGATTTGAGAAGTGTTTCTTCACAAGCTCTTGGAATTTATATATTATTCAAGTCTTTGAAAAATGTTGTAATTGTTTCTAACTCATTAAACAGAGAAACTAACCACTACATTTGATGGTTTTTCTTACATCACCACTTTATTTTTACTTTCGGCAATGTTGTAGAAGTTCAGGAAACAGTAGAAAACAAGACAATTATCCCTGTTTTCAATGAGTGTTTATATACTAGAAGGAAGATATAAAGAGATAAATAAAATATATAGTATGTCAAATGGAGAGGAGTGCTCTGGAGGAGAATAAAGGCAGAAAAGGGGGCTAGGGAATGTAGGTGGCTAGGTGCAAATTTTTGTGCACCGGGCCTCTAGTATTAAATAAAGTACTGAGGTTTTTTTTTAAATTATGTATTTTGAGAACTTATCAGGGAAACTCTTATTTTTAATGGTGAACAATCCTACTGTCGTATCTAAATTTTCCAAGGATGATTATAATTCCCAGTAAAGACTATGACTGTAGAACAGGAATTTGTAACCTTTCCCTCCACTGTGACACATGTGACTGATGACATTCATGTGTGTCACACATTCCCTTAAGTGAGCCAGTGGCTAGTGAGACTTCTTGTGTGCTCCATGTAATTCCTGGTACCTGGCTATAATTTCACCTTGTTTTCTCTCAGAATAATCAATTCAAATGTCAGTGGGAATGTGTGCTATTGTGATAGTTCTAAATCTGAATATGTTTTCAAAATATATAATTTTTTAAAAATTCAGTACTTTAGTGCTTACAATATACAATTCATTTCAAATACATCTGAATATTGAATCATTGGTATTCAGAGTAATACTAACTGTATGTGTATAGTAATACCTAATTGGTAGATGACATACCTTCTGCCAATTCCTAGGAGACAGACAATTATATGTTTATTTTACAAATAGAGAAGTTGAGACCAAGGGCAAAAATTATAAAATAAATAGTTTTAATACAGTTTCAGATGAACACTCTTGATGAATACTTCAACAAAAGCTGAAATTTGGCATTAAACTAAGCATCAGTAGACTGGATGACTGAATTTTTCTGGCTGGGTGGGCAAATTTTCCTGGCTTAAAAAGTTAAATAAATCAGTTGTTATACTCAGTATTACCATTCCTCAGTTCAAAACATTTCAAATGAAAAATGTCAAGCAAATAATTGCATCTAACCAAACAAAGCCCAAGGTAAAAATTCCTCACCATGGCATTCTTTTCAATGCGGTAAACATTTATGAAATGCCCTCGTGGGATAAGCACTGTGCTATGTATGCACTGGAGGCCAACAAGAAAATTAAAACAAGGTCTTTGTTGTTATTGATTTAAATTAGATCTAGTTGGCTAATATGCAGTATACAGTGTCAGCCTTGATATTTCCTGTGTAATTAGATCTTGTTTAGAAATATTCAGGAGGAAAAAAAATCTGACAAAGTGAATGATGATGCCAAATAGGTCGTTTCCGTTTGAGGGGATGAGTCAAGTGTGGGGTAGGGGTCTAAATGGGAAATACAACCCCATGCTGTGCTGGGCATGGCTAGCAATCCTAAGTCCTAGTTTCACTTCACTGCTTCTATGAAATGGTCCTCAAACTGGTCAGTGACCCCATCCTCTCTAGTGTCACAAAATAGGCACTTACTACATTTTTGCTGAACAAATGAAGTGATGAGTCTAGCATCCCACCTGGAAGGTAATTCACCAAGATCCTGTAACCCAAATTCAAAGTTGGTTAATGTTCAAACTTCCACAGTTTCCTGAAATGGTTGCTGGCCACACACAGAGGACAGTGGAAGTGATATGTTCAAGACTGTGTCCCTCCATGGCACAGCACTTCACAGAGCGCCAGGAAACCCCATGTCAGAACAGGAGGCCTGAAGCAGGAATTGTAGCTTGATAAGTGCTAGAACGTTTGCAGATAATTTAGCTGAGTGGTAAAGATCTAGCCACTGATAAATGGGCAGATATGTATACAGTGAAAAGTAAAAGCTTAAAAGCTCTTTTTTTTTTTTTTTATCTCTTAGGCCTTGGGGGCTCAACTTTATGAGTGTCATGGGTTCTGAAAGTCAGCCAAAGGCTCAAGTATTGTCCTCAGGACTTTTAACTTCCCTCTGTGGGTGAAGGAAGTAGGGCTCGATCTTGTATGCTGAATGAATGAAGAGGCATCTTGAAAATTACCTGTCCCTCCATCCAGTTTGATCATGTTTCTCATGCAAACCCAAGTCATAATGGGAAACTCCTCAATGTAGTCTATTGAGGGGCTCTCTGAGGTTCCCATAGCTGTCACAATGCCTGACTTTCAGAAGCTTTAAATGTATTTTCTTAGATCTTCACTTCACAGGGATGGGGAACCTTTTCCTGACAAGGGCTATTTGGGTATTTATAACATCATTAGAAGGCCATACAAAATTATCAGCTTAAAAATTAGCCTACCAAAATAAATAAATAAATAAATAAACAAAATAAAGATTAGCTTGCTATATTTGGTCAAACATTTAATTAACTCACCATTAACGCCTTGGCAGGGCCAGACCACGTAATTTCTCAGGCCTTATATGGTCCATGGGCCTGGACATTCCTCGAGGTATGAGTTACAATAGGATTTCCTGACGCTTAGAGCTGAGGCCACAGAACAACATTCGGTTCTATCCCCCTCTCAAGGCCCCCTAAAAGTAATTTACTTGAGTGTTGATTCATTGTCCTAATCAATAGGACATGTCAATTAGAGGTGCATATGATCTTGGAAATGCTGAGCATTTTTTTCAGTATTTATTCTAATTTTAGGATACATGTTCCAGAGCAAGCACAGGAGAGCTATCTGCCAAGGTTGTTGTGACTGATGAAAACTCCCCCTCCCTCCCTGAAGAAAACATAATTCTGGATTTAGGTGGGCACCCTGGTGGCAAAGAGGTTTAGTAATGTAAAATGTTTTCAAACCTTGAGTTTGAAAAAATGCCAAATGAATGATACTATTTCTTAGGACTCAATCACTACATGTATTATGTCTGAATTAGCATATTTGCAGATTTTAAACTCCACATCTATATTTAATGGCAATCACACTTAGTCCATCAAAGTGTAGCCTTGTAAGAATTATTTCATGGTTAAGAATATTCACAGGTCTTCAATGTTTATTTCTAGAACAACAACAACAAAAATACGTTGCCCATGTTAAGAGCAACATAAAATTAGGGATTCATTCTTCTGATAATCGATTGTTTGAGTCCTTACTATGTACAAAGCTCTGAGTTGAGATTAATTGTATTTGGGCATCTTTTCTTTCTATTTATTGTTCTTAATTTTCATGGATGACTGAGTTAGCTGAACTGGAGTTTATAAGATGCAGATACTTCGCTGGTTGGTTAGGCTGCACTTTTCTCTAATTTTTTTCTATATTAGCAATAATGGCTATGTTATGTCTTTTGCTTTAAGTAAACATTTCTGAGTGCTAGTAAAATGGGAGTAGTTAGAATTTTAAGTCAGGCACTAACTCTAAGTTTCCTCACTTATTACAAAGAAGATAAACTTCAATATTCTTTTGCTCTTAGCCTTTTAGGATTTTATAATGTTAGTTTATAAATGTTGACCATAAAGGGAAATATTTCTTGCAAGCAAAGTTCTAGGGAGTCTTTGGTAAAACTAAGTAGGTGAAATTTATCTCCTGTACTCAGTTCCTCTAACATTTCTTCTTCTTTTTAGCACCCACGTCTTGCACAAAGGCCCAATCTCCCTGCCTGAGATGAGAGCAGTAAGGAGGACAAATCACAGTTCTGCCACTCAGTAGCTCTATAGCCTCTATTTATCCTCTAAGCCTCAGATCCCTCATTTATAAAATAGGGATTATCATGATACATTCCTCAGAGAGTCACTGTGCAGATTAAATAAAACATTGAACACGAAGCGCTTAGCACACACCCATGTACACCTTAAAGAGCAACAAAGAGTTGCTAGTATTTTTATTTTGCCAGGTAAAGAAAAAAACACAACCTCCATGTACTATCACAATCATTTCATCAAAGAAACAACATGGTACCATTCAAAAAGGAGAACATGCTCTCAGAACTTGTGATTTTAATTGAAAATTTTACTACATTGTCCTTGTTGCTCACATATCACCATAAATTAATAAAAATTTCATCTTGGACCAAGTTTAATTTGCGGACCCGTGTTTGGGAAACACTGATTCTCTTTTCCATCAAAATGTGCCTACCCTGGTCTCATTCCCTTGAAGCCCTTGGAGCCAGTTCTCCTTCCTGAGTTTACAGCTCACCGGGCTAGAGTGAATGCTGGTGGATAAATGTATTCATATTCTTGAGAACATATTTTATCCTAATATAGGGGCTTTATCCAAGGAAGTGATAGCAGTGGTGAGAATTTTAGACCCGTTTGCAATTCTGGGGGAAGATGATTTGGGCGCAGGTGCCCTTTCCAGCATCCTGCATATCTACCTGCTCTACCTGTGTTGATGGTTGGCCCTGTCAACCTTCCTTAGGCTTAGGAATGTTAGACCTGCCACAGGTAGCCTGGGCCTTTGGATGGTTTCCTCAGCAGCCTCTGTGAGCCACACTTAGCTTTAAGTATCATTATAAATGAAATAATATTGAGGAGATTTTCCTGGTCAGTTTATGCCACTTCTCCCAAAGAAAGCCTGTCATCCTTAGTAGATGTTTGACCTGTCACGACCCTGATGGGAAAAAAACTTATTTTTGAGTAGGGTTTCTTCCAAGGATTAGCATGAAAGGGGTACTGGGTGCCCCAAAGGCTGGCTTGCATAGAGCAGGCTAATCACAGTGGTAAACAATGGGGTTTTCCAGCAACAACGGCAGTCGTTCTAACACAGCAAGCCTAAACTTCATGCCAGATGTTGTAACGGTAAGTGGACAGCATAGCACACAGGACACTTTATTTATTTATTTTTTAAATATTGTTGAAAGCATTACCTATGTCCCCTTTTCCCGACCACTGACCCCTTCTAGCCTGCCCCCACCTCCTGCTGCAGGCCTCCACCACCCTATTGTCTGTATCCATGAGTTATACCACACAGTGTACCTTAATGCCACAGTGAGGAGCGTGGATATGGGGTCAGAAGGTCGTGATTCAAGCCTAAGGTTAGACACTGATCAGCTGTGGAAAGTAGTTAATCTCTCTAAATTTCAGTTTCCTGAAAATGGGGTTGAGAGTAGGACCTACACCACAGGCTTGTTATGAAGAATAAACAAGGTAACTCATGTGGAACGTTGTAGCACAGTGTCTGCTCGCGGTTAATATTAGCTCTGTTGTTATTATGTGCATTGTGACAGGATGTGCCCACTTTACTGCGAGCTTCATTCACCACTTATACGAAGTATATTTGCTGTTTTAGTCAGAACACACTCTGAAGTAGAAAAAGAAATATGCAAACACAGGTCCAGATCTGAGCAAATGCAAGACATATCTTGGAGTTCCCCTTTTAATAGGTTCCACAGAAATATCCCAGCCTTGACTGAGCTGTTATGTTACTTCCTCAAATCACCTCTCACTTCTCTTTTGTTGTTAATGTCAGTCTTGCCACTCAGATTGTTTCTAAGAGAGAACTTTCTTTGTTGTCAGTTTTATGTGTGTGTTTTTTTTTTTGGGGGGGGCGAGTATTGTGATTGATAGCACATTCTTTAACCATGAGCAAACATTACTTGGGTAGTCTAGTGGGTAGGACATTTTAATTCTAAAGAGTGATTGTTTCTAAAGAGTGATGCTCAACAAGTTTGTTTTGGGGTTGTCAGATTTCATAATTACAGTCAATTTTCAGTTATCCACACAAATAAAAAAGGCTGTCAGTACAGATAACAGGAAAATGATAGACTATACAATTATGGTTAACCATCCAGCACAGTTGAGCCAAGCTTCTATATATATACACAGTGGTAATGCCAATTGGTTAAAGGAATTTAGCCTCTCTATAATCTCCTTGAAACCCTTCTTTGATATGGATTTGACATTTTCTCAATCTCATATAAAGTACTAAGAAATAACAGATTTGAGTCCTTTCTTCCAGTGAAGTTGTGGCTCCTGTATTCCTGTAAAGTACAAATTCCAGAGCTGGCTCTCTCATAGGTCTGGGCCTACCTCAGGCAATATGTCAACCATGTGGCCAAGCCATAATGCATGTGATTCATCTCCAATGCACACAACACTGAGAGTGATAGCTATACTTCTGGCCTGCTCAATACATAAAGCTAAGACTAGCTTCTAAGATGAGCTTCAATACATTAATAGGGGGAAAGTGGCAGCCGAGGCAGCCTATTTCAACGGTGGAACACTGAGATTGTTAGACATGTCTTCTTCACATCATCTTCTCTAGCCTTTACCACTGATTTTATCCCTTGGGAGAAAACTATTTTCCTTCTTTGAATATTTGAAGAAAGCTATTGTATCCTGCCTGGTATTAAGAGCCTTATGACCATGGCTAAGTTCCTTCATCCATCTGAGTTTTGTGTTTTGTTTTTGTTTTTTGATTCTAGAAAGGAGGGAATTGGAGTAGGTGATCTATAACTGACCCTTTAATTTTAATATTACAATTAAACCTTGAATAATATGGGTTTGAACTACGTGAGTCCATTTATATGTAGATGTTTTTTAATAAACACCTGTACTGTTTTCTATCTACAGCTGGGAGTCCACAGATGCAGAGGGCCAATTGTAGGCATGGATCTACACCATTTAATTATTTGTTTGTTTGTTTGTTTGATCTACACTATTTTATATAGGGGACTTGAACATCCACAGATTTTGGTATCCATTGAATGTCCTGGAACCAAACCCCTAACAGATACCAAGGAACAACTAAGTTTTGGAGAAGTCAAAAGTTAAATGTGGATTTTTTACTCTGGGGTTGGGGAGGTTGGCACACCTAGCCCCCACATTGTTTAAGAGTCAACTATATAAAATTCTCTGAAAAATCTCTTCTGATGCTAGTTTAGAATGGTTTATACTATATTAACTTTAGTATAATATAATGTGCTTACCATACATGATATCAGATTTAATTCTCATAATATTCCCATAGGGCAGCCGTGGGCAAACTACTGCCCGCGGGCCAGATCCAGCCCGTTTGAAATGAATAAAACTAAAAAAAAAAAAAAAAGACCGTACCCTTTTATGTAATGATGTTTACTTTGAATTTATATTAGTTCACAGAAACACTCCATCCATGCTTTTGTTCCGGCCCTCCGGTCCAGTTTAAGAACCCATTGTGGCCCTCGAGTCAAAAAGTTTGCCCACCCCTGCCATAGGGCAATTATTATTTCTATTTGTGAGTGAGGAAACAACGGGTAAGAGAGAGTAAGTAAACCATGTCCCAGGTTTCTGGTATAGCCCTCTGCTCTAAGGTTTCATCTCCATCTTAGGTTTTATTGAGAATCTTTTGTTTTTAATCCCTGGGTTTTGTTCTCCAATGCTAAAATGGGCTTAACAACAAAACCAACTTGACCTTCAATTCAGCAGACAGCACAGTGTGTTCTGCGGTCACTGCCATGAAATGTGGCGAAGATGCAGGAGTTCACTTTGGAGAACTGAGCTTTGGCTCATCCAACGAGGTCAAGGTCTGGAAATTGATAAGAAATCAGACCCAGAATTCATAAGCATGTAAGCCTCTCACCAGGGCATTAAAAAACTAAGGACATAGCTTTATAAAAAGACGATCCCTCCTCCAGCATTTGGTGACCACGGCCTGCCACATGCCAGGCATTGAATTAATCACTTTTACTTAAAATGTCTCACTTATTCCTTATAAGAACTCTCTGGACTACCAGTTGGTGCATGTATAATTATCCTCATTTCACATGACATGAGATTGACATTAATAGTGGATAAATGACTTGCTCAACCAGTAAATGGAGGATTAGGATTATAGCCAAGGCCTCTGCACTCCCAAGTTCCAGACTCTTTCCATTCTGCCAGGATTTCCCAAAGTGTGTTTCAGTCCACACTCATCCCCAAAACACTTTTCCAGAGGAGATGCCACAGTCAACTCTGGTTGGTTCAGCACGCCATGGGATCCTTTAGGTTCAGAGAGCTTAGCACATTCGAGGTTCCAGAAAATTCTGGGCAGAAAATGTATTTAACAATTTCCTTCCTAAATTTTCTGAAACTTCTTGGCAGGGCACTATTTACTCCAAAGAACACATTTAAGAGCCTGAGGAACAGAATCCCGTATAATTCTTTTTTGAGAAATACAGAAACATGCCAGACTATATTAGAAGTAATTTCTATAGAAAAAGATTGTCATTTTAAACTATCCTTATTCTTCATGTTAAAAATATAGATTTTCCCATGAGTTAGCCAGTAGATTTCATGAGTTCATAAGCCAGGTGGTTATAGTGATTCAACAAACTTCCTTGCTTGTCCCAGAGAATAGTACGTTTCTGTGGAATTACACATATGAGAATACCAGATGGGAATACCAAGAAAGCAAATAAAGAAATATCACCTATTGTTATGGTACATTTCTACATTCTGAAGAAGTTTATTTATACATGGAAGGTACCATTTACCTCTTTCCCAAATTCCTGCTGTTTGACATGCTTTATATTTTTATTCTAATGTGAATAATTTTTTTTAAGATATGAAGAATTATGTGATTCCTTGAATCCATTAATGATGCCTGGAATGTTTCCAAGTTAGGATTAAAAATCATTGAACAAGGTAATGAAGTTGGATTTGGCTATGAAATTACTAAATTCAGCTATTCCGTCCAATGATTATTTTTACAATCTGCCCACCAATTCTCATTGGTTCTGTAGCAGGCTTCAAAAAAATTTTTAAATAATTTTTTATTGGTAATCATGAATTCACAAGAATCTCAGAAATTTCTTGGTGAAATTCATTGTTTAGGAAGTGAAATTTTATGAATTTCAGATTACTACACCCACAGAATTGCAAAAGTCGGGATGTGTATTTTATTGAAAATAACCAAAAAAGGGACAAACACAAAGTAATTAGTTGCCATAGAATGCATATAAGTATCTCTTACTGTTTGTTATTCACGCATGCTGTTCAAGTTATCTATTGCTATATTATAAACTACACCAAAATGTCGTGGATTAAAACACCAAACCTTTTATTATATCTCATAATTTTGTGTAATAGGGATTTGGAAAGGGTTTGGCTAGATGATTCTTCTCTTCAAAGTACTGGTAATTGAGTCCTAGACAGTTTGGTTCAGTGAATAGATCATCAACTTACGGACTGAAGGGTCCCAGGTTCGATCCCAGTCAAGGGCATATGCCTGGGTTGTGGGCTCAATCCTCAAGGGGCGTGCAGGAGGCAGCTGATCAATGATTCTCTCTCATCATTGATGTTTTTATCTCTCTTTCCCTCTCCCTTCCTCTCTAAAATCAATAAAAATACATTTTAAAAAAAAGTACTGGTAACCAAGATGTTCTTGAATGTCCACGATGGCTTTGTCTACATGCCTGGCACCTTGGTGGGATGGCTGGAAGGCTGGCTTCTGCTGGGCCCCTACTCCCCTTCATGTAGTCTCAGGGCATCTCTATGTTTCAGGGCTCCAAGAACAAGTGTTACAAGAAACAAGAAATAAAAATGATTGGGCCTGGAAACTGGCACAAGGTTACTTTCACTCTATTCTTTAGTCAGAGAAGTGACAGAGTATAGAGTCCAACTCCTGAAGGCATGTCGAAGGATATGTGGCCATCATTAATCTGAAACAGGCCAAACTCTTTGGCAGAAAGGTTTGTGTCATGAAAGAAAAATATATGAATGGCCTGCTGAACTTTTGAACAGGTTGGTCCTTTGATATATAACTCCTTTTATACGTGAAGTCAAAGCGGCACTACAAAAATATATACAATATGACACATCTCTATGAGGTCATTTTATAAATGAACTATGTGCTGGTTCTGACTCCATTTGAACATTTCTTTTGTCATCTTTTGCCTCATGCAAGGACTTTCAAGCAGTTTCATTGCTCCTTTACTGTTTTGTTCTTACTAGCCTTAATAGCTAATACTTGAAAAATATGTAGCAAAATAAGTCAAAAAATAAAACAAACCTTCCAATTCTAATAACACAATGATCAAGATGGCAATGGCTATTCTTCCCTGTCTGGTAATGGTAGAGATGTGTCTTTGCACTGAGCAGAGCATTAGTTTCTGGTTTTTGTCTTTGATTTGGGGCCTATCTTTGTCCTTTCTCCACCCCCCCCCTTTTAAATTTAAAGTTTACATTCAATATTATTTTGTATTAGTTTCAGGTGTAAAGCATAGTGGTTAGACAATCATACTCTACAATGTGTTCCCCTGATATTTCCAGTCATTCCTGTCATCATACATAGCTACTGCAATATTATTGACTACATTCCCAATGCTGTACTTTACATCTTTGTGACTATTTTGTAACTAACAGTTTGTACTTCTTAATCCCTTTCCCTTTTTCATTCAGTCTCTCAACCCTCACCCCTCTGGCAACCATCAGTCTGTTTCTGTATCTATTAGTGTGTTCAATTTTGTTTATTTTTTTTGTATATTCCACATATAAGTGAAATCATATGGTATTTGTCTTTCTCTGATTGACTTCTTATACGTTGCAAAATACCGTCTAGGTCCATCCATGTTGTTGCAAATGGTAAGATTGTATTCTATTTATGGCTGAGTAATATTCCATTATATATGTACCACCACCATTTTATCCACTTGTCTACTGTGGCACTTGGGTTGCTTCCATGTCTTGGCTATTGTAATAATACTGCAATGAACATAGGGGCACATATATTCTTTCAAATTTGTATTTTGGGTTTCATTGGATTCAGAAGTAGAATTGCTGGGTCATAAGGCAGTTCCCTTCCTAATTTTTTGAGGACCCTCCATAGTTTTCCATAGAGCCTGCACCAATCTGTATTCCCAACTATCTTTGTTCTTATCTATGAAGATTTATAATTCTAAAGTACTTTAGAAGAGTTTCAGTTTTAAATTTTATTTGGGTGAGGCAAAGAGAGCCTTGTGAAGACCCTTTCAACTTCAATCTTTGTCTTTGATGCTTCCCTTTTACGTCCCTTTTGCAAAAGTATTGACCCTTTCTTAGAATATCAGTGGCTCTGCTTGGCCAGTGTAGCTCAGTTGGTTGAGTGTCGTCCTGTGCACCAAAAGATTGTTGGTTTGATTCCAATTCAAGGTACATATCTGGGTTGCACATTCGATCCTGGGTTGTTGGGCACATGTGGAAGGCAACTGGTCAATGTTCCTCTTTCTCTGTCTCTCCCTTCTTTTCCCCAAGCATGTCCTCAGGTGAGGAGGATAATAATAATAATAATAATAATAATAATAATAATAATAATTATAATAGAAAATCAGTGACTTCATGTGACCCATTCTCACTCATCAGATATTTAATAAAAAATTTATTTTAATGTAAAGAATGATTCACTTCATGTAGGTTATTTCATTTCAGGGAATAATTATACATGCATTCCTTGATGCTGTATTTTTCTTTACAATCAAACAGTAAGCTAGGATTAAAAATGGTGGCAGAGTAGTGGATGCTGCATGGACATGATCCCAGGAACAAACTGGAATTACAACTAAAATACAGAAAAACTTCCTGAACAATCAACAGAAAACTCACAGGAGAGAACTCTGATACCTGAGGACCGAAAGTGAGGATCGAATAGAGACTGATAGTGTTATGCCCAGATTTCAGGATCCCCAAAAGACCACCAGGAAGCCAGCCGAGTCTGATGCAAAAGCAAAGAGTCTTTATTCGAGCTAGCTCGAGCTCCCCGTCCACCACACTCACCAATGCAGCGGCAGGAGGCAGAGAGAGAGAGAGAGAGCTCTGTGTGGAGAGGGGTTTTATAGGGGGGTTGGAGTAAGGGGAGGAGAGAGGACTGTGGGCCCTGACGATTGGCCGGGCACAAGTCGGTGTCTTGTTACACAGGATGTGTTCGTATCTTTGGCACGCACTTCCCTTGATTATCATTGGTTAGTTTAAAGAAATCCTAGGTGTGGCTAGCAGAGGCTTGGGCTTCCAGGAAGAAGCTCTGCTGGGAGCCGGTCCATCCTTGCTGTTTCAAGGGATCTGGCATACATGGCATACTGTTCTTAATATGTTTGCTCACCTTCTTGGCACTATATGTTTTAACCAAGGTCTCCTCTCTGAGAAAGGTTGTTTCCCCAGGTAGGGATTTTCCCCTGAAGTTAGGGAGGGAATAAAACCCCTCAACTAAGTGCCAGGTGGGTAATTAATCACTTTAACTACGAACAATCATGCTTAAGCTACATAATCTTTACTCCCTGGATTGGAGATAAGAAATGCCCTAACCTTTGTAATAGAGATTGATAGGATTGAATCAACTGGTATAAATATAGATGTAACAAGACAGAAAGAGACAGAACTTAGAACACAGAACCAAGAGAGACAGAACCTAGGCACAGAACCTACACAGAACGTTCTCTAGAGACAGAAGAACTTCATTGGAGAGAACATGGCAAAAGATCCTGGACTGAACCTGACTACAGAAATTGGCAAGAGAACCTGACTAGAACCTTGTGACTGAACCTGGCTGGAGAACCTAGCAAGAGAACATGGACACAGAACCTGGCTGGAGATCCAGAGCAGAACCTCTCTGGAGATCCAGACCATAACTTGGCTGGAGATCCTGGCTGGAGATCCTGGCTAGGCTGCTGATCAACTGAATGCTGTCTCCGTGTCCTTCCTTCTTCGCCGACTCCGTCCACGCCTTTGGGGACCCCTGGACCTGCTGGGGTTGGACCCCGGCAAAGCTCCTTGCTGAGCACATGGCTAATGGCTGCTGCCCAAAAATGGAGGATCTGGGGCAAGATGGAGGGCATAGCCCTTGCCCTTTCAATAGGAGCAGCAGTGGCGCAAAAGGGGAGGCTGGGAACCCACAGACAGCAACTGAAGTCCCAGAGAGATATCTCAGCTGTGGGTGGTTGCCACTGAGAACTCTGGGATCTACTCCCCAAGCTAGCCCCCCAAGCAGAGAGCACCAAAACTGAGAAGGGTACCCACATAACATCTGGCTGTGAAAAGCACTAGGGTGCTGTCTGCCAAGGAGTGACAGCTGAAAATCCAGGCACCCTCATAAATGGCCAATGCACAAAATTCCCTGTGGAGCCACCCACCTTGTGCTCTGGCAGAAAGAGGGTGAAGTGGACTAGACATGTGAGAGCTGAAGCCAGGACTAGCAACTTGGGGGATAGAGCTAAGAAGGCAGAAACCCCAAGTTTCCTGGGCTGAGTCACTCTCTCACACAGTGGAGGACATCTTTCCCACATAGATATATGCCTTGCCTGGGGGGGAAGACAGTGGACACACGCTATTGGAATACACCTTGCCCTGAGGTCATTTTAAGAGATTAAAAGTAACAATTAGCCCCACCATAAGCAACTGCCCCACCCTGTTGAAAAAAAACACAGACTCTCACCACACTTGAGGACAATTGCCTGGAGGCAATTCAAGTTGGAATCCTATTAGTCTGTAGCCAGAGGCTCTCTGGAGGCTTTGAGTGTTTGTCTAATCTAATTAGTCAGAAACAGCCTTTAACATTGTCCTAAACTAGAGATTGAAGGTGTCCAGGATCTACCTAATACATAGTCACAAACCCAAACAGACAGCCAAAATGAGGAGACAAAGAAACAACCCCGAAATGAAAGAACTAGGGAATTCTCCAGAGGAAGAGATAAATGAAGTAGAGATAAGAAATTTATCTGAAACAGAGTTCAGAGTAATGATGGTAAAGATGCTCAACAGCATGAAAAAAGATATAGTAACTATGAAAAAAGAACAGTCTGACAAAAGAATGATATAACACAAATAAAGAATACCTTGGAAGAAATACACAACAGATTAGGGGAAGCTGAGGATTGAATCATTGAATTAGAAGACAGAGTTGAAAATATCACTCAATCAGAGAACCGAAAAGAAAAAATTAAAAATCAGGAGGACAGTTTAAAGGAGCTGTGGGACAACATGAAACAACAATGTTAGGATAGCAGGTATGCCAGAAGAGGAAGAAAGGGAGAGAGGGATAAAGAACATGTTTGAAAAAATAATGGCAGAAAAATTCCCTAACCTGGTAAAGAAAAAAGTGACACAAGGTCAGGAGGCACAGAGAACTCCAAGCAAGAAGAACCCAAACAGGCTCATGCCCAGACACATCATAATTGAAATGCCAAAAATTAAAGAAAAATAGAGAATCCAAAAAGCAGCAAGAGAAAAGAAAACTGTTACCTATAAAGGAGTTCCCATAAGGCTGACACCTTATTTCTCATCAGAAACTCTACAGGCCAGAAGGGAATGGCATGAAGTACTCAAGGTAATGGAAAGCAAGGATCTGAGGCCAAGATTACTATATCCAGCAAGGCTATCATTCAGAATAGACATCAAATAAAGAGCTTCCCCGAAAAAAAAAAAAGAAAAAAAAAAAAAAAGGCTAAAAGAGTTCATCACCACCAAGCCAGGATTACAAGAAATGCTAAAAGGACTGCTGTAACGAGAAGAAGAAACAGAGAAAGAAACCTAGCCATACAGAATTAAAATGGCAATAAATAAGTACCTATCAATAATAACCCTAAATGTAAATGGATTAAATGCTCCAATCAAAAGGCATAGGGTAGCTAAATGGATACAAAAACAAGACCCAACTATACGTTGTCTACAAGACACCCACCTCAAAACAAAAGACACACACAGGATGAGAGTGAAGGATGAAAAAAAATTTTCCATGCAAATGGAAAAGAAAAAAAAACTGGAGTAGCAATACTCATATCTAACAAACTAGACTTTAAAGAAGGCCATCACAAGAGACAACAAAGGTCACTAAATAATTCTAAAGGGATCAATCTAATAAGAGGATATAACCCTGGTAAACATATATGCACCCAATATAGGAGCACCTAAGTATATATATATATAAAAAATTTTTAGAGGACTTTAACGGAGAGATCAACAACAATACAGTCGTAGTAGGGGATTTTAACACCCCTCTGACTTCACTGGATAGATCTTCTAGACAAAAACTTAAGGGAACAGAGACTCTAAAGTACACACTGGTTCAGATAGATTTCATTGACATTTATAGAACATTTCACTCCAACGCAGCAGAATATACATTCTTCTCAAGTGCACATGGATCACTCACAAAGATTGACTGCATGTTAGTACACAAAACAAGTCTCTACAAGTTCAAGAAGATTGAAATCATATCAAGCATCTTCTCAGATAATAAAAACACCCAAAAACATTCAAACACATGAAGGCTAAGTAGTATGTTATTAAACAACTAGTGGCCCAGTGCATGGATTTGTGTACATTGAAAGGAAATTAATTAGAAGATATATTTTAATATTGCTATTCGCCCTTTTTCTATAATAAAAATGTCAACAAAAACGACCAAATTCACAATTGACAATGACAGATCGAAACACACGCATGCAATTGGCACTAGCGAGGCTTTATATCTATAGTGTATGCGCAAGTCAACATTTATTTTCAAATTGCCAGTGTACATCATATGTACCAGCTGGTCGGTTGGTCGTACAATCGGATTGGGTGGTGGATGGTCAGTTACTTAGCCTCTTATATATATAGATAAATGGGTTACCAACAAGATCAAGAAGGAAATAAAAAACTTCCTGGAGACAAATTAAAATGAATGCACAACAACCCAAAATCTCTGGGAGACTGCAAAAGCAGTCTTCAGAAGGAAACTCATAGCACCAAAGGCATACCTCAAAATACAAGAAAAATCAGCAGTAAATTATTTAAGCCTACAACTAAAGAACTAGAAATATAACAACAAGAAAACCAAGAGTAAGTAGAAGGAAGGAAATAATAAAAATTACAGCAGAAATAAATAACATAGAGACTAAAATAAAATACAAAAATCAATGAAACCAAGAGCTGGTTCTTTGAAAGGATAAATAGAATTAATAAACTGATAGCCAGACTCATCAAGAAACAAAGAGAGAGGACACAAATAAATAAAATCAGAAATGAAAATGGAGAAGTAACTACTGACACTACAGAAATACAAAGGGTTGTAAGAAAATACTATGAACAACTATATGCTAACAAGCTGGACAATGTGGATGAAATAGACAAATTCCTAGAAAAATATAATCTCCCAAAACTGAATCAGTAGGAATCAGAAAAGCTGAATAGGCCAATAACAACTGATGAAATAGAAGCAGTAATAAAAAACCTCCCACCAAACAAAAGCCCAGGTCCGGACGGCTTCACAGGCAAGTTTTACTAAACATTCAACGAAGAAATAACACCTATGTGCCTCAAGATATTTCAGAAATTCCAAGAGGAAGGAACACTCAAATTCTTTTTATGAGGCCAACATTATCCTAATTTCAAAACCAGATAAAGACACTATAAAGAAAGAGAATTACAGGCCAATATCCCTGATGAACATAGACACTGAAATCCTCAACAAAATATTAGCAAATCACATCCAGCAATATATTAAAAAGATCATACACCATGATCAAGTGGGATTTATTCCAGGGATGCAAGGCTGGTACAATATTCACAAGTCAATAAACATGATACATCACATAAACAAATTGAAAGACAAAAATCACATGATCATATCAATAGACACAGAGAAATCATTTGACAAATCCAACACCCATTTTTTATAAAACTCTAAGCAAAGTGGGAATAAAGGGAGCATATCTCAACATGATAAAGGCCATATATGGCAAACCTACAGCCAACATCATACTCAATGGGAAAAAACTAAAACTATTTCCCCTAAGAATAGGAACAAAACAGGGATGCCCACTTTCACCACTCCTGTTTGACATAGTACTGGAAGTGCTGGCTATAGCAATCAGACAAGAAGAAGAAATAAAAGGTATCCAAATTGGAAAAGAAGAACTAAAACTATCATTATTCACAGATGACATGATATTGTACATAGAAAACCCCAAGGACTCTACCGAAAAACTACTAGACTTAATAAATGAATTCAGTAATATAGCAAGAATACAAAATTAACATTCAAAATATATGGCTTTTTTATATACCAATTATGAACTCACAGAAAGAGAAACTAAAAAAAAACACAAACCAACAACAATCCTATTTACCATTGCAACAAAAAGATAAAGATACCTAGGGATAAACTTAACTAAGGAGGTAAAAGACCTATACTCAGAAAACTACAGAACATTGAAAAAAATAGATAGAGGAAGACATAAACAAATGAAAGAATATACCATGTTCATGGATTGGTAGAATCAACATCATTAAAATGTCCATACTACCCAAAGCAATCTATAGATTCAATGCAATCCTCATTAAGATATCAATTGCATATTTCAAAGACCTAGAACAAACTCTCCAAAAATTCATATGGGATAAAGAAAGGCCCTGAATGGCCGCAACAATCCTGAGAACGAAGAACAAGGTTGGAGGGATCACAATACCAGGTATCAAGCTATAATACAAAGCCACTGTTCTCAAAATTGGTACTGGCACAAGAACAGACATATAGACCAATGGAACAGAACAGAGAACCCAGAAATCGACCAAGCCATTATTCTCTAATAATATTTGACAAAGGAGACAAGAACATACAATGGAGTCAAGACAGTTTCTTCAATAAATGATGTTGGGAAAATTCGACAAATACATGCAAAAAAATGAAACTAGATCACCAACTCACACCATACACAAAAATAAAGTCAAAATGGATAAAGGACTAAAATGTAAGATGGGAAACCATAAAAATCGTAGGAGAATCCATAGACAGCAAAATATCAGACATATGTCATTGCAATATTTTACCAATACAGCTCCTAAGACAATGGAAACTAAGGAGAAAATAAACAAATGGGACTACATCAAAATAAAAAGCTTCTGCACAGAAAAAAAACAACAACAAAACAACAAGAAAGCCCACTGCGCGGGAGAACATATTTGCCAATGCTATCTCAGATAAGGGTTTAATCTCCAACATTTACAGGGAACTCGTACAACTTAACAAAAGGATGATAAACAATCCAATTAAAAAATGGGCAAAGGACCTAAATAGAAACTTTTTGAAAGAGGACATACAGAAGGCCAAGAGACATATGAAAACATGCTCAAAGTCACTAATCATCCGAGAGATGCAAATCAAAACAATAATGAGGTACCATCTCCCACTTGTCAGAATGGCTATCATCAACAAATCAACAAACAACAAGTGCTGGCAAGGATGTGGATAAAGAGGAACCCTTGTGCACTGCTGGTGGAAATGCAGACTGGTGCAGCCACTGTGAAGAACAGTATGGGGTTTCTTCAACAAATGGAACTCCCATTTGACCCAGTGATCCCACTTCTAGGAATATATCCCAAGAAACTAGAAACACCAATCAGAAAGGATATATGCACCCCTATCTTCATAGCAGCACAATTTATAATAGCTAAGATTTGGAAACAGCCTAAGTGCCCATCAGCAGATGAATGGATTAAAAAATAGTGGTACATCTACACAATGGAATACTATGCCGTTGTAAAAGGGAAAGAACTTTTACCTTTTGCAACAGCATGGATGGACCTGGAGAGTATTATGCTAAGTGAAATAAGCCAGTCGGAAAAAGATAAATATCACATGATCTCACTCATTTGTGGATTATAATGAACTACATAAACTGATTAAAAAAAATAGAGCCAGAGGAAAAAAAACATCAGAATATAATAGAATTAATCCTGTTATTTTCAGATTTTTAAATATTTCCTACAACTTTTGTGATATTATACTATGTTAGTACAGTTTTGGTAATATTATATTTAAAATCTTTTTTCCTTGAAATATTAATGTTTATTGCATGTAATATTATTATATTTAAAATTGTTTTTTGAAATAATAATGTTTATTGCATATAAATGGCTAATTATTTTGTATCTACAATCTGGTAGTAGATTTATTTTGTATATTATAAAAATAATAATAATAAAATTGCAAAAAATAAAGCACAGGAAAACAAAACAAAAAAACAGTAAGTTAGAGCAGCGGTTGGTAAACTATAGCCCATGGTCAAATCTAGCCAGCTGCCTAATTTTGTAAATAAAGTTTCATTGGAACACAGCCATGCTCATTTGCTTACATTTGGTCTATTACTGTTTTCATGTTACAAGAGAAGAGTTGAATAATTTTGCCTGAGACCATATGGTTTGCAAGGACTAAAATGTTTACTATCTGGTCCTTCACAGAAAATTTGTTGATGTCTGTTGTAGTATAATTCCTTTGGAATTTTCTTAGGAAACTCATTTATTTTAGTTTGTTTTAAATATATTTATTTTGTTGTGGGTAATAAAAAATTAAACAAATCACAGCTTTTTCGTCTCAGATCTAAATAGACAAATATACTTTAATAAACAGTAAATTTGTAGTGATAAAAGGGTCCTCTCTCATTCTGTGTTCCACTCACTTCTTTTGATGCTGATCTGACTTTTGTAATTTATGAGTGGCCTGAAACAAAGGCAGCCTCAAAGCTAAGACACTTGAGTGTAAAAGGAACAAATTAGTCAGACAAGGAAAGTTATGGACATGGTGGCCAAAATTATGATGTCAGTTTAGTCTCTCTGTCCCTGGTTTTGAAGACTTGGTTCTGACTCACATTATATTAAGGGAACTTCAGGGAAATCTATGGACCTTTTAGAAGGAAATATATGTATTTGTCCACCTCCTGCATTTGTTAGATTATGCTCTGTCTACATATGAAAACAGATGTTTGCTAATTCCGAGTGTTAGCTAGGGCACTGGCAAACTAGCTTTCTATACTATTTGTAAGAGTATATTTTCTTTCAATGTTTCTAAAAGGCTAAATGTTTCAAGAGCCTTAATAATTATCTTAGGATTCCAGTGTTAAGATTTCTCTCAGGAAATAATCAAAAGTAGGTATAAAAATTATAAATACGTTTATTACAGTTATATTCATTATAACAAAACAGGCAACAATTTATATATCAACCACAAGAGATTAAAGGTAGTAAAGGGAAACTAGTTATGCATAATACTGAGGGGGAAAAAACAAATGATAAAACAATACATATAATTTTAGCTTTATTTTATTTAAACATATATGTAATTTATGGATAGAAAAGCCCCAAAGACACACAGACACACACACACACACACACACACACACACACACACACACAATGGTAATTACAATTGAAAGATGGGATTGAATTATTGGATTTTGTTCTTTGGATTTTTTTCTCATATTTACCAACTTTTCTATCATGGGCATGCATTGCTTTGGTAATTATAATAAAATAAGAACAAATATTATTTATTTAAAGAATTTTTAAAAATCCTCAATTAATCAACTGTTTATCTCGAATATGTGGTAAATAAAAATAAAAAGGCTTTTATTGATCTTTATGAAATTTACTTGGTTGGATGAATGCATGTAGTTAACTAGGTATTTGTAGGCATATCTATTAATTATTCTCTGTGTCTCCTAAGAATTAGTACAGATTTTGATATGGTATCTATTCTTTTTTTTTTTTTTTTACATATTTTTATTGTTTTCAGAGAGGAAAGGAGAAGAATAGAGAGATAGAAACATCAATGAAGAGAGAATCATTGATCGGCTGCCTCCTGCATGTCCCCTACTAGGGATCGAGCCTGCAACCTGAGCATGTGCCCTGACTGGGAATTGAACCGTCACCTCCTGGTTCATAGGTTGACACTCAACCACTGAGCCATGCTATCTGAGTGAGATCGCGTGTATTCTATATCTCATTCCTAAATGTACTCATTTTTAAAGTTAAAATAGAAAATGCTTCTCAGAACTAAAAAAATTAGACACATCATTTTAAATAAGAATTTAGTATATTTTTCAACTCCTCATGATACTCAATTATAGGAAAGGTTCATATTCAGAGAAAAGGTGATTAAAGACACAAGGACAGCCTGTCAAAGTTTAATATGTATTTCTCTTGAGTGTTACATTTATAAAAGATGGTGCACAGCAATATTTTGCTTAAATCCAAGACAGGACCAACTTCCCTCCCCAGATCAATCAAGTAGGTTTCAGTCAAGAGTTTGGTCTGATAGATTCCTTTGCTCCCTGGCCTTAGGCTGATGCTGCCAGAATAGAGGAGGCCAAGAAAAGCAACTGCTTGAGGCCCCAAATACCTGCCTACTCTCTATGGCCATAACCAAGATGAATCTATATCTTGCAGGCCAATGTCTCAGAAAACATGTTCTATTTCCCCCTTTCAGGTCACTTAGCTCTCCCTTCAACCACTACTGATCAGATAGTGTAGAATTTAAGCAAGTATTTTTTATTCAGAATCTAGCTACAAAATTTATTTTCTTCTAATGAAAGGCTCACAGAAGATGTGCGAAATCAAAACGTAAACAGAGCAATCTTCCAGCAACAGTGAAATAGAACATTTTCAACAACAGGTGGTAAAGCAGATTGCATTACAGGAAGTATTAATATTCTGAAAGAGATTACCTTAGCTTTGGCCCAAAAGGTAACCAGGAATACTGTGCATATATACTAGTACAAAGTTATCTAAATTCAGCCCTGCTAGAAGTCCAAACAAAACTTCTAGAATAGATGAACTTGCCAAAAATTATGAGACTTTCAAAATTAGGGCTATGTGGCTTATTTTAACTAAAGTGCTCTTTTCAATATTCATTGAGAGAAATAAAACAATAACTATATCAGGAATTGGGGTGCACTGAAAAAAAACTGAAATGAATATTAATGGGGTAATTTTTTAAAAATGTTCCTTTTTTCTCCCATTTTAAAAAATTATGTGTTTTTATTGATTTCAGAGATGAAAGGGGAAGGAGAGAGAGAAGAGGAACATCAATGATGAGAGAGAATCATGTATGGGCTGTCGCCTGCACATCTCCTACTGGGGATTGAGCCTGCAACCTGGGCATGTGCCGGGAGCCGGTCCATCCTTGCTGTTTCAAGGGACCTGGCATATATGACATACTGTTCTTAATATGTTTGCTCACCTTCTTGGCGCTGTGTTTTAACCAAGGTCACCTCTCCAAGAAAGGTTGAATCCCCAGGTAGGGATTTTCCCCTGAAGTTAGGGAGGGAATAAAACCCCTCAACTAAGTGCCAGGCGGGTAATTAATCACTTTAACTACGAAAAATCATGCTTAAGCTACATAATCTTTACTCCCTGGAATGGAGATAAGAAACGCCCTAACCTTTGTAATAGAGATTGATAGGATTGAATCAACTGGTATAAATACAGATGTAACTAGACAGCAAGACACAGAACTTCAGAGACAGAACTTAGGAGACAGAACCTAGGCACAGAAACTACACAGAACCTAGAGACAGAAGAACTTCGCTGGAGAGAACATGGCAAAAGATCCTGGACTGAACCTGACTACAGAAATTGGCAAGAGAACCTGACTAGAACCTGGTGACTGAACCTGGCTGGAGAACCTAGCGAGGGAACATGGCTACAGAACCTGGCTGGAGAACCTGGAGAACCTAGCAAGAGAACATGGACACAGAACCCGGCTGGAGATCCTAACCAGAACTTTGCTGGAGATCCAGACGAGAACTTCCCTGGAGATCCAGACCAGAACTTGGCTGGAGATCCTGGCTAGAGGTCCTGGCTAGGCTGCTGATCAACTGAACGCTGTCTCCGTGTCATTCCTTCTTCGCCGACTCCGTCCACACCTTTGGGGACCCCTGGACCTGCTGGGGCTGGACCCCAGCAGGCATGTGCCTTCACGGGAGTCAAACTGTGATCTCCTGGTTCATAGGTCGACGCTCAAACACTTGGCCTCCTCTATTCTGGCAGCATCAGCCTAAGGCCAGGGAGCAAAGGAATCTATCAGACCAAACTCTTGACTGAAACTGACTTAATTGATCTGGGGAGGGAAGTTGGTCCTATCTTAAATTTAAGCAAAAAATTGCTGTTTTTTTTTTTTTCCTGTTTTTAATACCACATTTAAAAACTTTTAACAAATATTATTTGACCTTGGTAGCTTCTCTTGTACTCAAGACATTTTTATTTTTATTTATATTACGTGCAGTCAGATCTCACAGAGAAAACAAAATATTAGTTTAAGTGTTCAAGGTGAGAAAGCTAACATTTAATTTCAATTCATACAGAATTTTACGTTTGATGAGAGAAAAAAAAAGAAAAGAAAAAAAGAGAATTTTACCAGTTTTTACACCTTGAACAAATTCTTATTAATAATGCATTTGGGAGAAGGAAATCTTTGACAAAGGTCCACATTTTAATTGTGCCATGCAACCTTACTGTGGACACTTTAAAACTTTCCAGTTAATTGTGGTTAACATAACAAATGACATCTTTTGAATATCAAATTTATTGCTCCAAATCCTTGAGTTAAAATATAACACCCGATATGTCATCCAGGGTTCTTCAATATGAATTTTCTTATTGGTGATGATGATGGAGATGGGGGCCTTTCCTACATTGGATATAACACATGCTGTTTGTAGATATGATCTGACCTGACTTTTGTCTGACAACATCTAGCCCCTTACTAATGTAACCTTTACTTTTGACCAACCACAGATATTTTATGATGCCCATGAAAAGCAGATGATTTTGTCAATGCCAGGCATTTATTCCCCCAAAAGATTCTTAACACTTTCTCTTCTCTACTTCACTTTCATATAATAGAGTTCATCAAACTCTGATCTACTGGAAAACATCTACTGAAAAGAAAAATAATAGAGACTTTGAAGTTAGATACTGAATATTTGTTCCCTTTCTCCCTCCCTCCCCAATTGCATATGTTGAAATCCTAATCCCAATGGTGGAGCTATTAGGAGATGGGGGTCTAATCCCTTATAAATGGGATTAGCACCCTCATAAAAGAGACTCCAGAAAGATGCCTCTTCCCTTCCACCATGTGAGTTTACAGCAAAAAGATGGTCATCTAAGAATTGGGCTCTCGGCCCTGGCTGGTTGGAGCATTGTCTGGTACACAGTGTGGGTGAAAGGGGCTACATGCTGACCTGACAAGCTCATGGAAGGCCTGCATGGTGGTCTTGCAAACTCAGAGACCTAAAGTAACCACAAAGGATGGTCTGAAATTAAACTTTAACTAAAAGCAGTTATGGTGGGTAGTTACATCCTAGGCCAGTATCTTCACTGAGAAAGTTAACCTTTAACTTAACTGAGCCTATCTGTCTTTTTGCATCTATAATAACATACCTTAAAATGTCTGGGTAGCCCTGACTGGTTTGGCTCAGTGGATAGAGCGTTGGCCTGTGGACTGAAGGGTCCCAGGTTTGATTCCGGTCAAGGGCATGTACCTTGATTGTGGGCACATCCCCAGAAGGGGGTGTGCAGGAGGCAGCTGATCGATGTTTCTCTCTCATCGATGTTTCTAGTTCTTTGTCTCTCTCCCTTCCTCTCTGTAAAAAACCAATAAAATCAATAAAATATATTTTTTTAAAAATGTCTGGGTAACTTGTAACTTCCCTTTTTCTGGACCCATTGGGGCACAACCTAATTTGCTGGGCACCAGGACAGATACCACAAATTCCTTCATTGTTATCATGTTAATTGTTCCTGCATCCACCTAAGTATGTGTCTATCATTTTGCTTTTTATCCAATCCCAAGGGTTCCCCCCACCACCACTTTTCTTTCTCCTGCCTCTCTAGTCTATCACCAATGGATTTCATGTAACCCACCTGTGTCCCTTTCCTTTGATTGCAATATATAAATACAGATGTAACCCACCATTCTCCGGAGCATTATCTCAATTAGTTGAGGTTCTGCTTCCTGGCATATGTTGACAGCTTGGTTCAAATAAACTCACAAAAATTCTTTATAGGTTTCAATGTTTTTTTTACGCTAACAACAGAAAGATCATGAGTTCCTTCCTGGTCATGGCACATACCCAGGTTGTGGGTTTAATTCCCAGTTGAGTCGGGGTGCATATGGGAAGCAATTGATTGATGTTTCTTTCTCACATCAATGTCCCCTCCACCTCCCTCTCTCTCATCCAAGATCAATAAAAACTTGTCCTGCTCTGCTGGCATGGTTCAGGGGTTGAGTGTCAACCTAAGTACCAGGAGATCACATTTCGATTCCCGGTCAGGGCATATGCCTGGATTTCGGGCCTGATCCCCGGTGTGGGGTGTGTGGGAGGCAGCCGATCAATGATTCTCTCTCATAGTTGATGTTTCTATCTCCCTCTCCTTTCTCTATGTGAAATCAACAAAATATATTAACACACACACACACACACACACACACACACAAAGAAAAACATGTCCTCAGGTGAAGATTAAAAAAGAAAAAAAGAATCTTAGTAAGCCAGACAAGTGGAAGCCAGAACAAGTGGAATAGGGAAACTGAAATGGATACTTAAACAGCCAACCAGTTTACAGCCATTTAGTAAGTCACAAAATCCTATCTTCCCTAACCAAGGACACTTAAGAGAAAATGGTATGCACTTCTCCCCAATGAGAGCATAAATAGCTTAAATCATCCTACTCAAGGAGATAGATAATAAAAATCCAAGTGGTGCCATTTGTCCCAACCACACCCAAGGACAGATGAAGTCAGGGAACAAACCTCATTTTGGCTCATCAGCAAAAAGCTGATGAATATCCTATTGAGAGCCTCCCCTAAGACATCTCCTAAAATTCCCCGCCTTTAGAAAAAAGATAAAGAAATTCCATGGCCGGTGTGGCTCTTTCGGTTGGAGTGTCTGTTCATGAGTTGATTCCTGGTCAGGACACACACTTAAGTTTCTGGTTCCATCCCCAGTAGGGGCATGTATAGGGGGTAATGGATCAATGTGTCTCTCTGACATTGATGTTTCTCTCTTTCTGACTCTCTCCCTTTCTCCCTCTCCGGAGTCAAAAAATTTGAATAAATACATACGTACATACATACGTACGTAAGAAAACAGATAAGAACCCTCAACACAAAGACCCAGTATGTGCTCTTTCTCTGGAGCACGCCCCTGCCTTCCTTCTTGCCCTTTTTCCCCTCTCAGTGTGCATCTTTTCTTTTCTCTTCTCAACCAGGGAAGCAACAGGCAGTGGCAGCTGATCCCTAGCTAACCCCCTCAACCTGTTAAGATCGCCTTTTCTCTGACTTTTCGGTGAAATAACACCAGCCCTGCCTTGGCTCATTTCTTTCCTATAAAGTCTCTAGAAAGCCAAAGCAGAGCACTGCTCTTCTACCCTAGACCTTCCCTATGTTTCACTGTCTCCAGGTTTAATAAGCACACCCTCAAAACCACCTGAACTTGTTTTGTGAAGTCTTTCCTGCACAAAGTCAAGCACACACACACTCCTGGTGGCCCAAAGCAGACTTGCCCAGGGCCCAGTTCCTTTCTGGTGACATGGCCACTGATTCTGCCGGTGCCTTGATCTTGGGCTTCAATTGATACAGGAAGTATCCAAACCTGTAGAGAATTTTCATAAGAACTTGTTTGAGCCAAACTGATGGTAATTGCTGGGAAGCAAGATCTCAAATGCTACTGAAAATCACAGTTCTGAAGTTTCTTTTATACATTTGAAATTAAGGAGGGAACATAAGGAAGATTACAGAAAGGTGGGAGAAAGTAAAGTGGGATTGGATTACAGAACAGTTAAGGAGATTAAGTTCTCTCTTCAGGGTGGTTATGCTAATTTTAATTTCAAAGGTGTGTTAACCTAGATGCACAGAAACAATGGGTAGTGCTTAAGGCAAAGATAAACTTTTTACTAAAGAAGTTATATACGTTTAGTGTGAATACCTTCCATGACCTGCCCAGTGAGCAATTTCTGATCAGATCACCCTTGAGGTTACTTTCCATAGAACCCCCACCCTTTTTTTCATCCACAGTACATATTTACTAGTCCCCAAATACACATGCCTATCAATTAACAATATCATATCATTAACACTTCTCAGTGAAAGTTTTACTAAATAATTGCATTAGTAAGAATCTACTTTACACGCTAGCTGGTTTGGCTCAGTGGATAGAGCGTCAGCCTGTGGACTGAAGGGTCCCAGGTTCGATTCTGGTCAAGGGCACATGCCCAGGTTGTGGGCTTTATCCTCAGTAGGGGACGTGCAAGAGGCAGCTGATCAATGATTCTCTCTCATCATTGATGTTTCTCTCTCTCTCCCTCTCCCTCTCCCTCTCCCTCTCCCTCTCCTTCTCCCTTCCTCTCTGAAATCAATAAAAATATATATTTTTTAAAAAGAATCTACTTTACATAGTTTTTTCTTCTGTAAATTAAAATATATTTTAGCTGAGATTTATTTATTTATTTATTTATTTATTTATTTATTTATTTATCCAGTTATGTATCCAACTAGTATTTGCTGAAGCCCTAAAAGGCTCCAGATGTTCTAGGTGCCTTGCTAGGAATATAGGGGCAAATAAACTAGATGAGGTTGCTGCTCTTGTGGTTTCCATTCTAGTAGAATTAGGAAAAAAAACAGATAAGAACATTTCAGATAGTGATAAGTGCTCTACAGAAAATAAAATGTTAATTGAATTGTGACTAGGGGAAGTTTAATTTACATAAGGAGATGGGAAACAGCCTTATCTTATCGCAGAATCCTTTTGCTAGTAGAGGGAGAAATAGTGATTCCACAAAAGTATTTTTATTGTTTCAATTTAAAGAAGACCAAGATATTTTAATCTTTTAATGCAAACAATTCAATGTATATGTTTTTTGTTTGTACATGAAATTTGATTGTATGAAATACTTTAATTTAGGTGTATATTCTCAACTAGAAGGAGCATTTGAACTTTCTCTACCAAATTTGTAATTCATTTGATCAGTTTGTAGTTTTTACAGTTGTCCTTTAGGTCAGCAATTTTCAACCTTTTTCATCTCATGGCACACATAAACTAATTACTAACACTCTGTGGCACACAAAGAAAAATGGTTTTTTTGCCAATCTGACAAAAAAAGGTGTAATTTTAATTAATTCACACTGAAAGTCTATTGTTGTGTTGGCGGTTGTCATTTTTATTTGACAATCTAAGGGAAAATAGGTCAGTGCCCTGAACAAATAGTCAGGTATTACATGTTTTAAAAATTCTTGTGGTACACCAGTGTGTGGTGGCATAGCAGTTGAAAATCTCTGCTTTAGGTGATTTTAGGTTTTTGGTTTTTTGCCTTTATATGATTTTGGATCTCTTTGAAAAACCACCTTAACGGTGACTGATGTTGCCAAAAGTGCAGGAAACACAATAAATCATCAAGCAAATTGTCAATTTGTAGTGTCATTAAAAAAAAAAAAAAGACTTCTAATTTCAATATCTGAATAATTAACTTCTTGAAGAGAGATAAAATTATAATGTTCTCTCAGCTACAAGGTCATTTGGAAATGATTCTTTTCTGCATGTGCTCTATACAACTTTCAGAAACTAACAAATGCACCACCACTGTTTTCCTCTGAAGAATAAGAAAATATCTAGAATAGCAAATCAAGAGGGGATAATGGAAGTCTTTTTTTTGCCGGTGACAGTAAAATATTCACACACTGGATGACAAATTTCTTAACTCCTCCAAACTGTATATTTGGGTATTCCTTTCTAGAAGTATCTCAGATTCATGTTATTTAAAAAACAAACAAACAAACAAACAAACAAACAAACAAAAACTAATAACTTGCTTGTTGTACTGGATAAGTGAAAATCAATATTGATTCCTTTGCAAGTCTTGGGAATAAGGAAGAAGTTCTTTTTTTTTTTTTTTCTTTTAATATATTTGTGTTGATTTAAGAGAGGAAGGAAGAGAGAGAGAAACATTAATGATGAGAGAGAATCATTGATTAGCTGCCTCCTGAATGCCCCCTACTGAGGATTGAGCCTGCAATCTAGGCATGTGCTCCGACTAGGAATTGAACCAGTGACCTCTTGGTTCCTGGTTCCTTGGTTTTTGATACTCAACCGCTGAGCCACACTCAGCTGGGCAGGAAGAAGTTCTTGTTATTAGTTTTCCCTTACTCTTCTGGAAGGTTGCACCAATCAGTACATCTCAGTGATATTTGAATATAGAGTTCTAAAATACATATAGGAAAAAGGTAACTACTAAGGTTAATATTTAAGAAGGTTAAAGAAATTATAAAGAGATAATCATCTAATTCAAGTGCATTTAAGGCACTTAATCTTTCCAAGTTACATCTAGAGATGAATGTTAAGATGCTTTGGGCTACAATAAAAGAAATCCTCTCTTGAAGTGCCTTAAATGATAACAACATTGTTTTTCTGGTATAACAAAGAGTCCAGAGGAAGGACAGGACCCAATGTTGGCTGATTCAATAACTCAACGTTGTCATCAAAGCTTTATATATTTTGCCTCCCTCTGCTTTACTGTCCTCAGCAGTGGTTTCATCCTTTAGTTTTTCCCTTTGCTGGAAGATGGCTGCCAGTGGTCACTGGGCTATAAATGTCCTTCTATATGTCCAGAAGAGAAACCCTATCCCCTAACCATTCAGACCTGGGGTTAGATACACACTCCAAACCAGTATCAGTTGCCAGGGAAATGCACACACAGATTGTTCTAAACTTTACACTAATCATGATCAAGAAGAGGTGAAGCTAGAATCAGGTTTCCTTAGAGTACATAGTTGTGTGGGAGAAAAGTAATTTAAAGAGTGAATGGGAAATGAATGTTGGGTAGGCAACCACTATTATTCTCTATTTCAAGATACTAATTGCAAATGAGATTACAAGACAGAAAACATTGAAACAATACAAAAAGAAAGAAATATTCAAACTGGAAAGAAGCTGACCACAAACAGCAGACCAAGGACAATGACATCAATCCTAGTTCAGAATCAAGAACTGGTTATGAGAAGTTGCAGACAGCTGATCAGATCATATACCTCTCACCCCACCAGCTTTATAACCCCATGAATTCTCCCCATGTCGGCCCTAAACTTCTCATTCCAGTCATCCTAGACACATTGCCAAAAAGCAAGCTCTTTCTTTTGCTATTATCCCCAATGTACTCCATCATTTTTCTCCCGAGTCTTTAATTAAAAAGCAATCTACCTACATCCTTTATCTCTTGCCCAAATGCTTTCCTTTCTCTTTTTTGTAATCTGAGGTATTTGAAAAAGAGCCAGCTTTTGTTCACAGGGTATGTGTGTGTACATAAAGGTGAAGGTTTTGAAAGGGATATATCACCCCATCTGTACACCTTAACCTCCACCCCATTTTACTCTGGCCCCTGATTTTGGGCGGGGGGGGGGGGGTAGCTTGAGCCAACCTACACTCTATCTTTATCAAGTTAAATAAATTATATGGCAAGCAGAAAGTGGGGTGTGGTTGGAGATGTATACCTACAGAAGGCTTCACAGAGGAAGTGTCACTTAAACTGACAGGGTACAATCTAGATAGAGAAAACAGCAAGTGTTGAAGAATGCTATTTAATATGACTAGGTCACTAGGTGAGGCATGAGAGATGATGCTGGACAAAAAATGGGAGCCATTTCTCTGGTGGTTTTTAAATTCAGGTCCATCATTATAAATCTGATTCAATTAATCTGAGATGAGGCCATGGAGTCTATATTTTTTAAAAGGTCCCAGAGGACTCTGATATACAAGTGGATTAAGAACTACAGCTCCAAAGTGTCATTGAAGTGTTTTAAGTAGGATAATGGCAGTCAGATTTGGGTGGGATAGCCTAAAGAGAAACACTTTGGAATGAGAGGGGAATCTTGAGAAGTAGTCTGAGAACTGGAGGGCAATAGTGTCTTAAACAGAAGGAGGAGGAATGGCCATTAATGTCATATTAATTATACAGGTCAAGAGTGAACCTGAAAAGAGACTATTGGATTTTTCTTATTAGCATTGTTGCAAGAGTAAATTCAAATTACTCAGCTCAAAATGAATGAGAGTCATCGGGACTGAAAGGTGAATAGAAAGTAAAGAGGAGGATGTTTGGTTGTGAAGGAATGATAACAGTAGGAAACATGGGGGCGTTTTGTACTTCAGCATGGAAATGACTGAGATGTTTCAATATTAAGAGGAATTAATTTGTTTTACCAATAGAATGGATGAAAGGGATTTGTGTTTTAATGTCATAGTAAGGCCAATATGAATGGACCCTGTGGCATGATCACCAATATATTGATACTAGAGGCCCGGTATTATTTGTGCACTGGTGGGGGGAGGGTGGTTCCTCAGCCCGACCTGTGCCCTCTCACAGTCTGGGACCCCTCGGGAGATAACCACCTGCTGGCTTAGGCCCACTCCCCGGGTGGCAGATGGCAGGCCTGATCTTTCGGTGCCTGCCACGCCTCTCCGGGTCGCAGATGGGAGGTCCGGATCCCGTGCTGGGTCACAGATGGCAGGCCCGGATGGTGGTGGGCAGGCGGTGGCTCGTGCTGTGCTGCCCCGCCTGCAGTATGCAAATTTAACGGCCATCTTTGTTGGGTTAATTTGCATACTCTTCTGATTGGCTGATGGGCATAGCAAAGGTATGGTCAATTAGCATCTTTGTCTTTTATTAGTGTAGATTGGTTAGATCACACCAGAGAACTCCCATTTTGGCTGTCATTCTTTAACACCTCTTAGAAGGTTTCTCAAACCAACCCCTAACACTTTCCAGGACACAGTTGTCAGGTTACAAAGGCATTTCACAGGCCAGGAGCCAGAGCCAGGCAAGGTTTGAGTGGAAACCCTTAATGGAGCTCTATTCCTCTAGGTCCAGCTTCTGCGCAGAGCTGGGGGGAGGATGGCATGGGTTGTTCTTAACGTCCCCCTTCAGCCCCCTCCTTAAATGTTTGCAAACACAAATCTAGAAAGTTCTAACAAAGAATCTAATTTCCCTAATTTAAAAAAATTGAATTAAAAAACAAACAAAAATTGGAGCTCATTCAGAGCATGGCCAAAATATTAAAAGGGAGTAAACCATGTCATATCATATATAACTGAACAAAACTGGAACTATTTTGCCTGGAGAAAAAATGATTCCAGCAGGCCTAATATTTTATATATATGCAGCCTATGTTGTGGAAAATGAAGGATATATTCTTAAATGCTTTTGAGTCAAAGCTTAGGCTGTCACCAAAGCATCAGTATTGTGGGGGCCTAGAAAAATAGGGAGAAATTTTTCCCAAGTCAAAATAAGAAGGACTAACTGGAACAGAAAGGCAGTGGTCTCCTTGAAAGAAGCCAAATTTGGTGGTTTAAATCAGAAAAGTATGAATGGAACAAGAGAACTGGTGTCCAGTAGCCACCGGAATATAGAGTAAGTCAAGTCAAAGTACCTCCTCCCAGCTTGGAAGGCACTGTGGTTGCTTTATGCAATTGAAGTATAAGGGACAATACAAATCAAAGGGAATCCAAATACTAGGTAAAAATGTAAGGATATCTATATATTCTATGAGCTCCTATCTCTCTGCCTAGGTATATGTCTATATATTTGTATGGTTTACATATAATACATGTCATTTGTATAAAAATGCAAACAATATATAAGAATAGAAAATTTAAAAAAGGATATTGTTTCACTCTTTTTTTTTGAGGCCTTCTAATGAATGATACTCATCCAAGTTCAGACACAATTAGAGACAGAGTCAGACAGGTTTGTTACTGCGAGAACGATTTAGAATGTGGCCTAGGGCAGCAGTGGGCCTTGCTGATACCAAACCTCAGGATAGCACGCATCTGCCCCAGTCACTGAGAACACCACACAACCACATAAAAAAAGTCCTGAAATGCTGACAAGTTAATGTTTTCAGGGCTCCGCCTTTGGCTAAGGAAAAGAGGAAGCATTCACTTGGAAGTGATTATAAACAATAACACTTTCCCCCACTTAAAAACAAAAGGTAATGCTGGCTGTTGCCTTTGAAAACTTGGCTGGAAAATGCATTTAATACATTAACCTACCCAACATCATAGCTTAGCTTGGCCTACCTCAAACATGCTCGGGACACTTACATTAGCCTCAGTTTGGCAAAATCATCTAACCCAAAGCATATTTTATAACAGTGTTGAGAAAAGAAAAAAAAGAAAACTTGGTTGGCCCTTATCTTTTTGGCCCGGTGTGCAGAGACACTGTGACAATTTATTAGAAAATGGTAAAATAGCTGAGATGTGGGGTTCAAAGGTCATATACTGATGTAATTTCTTCCCTGGGTTTCTTGGAAACTTTGGCCAGGAAATCTCTTGCTGAGTTAGCAAAGACAATGAACCAAAAGTACACTTGCTAGCAACTTGAGCAAATGCACGCGAGGCAGCTCTTTCTTGTGAAGGCTGGAAGAACTTTGGCAACGCAGAGCACACAATTCCTTTACTTGCCAGAGTGCTACTGTTGGTGCAGCCCACAATTGTTTGTCATTTGCTCTAACTAGTCATCTGCAGCTTCCATTATTTCTAATGATCTGCCAAGATCAGGTCTCTGTTTAAATATGTTCAGCAATGAGTGGGTTATTGCACCTAAAACAACACTATTAAAGTACCTCTCCTTGTATAAGCAATGATATTCATTGAGGTATTATTTTTTAATAGTAATAAAATAAATCAGAAGAATTTAATTGTCAATCAGTAGGGAAACAAAATTCATTGACATTATTATTTAAAAAGAGTAAGTTGGATCTGTATATACCTATTTGAAAGAAAAATTTACAATGTATTTTAAGCCAGGAAAAGGAGGTTGAAAAGTAGTATACATAATATTATTTTAATTTTTGTACAAAAATATGTAAAGTTTACATCCATCTGCGAAAAATGTCCAGACAGATGAATTCCAAACAATTTCAAACTGTTAATGGAGGCTTCCTGTGGAAAGGATGGTGGAACAACGTACTCCCTCTTCTTTCATTTCCATTTGAGGAAGAGTTTATCCCTCCCTTATTCTTGTCTCAAAATCACCAACCTATTAACTTTGCTCCTAATGAAGGATTTTAATGCGATCCCAATAAAAACACCAACACTTTTTCTGGAGCTAGATAAGTTCATATGAAATAAAATTCATATGGAAAAATAAGCATCCTGGAATATCTAGGAAAATATGGCAGAACTATAAGGAAAGTCAGAACTACAAGGAAAGACTAGCCATGCCCACTGTTAAAATATACCACGAGAACTCTATAATTAAAACTATGTGTATGATACCAGCACGTGCATAATCAAACGACCAATGAAATAGAATTAAAAGTCCAGAAATAGAACCAACTACAGATGGCAATGATGAGATCACAGATACCTGGGGCAAAGATGGACTTTCAATAAATGCTTTTGAGACAACTGGGTAGCCATTTGGGAAAAGATGAAATTAGATTTATTCCTCATTCTTAACATAAAAGTAATCTCTAAATGAATCAGAGATTAAATGTAAAAAGTCAAACTATGCAAGTCCTAGAAAAACATATAGGTGTAAGAAAAGTTTCTAACTATGACTTAATATCCAAATGCTAAAACATTCATAAGTTTTGCTACATAAAACCCCCCAAAATTTTTGCATGGGCAGAAATATATTATAAGCATTGTCAAAAGTCAAATGACTAATTATAAAAAAATATTTGCAATATATATCTATATGTATAAAAGGCTAAAATGCTAAGTGTCCATCGGACCGGTAGCTGTGATGTGCACTGACCACCAGGGGCCAGATGCTCAATGCAGGAGCTGCCAAGCTGCAGTGACTTGGCAGCGGTGGTTCTCGGGTGACGCACCCAGAAACCAGAGAGGAGGGAGTCCGATTCCTTACGGGGCCCTGCGATTCCACCTTTGGCCGTGGGTTATGTTGTTGCTGGGGCACAGTTGGCCCCAAATCTGGTTTACTGTACACTTGTGTTTGCATTCCACACCCTGTATGACAGCAACTTTGCAGAGTGCCCTCTCGCACTCCAGGACTCCTCGGGGGATGTTGGAGAGCTGGTTTTGGCCCAATCCTTACAGGCTAGGCCAGGGGTGGGCAAACTTTTTGACTCGAGGGCCACAATGGGTTCTTAAACTGGACTGGAGGGCCGGAACAAAAGCATGGATGGAGTGTTTGTGTGAACTAATATAAATTCAAAGTAAACATCATTACATAAAAGGGTACTGCCGGGAGCTGGTCCATCCTTGCTGTTTCAAGGGACCTGGCATATATAGCATACGGTTCTTAATATGTTTGCTCACCTTCTTGGCGCTGTGTTTTAACCAAGGTCACCTCTCTGAGAAAGGTTGAATCCCCAGGTAGGGATTTTCCCCTGAAGTTAGGGAGGGAATAAAACCTCTTAACTAAGTGCCAGGCAGGTAATTAATCACTTTAACTATGAACAATCATGCTTAAGCTACATAATCTTTACTCCCTGGAATGGAGATAAGAAACGCCCTAACCTTTGTAATAGAGATTGATAGGATTGAATCAACTGGTATAAATACAGATGTAACAAGACAGCAACTCACAGAACTTAGAAGACAGAACTCAGAACACAGAACCTACACTCAGAACCTAGGCACAGAACCTACACAGAACATTCTCTAGAGACAGAAGAACTTCGCTGGAGAGAACATGGCAAAAGATCTTGGACAGAAACTGGCCTCAGAACCTAGAGACAGAACCTAGCGAGAGAACATGGCAAAAGATCCTGGACTGAACCTGACTACAGAAATTGGCAAGAGAACCTGACTAGAACCTGGTGACTGAACCTGGCTAGAGAACCTGGAAAGAACCTGGCTGGAGATCCTAACCCGAACTTCGCTGGAGATCCAGACCAGAACTTGGCTGGAGATCCTGGCTGGAGATCCTGGCTAGGCTGCTGATCAACTGAACACTGTCTCCGTGTCCTTCCTTCTTCGCCAACTCCGTCTATGCCGGGAGCCGGTCCATCCTTGCTGTTTCAAGGGACCTGGCATATATGGCATACGGTTCTTAATATGTTTGCTCACCTTCTTGGCGCTGTGTTTTAACCAAGGTCACCTCTCCGAGAAAGGTTGAATCCCCAGGTAGGGATTTTCCCCTGAAGTTAGGGAGGGAATAAAACCCCTTAACTAAGTGCCAGGCGGGTAATTAATCCCTTTAACTACGAACAATCATGCTTAAACTACATAATCTTTTCTCCCTGGAATGGAGATAAGAAACGCCCTAACCTTTGTAATAGAGATTGATAGGATTGAATCAACTGGTATAAATACAGTTGTAACAAGACAGAAAGACTCAGAACTTAGAACAGAATCAAGAAGACAGAGCCTACACGGAGCCTAGAGACAGAAGAACTTCGCTGGAGAGAGCATGCCGGAGGATCCTGGAGAGGGACTGGCCTCGGAGCCTAGAGACAGAGCCTAGCAGGAGAACATGGCAAGGGATCCTGGACTGAACCTGACTACAGAGATTGGCAGGAGAACCTGACTGGAACCTGGACACTGAACCTGACTGGAGAGCCTGGACAGAACCTGGCTGGAGAACCTAGCGAGGGAACATGGCTATAGAACCTCGCTGGAGATCCGAAGCAGAACCTCTCTGGAGATCCGGACTAGAGATCCTGGCTAGGTTGCTGATCAACTGAACACTGTCCCCGTGTCATTCCTTCTTCGCCGACTCCGTCCACACCTTTGGGGACCCCTGGACCCGCTGGGGTTGGACCCCGGCATCTGGCGCCCGAACAGGGACCCCTAGGTAAGCCCCCCACACTCGGGACGGATCGGACTCCACCGTAGGAATAGGGTGGATAGTCTTCGCCGACTCCGTCCACACCTTTGGGAACCCATGGAACAGGATTCCCTTAGGTAAGCCTCCCCATTGAGAACCCCACACTCGGGACGGATAGGACTCCACTGTAGGAAGAAGGTGGATAGTCTTCGCCGAATCTGTCCACACCTTTGGGAACCCCTGGAACAGGATTCCCTTAGGTAAGCCCCCCCCATTGAGAACCCCACACTCGGGACGGATAGGACTCCACCAGGGTGCTACAGACCCCCCTATAGAGGATAAGTAGGGTAAGAAGGTGGATAGTACAGAACTTAGATTGAGAAGATGTGCCATACTGAGTCCAAAGAAAGAAGACTCTGTATTGATTCTTAGATTGAGAAGATGTGCCATACTGAGTCCAAAGAAAGAAGACTCTGTATTGATCTTTAGATTAAGAAGATGTGCCATACTGAGTCTAAAGAAAAAAGACTCCGTATTGATCTTTTAACATATATGCTTGTTAGCAGAGGAATTAAGGTTACTCCCAGTCAGACAGAACATTTTATACAAGAAATACGTCCATGCTTTTCTGAGGAAGGAAAGGTGCCGGAAAGGTAAATGTAGAGGCATGGGAGAAGGTAGGCCCAAGGAGCCTTATCCTTAACCCCACTGCAGCCTTTCCACCCTGGGAAAGTGCAGGATTGGCAAGCTCTCCCTGGGGTGATAGATCAGGACTCAGGTAATAGCAGAAAGCGCCAATCCTACTCTTAAAATGGATATAAGAGAGCATTTGAGGTTTTCCTTTTTAATGCCTGCTTTTAAAAAAATAAAAAAGGGGGAATTTGCCGGGAGCCGGTCCATCCTTGCTGTTTCAAGGGACCTGGCATATATGGCATACGGTTCTTAATATGTTTGCTCACCTTCTTGGCGCTGTGTTTTAACCAAGGTCACCTCTCCGAGAAAGGTTGAATCCCCAGGTAGGGATTTTCCCCTGAAGTTAGGGAGGGAATAAAACCCCTTAACTAAGTGCCAGGCGGGTAATTAATCCCTTTAACTACGAACAATCAAGCTTAAACTACATAATCTTTTCTCCCTGGAATGGAGATAAGAAACGCCCTAACCTTTGTAATAGAGATTGATAGGATTGAATCAACTGGTATAAATACAGTTGTAACAAGACAGAAAGACTCAGAACTTAGAACAGAATCAAGAAGACAGAGCCTACACGGAGCCTAGAGACAGAAGAACTTCGCTGGAGAGAGCATGCCGGAGGATCCTGGAGAGGGACTGGCCTCGGAGCCTAGAGACAGAGCCTAGCAGGAGAACATGGCAAGGGATCCTGGACTGAACCTGACTACAGAGATTGGCAGGAGAACCTGACTGGAACCTGGACACTGAACCTGACTGGAGAGCCTGGACAGAACCTGGCTGGAGAACCTAGCGAGGGAACATGGCTATAGAACCTCGCTGGAGATCCGAAGCAGAACCTCTCTGGAGATCCGGACTAGAGATCCTGGCTAGGTTGCTGATCAACTGAACACTGTCCCCGTGTCATTCCTTCTTCGCCGACTCCGTCCACACCTTTGGGGACCCCTGGACCCGCTGGGGTTGGACCCCGGCACGTCTACACCTTTGGGGAACCCCTGGACCTGCTGGGGTTGGACCCCGGCAGGGTACGGTCTTTTATTTCAATAGCTTTATTCATTTCAAACGGGCCAGATCCGGCCCACGGGCCGTAGTTTGCCCACGGCTGGGCTAGGCCAAGGGATCCCACCTGCTGGATGGACCCCGCTCACTCCACAGATGTCCTTTGAACCAGGGCACCACCCCAGGTGTGGCTGGCAGGGGAGGGACCATGGGAGGTTGGCTCCAGGGCGTGTCCGGCCCATCTCGCCCAGTCTCACCCCGCCAGCCACCTTCTAATTAATTTCCTTTCAATGTGCAGGACTCTGTGCACCAGGCCACTAGTAATAGAGAAAGGGTTAATATCTCTAATACACAGACAATCTTTTTAAATTGAAAAAAGGATTTAAAATCTTATTGAAAAATGGGGGGAAACAATGAAAGACAACTCACAAAAAGATACAAAAGTACAAAATGTGATCCTGGACTAGATCCTGTATTGGAGGAAGAAAATTCTGTTAAGGACATTATTGGGGCAAATGACAAAATTGAAATGTGGGCTTGTAAGTTGGATAAAAGTATTGTATTTATTTTAAATTTCCTGAATTTAGTTGCTGTATTGTGGTTATATAAGAAATATCCTTGTTCTGAGGAAATACACTCTCTAGGGGCAAAGAGATACGATTTAAATTGTTCAAAAAAGAGTGTGTGTGTGTGTGTGTGTGTGTGTGTGTGTGTGTGTCTTTCTAGTGCTCCATAAAGTTTGAGACCTAGTGGTTTAGAATGAGGGTCAGAAAATTGTTTCTGTAAAGGACCCAACAGTAAAAATTTTTTGTTTTGTGAACCAGATAGTCTCGGTGGCAATTACTTAACTGTTGTAGCACAAAAACAGCCATTAAAGAAAAACAAAACCAATAAATGAATGGCAGTGCTCTAATAAACATTATTAAAAAATAAAAAACAAAAACTATGGCGGATTTGTCCCCCACCAAAATCAGGGCTATGTTACTTTCAGAAGGAACAAAGGACAGCTATTTGGAAAGCATTGATTTTTGTCACACGTGCTTAGTATAGGGCCTGGCATCTACATTCTCACCAAGTAGTAGATATTGCTTTTTTTCTTTTTCAGTCATAAATATACTTTATAAAAGCTTTTACCTTAGAACTGAACTTACAGGAAAATTGCAAGAATAGTAAAGATAACACCCATATACCCTTTACCAGAGTCTCTAGTCTTAAATATTTTGCCCTGTTTGCTTTTCTCTCTTCCTCCCTCACCCGCTGTCCTCTAATTAGAGGTTATACTTAGTATTGCTATTGCTCAATAGTCACTGTGCTGTCAGTGTTAGGAGTCATCTATTTGGCGCACACAGCCTTCTCAGGCTGTTTTTCTGATGCATCACTCTTCACACACAGCACCTGCAAATGTAGATACACATTTTATTTCAATGTTTATTTTGTTTTTGTAACATGTTGAAATTGAAACTTAAGAAAAGCCTGATGGGCTATATCGTGTTTAAATATTTTTTTTTAGGTTTTTGAAAAATGTTTAGTTTTTTTTTTTAAATAATACAGCCACAAGGTTCAAAATGCAGAAAGCCTAAAATGGTGTACAATCTAAAAATCTTTTTTCTATCCTTGTCTTTCAAATGCCCAGTGTTGCTCCCATCTTCTTTTCATTTTAAAATATATTCTTCCGAATTCTTTGTTATCATATACAAGCACATTCTGATACAGATTCTTAGCTCCTTCCCTTTTTTACACATAAGGCAGCATATTGTAGACCCTGTTTTGCACCTTGCTTTTTTTTTCAGTTAACATATCAGAGCTCACCCCATATTAGTACATGGAGGTGCGGAACAGAATAGTGGTTAAGCACCTACAGGTTAAAACCACTACATGTGTATGTCAAAAATGAAAGAGCTCATATTATTCTCCAAGTCCTCTGGAAATTGAGTCAGTTATAACTTTAATTATTTTGACTAAAGCAACAGTTCTGATCTAATCTAGGTTATCGTCTGGGGATCCCTAATGGCAAGTGGATATTGCTTTTTTTCTTTTTCAGTCATAAATATAACTTTTAAAAAGCTTTTAAAAAGCAATATCTAGATGTGATGAGAAAGTAAAGGGGGGCAGCTCAGCCATGCAGAAAACTAGACTTCGCTCGGACAGCTTTAAAGGGGCTCTTCAGGGATTTTATTAAGAAAAATAATTTAAATATTCCACTGTTATTAGGAAGCAGCAAGCAGCCTGAGTGACGTCAGTGAAGAGGATCACAATATGCTGGCCCCAAATATGTTGCTTTTGCATGAGGATTATTTTTAGCTGAAGGCAATTAAGAAATAGCAGACACGGAAGGTACTCTTTGCTCTTTCGCTTTCAGATACAACCAGGGCATACTTTTTTTTTTTTGTAAAAGTAACACGAATTTCCCTTTGTGAAGGAGTGCCACCGCCCCCCTGCAGCAGCAGCAGAACAACCCTCATTGCAGGGCACAGAAAGTCAGCACTAAGATGAGCCCACATAAACAAACCTTAGGATTAACTCCTATCTTGCATTAATTTTCCACATATTCACCTTCCCGCAATTTCCTGCCCCCAGAAGCGCAAACCTTTTATTCTTTGTGTAGACACTTCCCTGCAATTGACCATTCTTTGTTAAAATGTTATGTTTGCTCTTAGGCCTAACCAGTTCATAAGGGTTTTACTTCTTTCCTGTGTGCCCCGTTGTGCATACAAAATAAACCTTTTCTTCTGTTAATCTATCTTTTGTCAGTTTAATATGCAGGCCTCAGTCACTGACTTTAAGAGGGTAGAGGAAAATACCTCTCCCACCCCAGCCCTAACATTGATATTTCCACTGACAGTGAAAAAAAAAAAAAGTAAAGATGTCAAATTGTTCTCTGACTTATAAATACTATTCTGGGAGGAAAACTGATAGTAACATGCTATATTTAAAACTATCAGTTCCAGTAGATAACGTCGTAATACTCATTTTGTTAAACAAAACACCCTCTTTTGTCATTACAAACTTGTATTTGATCTATTTTCTCCATTGCCAGTAAGATATGAAGGTCAATACCTTGTTTAGCTTGTTTTTCCTATGGTAAATGCTTTCTTTTTGTGTTGTTGTTGTTTTTTTGTCTTGTTTTTATTTCAGAGAGGAAGGTGAAAGAGGTAGAGAGATAGAAACATCAATGATGAGAAAAAATCATTGACCTGCTGTCTCCTGTATGCTCACAACCTGGGCATGTGCCTTGACTGGGAATCGAACTGTGACTTCCTGGTTCATATTTCAACGCTCAACCACTAAGCCACATAGGCTGGATTTTTTTTAAAAAAGAAAATATAATTTTTATACAAATGTCAATTGGATATATGTCAAATATTTGATGTAGCTCATTAGTTAATTAGGAAACCGGTAAGATGTAAAAAACGAGTTCAAAGGAGACGTCAGCGTTCAGACACCCACAGGCAGGCAGGAGCACTGACATGAATTGGCGAAGAGGCAAACTGGCCTCTTGTATCTGGTGGGAGCCATTGCGCATTTGTTATCAGTGGGGAGCTCTTCATGTCCCCACCTGTTGCTGGTGGAAGCAGGCCTCTTGTGATGTCACAGGAAGAGGAATTTGCTGAGACTCCCACGGGAGAATGAGTCGCATTTCTTTGTGTGGGATTAAATCCCCGAGTTTCCAAGGTCCCCTCTCCCTCCATCCCACCATGGAAGCATCCAGCTGTGTCTTTAGCAGAGATAGGATGAAAGCTTTTGCCTAAACTTTCGTTCCATAATTGCACAATCCAATCTAGCACCAGGCTAAGTTAACTTGTTTTCCTGATGCTGGTGTCATTACCTGGTTATTATTTAACAGAAAAGGAGGAAAGGGAAGGCTATAATACAGGCATGCCGTTTATACAGCTTTGATGAAAACCTGCATTTAACATTCTCTAAGTTTGTTTCACACTGATGGATGGAGGAAGGGACTAGACCAGTGATGGCGAACCTTTTGAGCTCGGCGTGTCAGCATTTTGAAAAACCCTAACTTAACTCTGGTGCCGTGTCACATATAGAAATTTTTTGATACAGTGGGGCCTTGACTTACAAGTGTCCCGACTAACGAGTTTTTTGAGATACGAGCTGTCTCTCGGCCGATTTTTTGCTTTGAGCTGCGAGCTAAAATTCGGGTTACGAGCCAGCTTCAGATACCCCACAGCTAGTTGGCGCAGCGAACGTTACAGTGAATGCCACAACATCAGCCCAGCATTCAATTCATTGTAATGGTGAAAATTGATTTGATATACAAGTAATTTGAGTTATGAGCTCAGTCACGGGATGAATTAAACTCGTAAGTCAAGGCCCCACTGTATTTGCCACCATAGTAAAACAAAGACTTATATTTTTGATATTTATTTTATATATTTAAATGCCATTTAACAAAGAAAAATCAACCAAAACAATGAGTTCGTGTGTCACCTCTGACACGCGTGTCATAGGTTCGCCATCACTGGACTAGACAAAGATAATTTAGACACATGCCCAGTAAGGTCTGAGTGACTTGGGAAGGTGCTTGTCTGTCAGTCACATATGGAAACAAATACTAGGCCAGAATAGGTGTGGCCACTGCAAGCATGCAAAACCTAAATATTTAAACTTCCAAACAAAGGAAGCCCTCCCCCTCCCCCTCCCCTTCCCCCTTCCTCTCCCCCTCCCTCTTCCTCTCCCTCTCCCTCTCTCTCTCCCTTCACATGTGCCAGGTCTTCTTGGGACTCCTGTTGTAGGGGGCTCTGCTCTCTGTGCTGTGAGCCATGGGGGACACCCATGGATTAATGGGCTTTAATTAGCTTGGATGTTGAACTACATCCAGCTGCAACATGGGACAGAAGCTCTGGACCAGGGGTGGGCAAACTTTTTGACTCGAGGGCCACAATGGGTTCTTAAACTGGACCGGAGGGCCGGAACAAAAGCATGGATGGAGTGTTTGTGTGAACTAATATAAATTCAAAGTAAACATCATTACATAAAAGGGTACGGTCGTTTTTTTTTTAGTTTTATTCATTTCAAACGGGCTGGATCTGGCCCGCGGGCCGTAGTTTGCCCACGGCTGCTCTGGACACTGGTCTTGTTTCTGGCTCTGCTGAAACCCCAGCTGCATCTTTTCCAGAAAGGGCAGGGGACTTTGTAATCCAAGAAATGTAAATTCATGCAAATACAGCCTTCTTCCACATCCCATCCTCTCATGGGGGCTTCTAAACATTCTTATTTCAGCAGTGCCCCAAGGACCTCCACTTTGCTCCCATGAACAACGGGGAAATTTGATTCTCTGGTAACATTCCCAGCTGCAGTTCACTGCATGTGGGTCTCGATGGCCATGGGCCATGCGGCTTCTAGGGCCACATAGCCATGGGGGGAGTGCAAGGAAACAGGAGCAAAACCTGAGGAACAAGAGAGAGAATTCCTTTGTCTGGGGATTTTAATCTCCTAAGATTTTTTGTAGCTGTAGTGGCCACACATCCTGTCGCCAATTATTTTTGTTTCCAGATTAGACTGACAGGCACCTTCCCTACTTCACTGTGCATGCACCCATCTCCATTTTGTGGGACCCCTTACCCCAGTGACCCGCAGGGCATGGACCAGTGGTTCCTGGGGAATGTGAAATTGCAGCTTCCTAGTGAAGCTGCCCGGATGGCCATGCTCGCCTGGCCTTCCCTTTGCTCCTTGCCTATTATTAATATTAACTTGCTAATTATAGCAGTAACACATTCACCTTGACAAAATTCATTTGCATTTCTATGAACAGGAATTCTTGGCATCACCATCAAATCTGTACAATTTACAGAGTTGTAAAATAGCTTAAGGACAATGAAAGGCACAGACCCTGTAAGTTAAACCCTGAAAGCTTTGCTAGACAACACTAGTATTCCATTAAAAGGACACCTGGAAATCTAAAGCATGTTCTAAAATTTTTCTATTTCAAAATGGCTTTCACAAACTTTCCTCAAAGACTTAACTGATCACACACACTCAGACACAAACAAAGTCACACTAAAAGACAACCAACAGGTTTTGTGAGTAGGTACTTAATAGGCACTCGGTAAGTGCTAATTGAGTAGAGCAGTGTTTAAGCTCCGGAATAGAGTTATATAGGCTCTAACAGTTTTTACTTCCCAGTTTTTAGTGACCATTCTATTACTCTGTGCATTGAATGCGCTATTCAGGTCAGACAGCAGACTGTGATCTGCAGTCAAGCACCCTCCCCCTGGAACAGAGCACTGGCCCTTGTCCTCCTTCATCCCACATCGCTCTAGGGCAGCAATTCTCAATGTGTGTGCCACAGGAATATTTAAAACATGTAATACCTGACTATTAGTCAAGGGGCACTGACTTCTTTTCCCTTAGATTGTTAAACAAAACAATACAAACGACAACAGCCAACATAATAGCTACTTGGTGTGAATGAATCAAAATTATGTGCTTTTTTTGGTCAACTCAGCAAAAAATAGATTTTTTTGGTGTGTTTTCTGTGGCGTGCACCACAGAATTTTAGTAATTAGTCTGTGTGCCATGAGATGAAAAAAGTTGAAAATTACTGCTCTAGGCATCATTAGCCAACCGCAGGATACTAGGTAACTATATTGTTCCAGAATGTTCAGTCCTTTGCAGTCATTGTACAGTCCCTGGGCCATCTTTGTAACTCTTCTTTCCTCCTCCCAGCCTTGTTTTCTTTGATAAGAAAACTGGCAACAGCTGTTTCTAAGGTTACAGGACTCCTCTCAGGGTATCTGCTAATAGTTGAGGGAACTACCAGCAGACATATCTACCAATACCCATGAAGCTCCCCCAGCCCCCAAAGCCCATTAAAGGCAGAGCGAGGGGAGATGTGCACTGTGAGGGCCGCGCTGCTCTCGGTCAGGTCAGGGTGGACAGCAGTGTGCCGGCCGGCTGTGTGGGATGTGAGGCTAGCAGATGATAATCAGTTCAGAAAAAGAAAAGACAACAGGGAAAATGTGTGTACTTCTTAAGAAATTAAGGTACTGGTCTGTATTCATTTACTCATTCTCAATCTTCAGTTCGTTCAGTCAGCAATATTTATGTTAGGACAATCAGGCAATATAATCCTTAGCAGCCATGTGTGAGCTGCCTGCCATAGGAGGACAAAGGCCAGGAAAAACTTGCTGGACAGCATGAGTCAGACCATGTAAGGAATGGAAACTGTCCTGAAGATACCTGATCGCACACCTGCATGCCATCTGCATTCCAAGTCCACCAGCTCAGCCCCCAGACCCACCAGCAAGAGTTTCCCGTGAAAGACTGCACACAAGGATGAAACTCCAGCTCCTGGTGCTGCCTTCATTGACCCAGTGTCCCCTTGGCGCGGTGCTGTGCTGTGCTGCCCTTCCCTTTGGGTACCCCATCCCCCACCCCCTTTCCTTAAATTAATTCAAATTTTCTTTATCCACCATCTGAGATGGCTATTTAGCCTGCCCGCCCATGCACCACCATACTAACCTTTCAATTTATGCATTTTTATAACGGGCCTTGGGGCACTTGCTGAGCAGATACAGACTGTACTTTAATAGATTTCATCATTCAATCTCTGATTAGTTGCCCCTTCTTACTGGTTTCACTGACACAGCATTTATTTGTGTCTTGTGGCTTTTAAGTTTGATTGTCTTCTTAAATAATAGTAAAACTCCTAAAAGGTAGTGGGGTATCCCGCTGAACTCGATTTTCCATAGTCTTTAACCTAATACTTGACTTTTAATGGACTCTCAATAAGTGTCAGTTGTTTTGGTTGAGGTTATACATATACATATATTTATATATATTTTTAAATCCTCACCTGAGGATATTTTTCTGTTGATTTTTAGAGAGTGTGGGAGAGGGAAAGACAGAGAGGAATATCAATGTGAGAGAAAGACATTGAATGGTTGCCTCCTGCACGCACTCCAGCCAGGGCCTGGGCTTGGGAGGAGCCTGAGCCTGCAACCAACGTAAGTGCCCTTGACTGGAACGGATCCCGGGACCCTTTGGTCCACAGGCTGACGCTCTATCTGCTGAGCCAAACCGGCTAGGGCTGATTATATATATATATATAATTTTTTTTTAAAACCTCAAAACTATTTGGATTTTGAGAAATTTAGCCAACCCTTTCATGTTCATACGTCACAGGCATTAGACACATGCTAAATCAAGCCGTTCAAAATCTCTGGGCCATGCTAGCTACCGGCCTCACACAGGGAAGCCTTTTGAATGGGCCCAAACCTGCCGGGCAAGTCCTGGGCCTCCAGTCACTCCAGGAGGACCAGTGTTTGCATTCTCCCAGGGCTGCGCACGTACTGACATGCAGGCTGGAGAGGGAAGTGAAGAAAAAGGCTAAGGTTCAAAGCCTAAATGCACGCATTCGGGAGTTCACCTCTCTAAACTTTGCTCTCACAATTACAAGAGATGGTGGGTCTCTTGCCCACCCTTGGGGACTGGGAGTCAGTGTTGCGCGCAGGGGCACTTGTTGCCAAGCTCCCTCCTTTGCTCCCAACTTCCCACCACAAACTCATTCCTTCATGTCTGCGGAGCTCATGGTTTTAGTTCGTCTTTAGCGAGGGTTCAGCCGGCAGCTAACGATGTTGTTAGTTTCATGTTGAAAAAGAGTTTTAGTCCGTGAACACATGGTGGAACATCACACTTCACAGAAAGAAAACGAAACATGGGCATGTTAAGTGAGTTGTTGCCCCAGGATCAGAATGGGAATTGAAGGGGACCAGAGTTTGCCACCCCTAAATATGCCTTTGGGGATATTAATTATTTTAAGCTGGTCACTTTTTTTTTTTTTTTTTTTAAAGCTGGCACTTTTCAAGAAAACACAAGACTCAAAAGAACCTGTGACCCTCCCCCTTTACATGCTTAAAGAAATTCAGATAGAAAAACCTGCTTCGGGAAGGGAACTCAAGCACATTCACCTTAACACGTATGAATTAAGTGTGGTACATAGCATCCACGCACACCTGTTTGGTGGGCTCTCCTCTGTGTCCTATCGATTCTGGGGGCTGAGCAAGAATTTGCTTACTACATGTTTGCTTTTTCTCATCTACCAATGAATTGACTACTTTCCCTTTGAAATCTTAGACCCCTTCCTACTGCTCCTTAGTCCAGAATGGCTTCTCCCCCTCAATGGCCCAAGGCCTCCTCAGGTCTCATATGCTTATGGAACCCCCATCTGCACATCCATAATGAATTTGGTTGTTTTCTCCTGTTAATCCGTCTCATGTTAATTTGATTATTATTCCAGCCAGAAGAATTTAGAAAAGTGAGAAGAAAATTCTTTTTTCTTACCCCACAGAACGGAGATGAAATAGAAAGAGCCTGGAAATCCTATGTGTTCTCAGTCTGGAAAAGCTGGTATATATACCCCGGGGCCTTCAATCAGCGTGCATTTGGTGGAAGAGCAGCATCGGAATCACCTGGAAGTTTGATAAAAGTTCAGAACTCTGCCCCAGGTGACTCCTCTTCATAGTAGAGTTTGAGAAGCATCAACGACATCTGGATGCATTTGAATGGTGAAAGGCTTCAAACAAGGGTTTTCCACTTTGCCAGAACCGATTTAACCGCCCCCTTTTCTGGATTTTGGTTGGGTACTAGTAGTTCTTATGGAATGTAAAGGATCACGTAAGGTTGAACCAGCAATTATACTAGATCAACGTTCAGACCCTAGAAGTGTCTCAGCTAAGAAGGAAAGATGTGTCATCCTAATAAGAAGTAGGTAGTCTTTTTTTTTTAAAATATATTTTATTGATTTTTCATAGAGAGGAGGGGGGAGGGACAGAGAGCTAGAAACATCGATGAGAGAGAAACATCGATCAGCTGCCTCCTGCACACCCCCCACTGGGGATGTGCCCACAACCAAAGTACATGCCCTTGACCGGAATCGAACCTGGGACCCCTGAATCCGCAAGCTGACGCTCTATCCACTGAGCCAAACCGGTTAGGGCAAGAAGTAGGTAGTCTTTGTTCCATTTTAGAGATAAGGAAATCGGGGCTCAGAGAATTTGTCCAAGATCATCCTGCCAGTTGAGTGGCATAGCAGAGATCAAGCCCAGGTCTACCTAAAGCCAAAGCTCATGATTTTTCATAGGAATGATGCTTTTGTGATTATTATTAGTTGTATTCTTTTTATAAACAGCACTCTACATGTCTCTCCCTTTATATTTATGTCGTTTTTTCAGGATAAATTTATATAACAGTATCAATTAGTGCTATTTTTCATAAGTTTTAAATGTAGCTATTTGCAGCTACCAAACACTCTGTCCCCCTTCAAGCAATATTCAGCAAAACTGCCATGGGGAAGGGGAAGGAAACAGAAAGTCGGTGACAGAGCAAGCGTTCCACTCCGGAAATGACCCCAGAGGAGCCGGGGCTGTGCCAGAAAGAGGAGGGAGATAAAAGAGCTGAGGACTGGAAACCGGAAACAGGGGAGAACTGTGTAAACAGATGATTCTGTCACCTTTGGCAGTTCTGCCTCTGTCACCTCCTTCTGATCAACTTCCCGCACTCCACACAGAAGGACTCAAAATGTCACCAGCGACAAAGTCAATGCCACAATGTGGGACACCCTCGCCAGAAAGGATGTGGGGTGGTGCTCTGAACATGGCCACAATCCACAATTTTATGACATGTCATAAACACTTGTGGAATGTGAACTTTTCCATGCCCCTCCCTCCAGCAAAATGGGGGGTAAAAAGGGAGAGGGGAAAAAAAGATATGGAGTTGAGGTGAGAATATGGCAACCTGGAGCCAAAGGTTATAAATGGCAACTCTGGGCCTAAAATGAAGATTTTTATGGGGCTTTCCATTATTTTATGATAGAATTCTAATTCTCAATTAACTTTTTCGAAGTAGACCAGTCCTACTACAGTTCAAAAGAGAAAAAATAGTATACTGTATACTGAGCTCTACAGTATTTATTTCCCCCAATTTTATTTTATTTTTTAAAATACTCACCTGAGGATTTTTTTTTTATTTTTATATTTTTAGAGAGAGAGAGAGAGTGGAAAGGAGAGAGGAAGGAGAGAGAAACATCAATGTGAGAGAAATACATCGGTTGGTTGCCTTCTGCTCCTGTCCTGATAGGGGCTGGAGATCAACCTGCAACCAAGGTATGTGACCTTGACTGGAAATTGAACCTGTGGCTCTTCAGTCCTCAGGCCGACGCTCTAACTACTGAGCAAAACCATCCAGGGCTCCCTCAATTTTATTTTTTAAAAATTCAAAGCCGCAGAGAAGATGAAATAAAAACATAATGAAACTTTTGTACTCTTTACCTAGATTTAACAATTGTTATGATTTTGCCATATTCTCTCTTTGATCAACTTCTCACACTCCACACAGAAGGGACTCAAAATGTAAATAAATTGGTAAATTATTTTCACAATTCTAATCCCTAAATATAAACATGTATATCTAAGAACAAAAACATTCTCTCTATATATACAATATCATGATCACATCTAAGAACTATAACATTGATTTAATATTATCTAATACTAGTATATAGATCATATTCAAATTTCCTTGATTGTCCCATATATAGTCTTTATAATCCCCCCCCCCACCGCTTTTCAATCCAGAATCCAATCAAGCTTCAGGCATTTTATTTGGTTGTAAAATCTCTTAAAGTCTTTTTAATCTATACTAAAAGAGTCTGCTTTCCTCCTCATTTCTCACCACATTTCAACATCTAGGGAACTTTTTTTATTTCTTTTTTAGAGAGAGAAGAAGGGAGAGGGAGAGAGAAAGAGAAAGAAACATTGATGTGAAAGAGAACCATCAATAGACTGCCTCCTGCACGCCCCCTACCGGCGATGGAGCCTGCAACCCCAGCATGTGCCCTGACCTGGAATGGAACCAACAATCTTTCATTGCAAGGGACGATGCTCAAACAATTGAGCCACACCAACCAGGGATCGGGTATTTTTTAAATTAAGTTTATTGGGGTGACATTGGCTAATAAGATTATATAAGTTTCAAGTGTACAGTTGTATAATACATTATCTGTATATTGCATTGTGTGCTTACCATAGAGTTTTTCTTTTAGGATACATCACAGTCTAGATTTCACTAATTTTCTTCTGTATAATTTGTTTTAGATTTATATTTATTTAAACCTATATTCATTAAACCTGATTCTGGGGAAGAGGATGGCTATCATAAGCCAAAGTTCTTGAAGGTAAACCTTGAATTAAAAGCCTTTAACTACACTAAGTGAAATTATCTAGAACCAAGGAAGGCAAACTACTACTTCCCCTGGCAAATCTGGCCTGCCTGATTTTCTAAATAATGTTTTGTTGGAACTCAGCCACAACCGCTCATTTATATATTTCCTATGGCTGCTTGGCTGCTTTCTTGCCAAGAAGGCAGAGATGAGTAGGTGTAGTAGAAGCTGGGTGGCCTGCAAAGACTAAAAAATGTTTACTATCTGGCCCTTCATAGAATAAGTTTGCTGATCCCTAATCTAAAACAAGAAATACAAATGTTACTTCCTTCTTTGACTTTTAGTCAAGGCATGGTTCAAATACTATCACATAGGTCTCGCGGATTCCTTTGATAATTTTAACAGTGGGGAAGTAGAAAGAACGACATTTATCAAGATTGTTTTTCTTGATTTTAAATCTCTCTCCCTTTTAAAAACTCTTTTTCTGGCCCTATGTTGACCACTTGGATTAACCCAAACTCTTCAGTCTGAAATTCACGGAAAGGCTCTTCACAACCTGACTCTTGGTACCATTTCCTTTGTCATATTTGTTCCCCTGCCTTCTAGTTCATTGGTTCTCAAACATAAGGATGTAAAACACACACACACACACACACACACACACACACACACACACACATTCACACACAGTCACTCAAGGGGCATGTTTAAATTGCCAACTATCAAGTCCTACCTCCAAAGATTTGAATTAAGAAGGTTTGGGTTGCCCTGCTGGTGTGGCATCGACCTATGAACCAGATCAGGGTTCAATTCCCAGTCAGAGTACATGCCCGGGTTGCAGGCTTGATCCCCAGTAGGGGGTGTGCAGGAGGCAGCCAATCAATGATTCTCTCTCATCATTGGTGTTTCTATCCCTCTCTCTCGCTTCCTCTCTGAAATCAATAAAAAAAAAAATTTAAAAAAAATGTTCCAGGTGAAAGTCAGTAATCTGCAATTTTTACAAGTACTCCAGATCAATCTAGTGCAGGTGGTCTGAAAACCACATAGTGGAAATCACTGCTTTAGCAACAGCAAAGTATTTGCATTTGACACCTCCATGTCTTCCATGCCCCTTCCAACAAGTGTTCTTGGTGAGCTTCTCCTTCCTCTTCATTCAAGGGTCTGGGCAAATGTCTGGGTGAAACTCCTTTAATGCTCTCCCTACTGGGCTCCCTCATAGTACATTCACTCTAGCCTGATGTCATGGAAATGCACACATATCTATTATCATTTCTCTCATTACATTTTTGTGATTTATCACCTGCCAATCTCAGGGAGTTTCTTGAGAGCAAGAAGAGTCCCAGCCACGTTTGTACCCAAATCACAATGTCTTGCACATAATTAACTTGGGATAAAAATTGAAATCTATGCTTGACTGAATAAACTGATTATTTGAAATAGATTTTATTTGAAGCTATTGACATACATTTTATTACATTAGAGATGTTGGTAACTTAATTAGATAAGCTCTCTCCTTTATATGTGTTATATAAAATATATTATCACCTAATTCCTGAAAACGATTTAATATTAAAAGACACCATTGAGGGAGTGAAAAGAACAACCAGACTGAGAATTTATTCCCAATTACTTGTATTTGACAAATGAGTCCAAATAAGAATGGGCTAAGAGCTTCTATAGTTTAATAAGGAAAAGAAAAACTACCTAATTAATATATACAAGAAAAATATTTAAATAGCTACTTCATGAAAGAGGATACCCATATGGCTAACAAGGATATTAAAAGGCACTTGACATACTTAGTTATCAGGAAAATGCACATGAAAACCATAATGAGATTCCACTATACACCTACTAGAATGGCAGAGTTGGCAAGGTTGTGGAGCAACTGGGACTCATGCATTGCTAGTGGGAGTATAAATTGGTAAAGCCATTTTAGTAAACTGTTTGCCGATATCTATGAACTCTAAATACACACCTATTCTATAACCCAGTAATTCCACTCTTAAATATACACTAAAGAGAAATAAGGCATTTGTTCTTTAAAAGACATAAAAAAGAATATTCATAGTAGCATTATTCATAACAACTCCAAATTGGAAACAACCCTAAAGTCCACCAACAGGAGAATAGGTAAATAATTGTGAAATCCTGTATGATAAAGAGCTAATATGCTAATTAGAACGAACAGCAGAATGACCATCTGGACAAAGCCGGGGCTTCGAGGGCCGGCCGAGCCTGCGAGGGCCAAGCCCCTTGCACGAATTCTGTGCAGCGGGCCTCTAGTCAACACTAATAAAAGAGAAAAATGGTAATTGGTGTACGAGCTACCCTTTTCATTGGCTAATCAGGGCTATATGCAAATTAACTGACAACTAAGATTGGCAGTTAACTACCAACAAGATGGCGGTTAATTTGCATATGTAGGCACAATGCAGGGAGGCGAAAGGGAAAGCAGGAAGAAGCCCCCTGCCACTGACAGTGATCAGAAACCCAGGGGGGAGCTAAGAGCTGGGGGGCCGCCATTGCCCTGCCCCCCAGCCATGATCGGAGAATCAGGTGCCTTTTCCGCCCTGGCCAGTGATAGCAGGAAGTAGGGGTGGAGCCAGTGATGGGAGCTGGGCACGGTCGAAGCTGGCAGTCCCAGGAGCTAGGGGTCCCTTGCCTGGGCCTAAAGCGAAGCCCAGGATCATGGGGCCGCTGCAGCTGCGGGTCCCCGCTGCCCTCAGCCAGAGGCGTCAGGCCTGGGCAAGGGGCCGATCCTGTGATTGGAGGGTGATGGGGGTCAATGCCTGAGGGCTCCCAGTATGTGAGAGGGGACAGGCTGGGCTGAGGGACACTCCCCCCCCCCACACACACACCCAGTGCATGACTTTCGTGCACCAGGCCCCTAGTATTTCTATAATGGAATTCTATACAGCAGTTAAGATGAATTACTAATATACACAATAGCATGGATTGTTGCAGGAGGAATTAATGGGCTAGATTTCCCAGAAAGGAGTAGAAATAAACATTTTCAGAAGCCCCCACTGGAAGATGGGATTTGGAAAAAGGCCTTATTGGCATGAAGTTACATTTCTCGGGTTCCAGAGTCCCTTGCCCCTTCCGCTAGTCTTGGAAAAGGTGCAGCTGTGGGGTCAGTACAGCCAGAAGCAAGGCCAGTGTCCCGAGCTTTCCTTCCACGTTGTAGCCAGGAGTAGTTCAGCATCCAAGCTAATTAGAGTCCATTAGTCTCTTGTGTGGAGTCCAACATGGCCCTGGGCCACGTGGGCACAGGGGAGCACATCCCCTGCCACAGGGGAGCCAGGAACTCAGCATGCAAGAGAGAGAAGAGAGGAGAAGGGGAACTTACTTTGCTTGAAAGTTTTAAATATTCAGGTTTCTCCTGTTTGCAGTGGCCATGCCCATTCTGGCCACCAACTCGCTCCCAAGTGTGACTGGTAGGTAATCAGCTAGGCACCTTCCCAAGTCACTCACACCTTGGTGGGCATGAAAACTGCCTTTGTCCAGTCCCTTCCCCCATTGATCAGTGGGGAACAGACTTGGAGAATGTTAAATGCAGCTTTTTGGAAAAGCTGTATAAATGGCATGCCAATATTACTTAGCTTTCCTTTCCTTCCTTTCCTGTTAAATAATAACCAGGTTATTACAATGGCATCAGATGACTTTCACAGATATGATGTTGAATGAAAGAAGCCAGAAGTGAGTACATGCTGTATGATTCCATGAAGTTCTGAGACAGGTAAAACTAATCTGTGCTGATAAAAGTCAGAATAATGGTAACCTTTTGGGAAAATATTGATAGAAAGGGGTTCACAGGAACTCCTTTTTTGGGTTGCTGGAAATAGTTTATATTTAAATCTGGTGTTTCCTGGTGGATATATATGTAAAAATTCAACAAGTCATACACTTAACATTGGTACATACTATACATATGTTAAGTTTCAATGAAAGAGTTAAGAAAAAGAATCTGGGACAGTTTACAACACATCTTTTTTTTTTTTTTTAAATATATTTTATTGATTTTTTTACAGAGTGGAAGGGAGAGATAGAGAGCCAGAAACATTGATGAGAGAGAAACATCGATCAGCTGCCTCCTGCATATCTCCCACTGGGGATATGCCCGCAACCCAGGTACATGCCCCTGACCGGAATCCAACCTGGGACCTTTCAGTCCGCAGGCCGACGCTCTATCCACTGAGCCAAACCGGTTTCGGCACAACACATCTTTATATTACTAACTATAGAGCTATGGGTGACAAAACATAAAACTTCGTTAATTGTTTATATCTTCCGCTCCTCCCCAATACTTTCCTCATCTGCTTGTTGTAAGGATTAAATAGATGAACACAGAACAAAGAAATAAGAACAGATTATGGGATGTAGTTAGTAATAAGTAAGAATTAGTTGTTATTATGACACAGCTGCGCTAAAATTTCCATAGCACTGTAAAATATATGTGGCTGGTAGTTATATTTTCAAACCATTTTTAACCTAATGGCTGCCAACTTTTTAAACATAATTTTCTTGTATAAGCTAATTTTCTTAAAAATATCTGTATATTAGAAATACGAAATGGGAAAAAATGATGGCAAAAAGTACCCATAATCCATCACTTTTTTTATTTAATGAAATTACAGTTTCAGAAATATCAAATGGAACAAAACAAAACAAATTTCACCACTTTTTAAACGACTTCATCACATAATAGGTAAATGTTTCCTTGCTTTTCCTCTTCACTCTTCAGAGGTGACTACCATCGCCAGATCAGACTATGTTTGAATTTTGTGTTAGGAAAGAAGCATTCTGTGTATACTGCTGGTCTGAGGATGATCGATAGCAGGCAATCAGCACACACAAGGCAAAGACTAAGTAATGCGGGTCTCCCGTGGAGAAGGTGCCTTGGAATATATTCTCTTCTTGGTGGAGTCATGAGTTGCTCCTTTGTCCTTTGCCTAAACCAGTCCCTTCAGCATCACTCCTGCTGGCACCAAGACATTTGGTAAAGTAAGTACTGGGTGTGCACAACCACAGACTCACAGCTGAGGCTTTGTCTTTCCTCAAACAAACACAATCCCAACAATGAGACACTGTCTGTGGGGACTAGAGGGTGGTGGGAGGACTGGCTAATTCTCTTTTCTGTCTTGCTGCTATTTGATGCTCCTTGTAGCGTGACTTTCCATAGAGGGACTGCTGAGCCCCTCGGGGCAATGCAACTTGCTTACGGCCTTTTTTTGTAACTGAGGGTGGGAGGAGTTGGAGGGTTTCTGGGGTCTGTGTCCCTTTTACCCAGAATCAAGAGCCCAGTTTTTCTCTTTGAAATTATTTGATGCTCTTCTTCTGAAGTTCACAAATATTTTATCACTAGAGGCCTGATGCACAAAATTCGTGCAAGAGTAGGCCTTCCTTTCCCTGGCTGCTGGCACTGGCTTCCCTCTGGCACCTGGGGCCCAGGTTTCCCTCGCAGCCCTGGCTTCGTCTGGAAGGTCGCCCAGAAGGACATCTGATCTAATTAGCATATTAGACTTTTATTATTATAGATGTTTCTAAGAGATTTAGATTAGATTTGGGGTGAGTTTAGGACTCACTTAGCTTTTTCTCTTGAATTTTAAGATAGGTGATAAAAGATTCTACTTTTATTTGCTCTCTTTTTTAAATGAAATTACAGTTTATTCATTGCATCTCCATTCTAAACCCTTGTACTAGCATTCTGCCTTTTCTCCTCCTCAAATCCCTTTATCAATTTCTTTCATTAAGTCATTCAGTGCATATTTTGTTGAGCATTTACTATTGCCAGGCACTGCTCTAGGTTTGGGGATATAGTGGTGAACAAGAGCAGGCATCATGTAATTGAAAATCAAAGATAACCAAGTATACATTTACAACACATGCAATAGCATCATGTAGTAATAAAGCATCATAAAATACAATACAGCAGTGTCAGTGCATGGAGAACGATGTGTTGGGATCAGGGTGTTTATTTTAGGTACATTGGTCTGACAAGGCCTCTTCAAAGAGGTCACGTTCCTTTGATGCCTTTACTTTCTTCTCAGGTCTTTCCAGGTGTTGGTGATCTGATTCTGCACCTCTCATTCTACATCACCCTTCTTATCACATCCTCCATTCAGCGCTTTCCATGACTGAACTACTTTCCCCCCACTTGCCCTCACTCTGGACTGCTCCTTCCTGACCGTCTCCTATTTTCTCCCTAATCATCCTAGGAGTTTCCATAAACAGCATACCCCTGAAAAAGAATTTACATGTGGGAGTTTAACACAGACTTCTAAGTGATTGTACTCTCATGCATATTCCTTGGAAATTGCTATTTGAGAAATAATTCTAGTATAAACCAGAGGTTTCCCAACTTTTAGGTTGATGCACTGCTGTAAGTAGGGGACCAAAGGCTTTGAAAGAGAGAGGCATCCTTCCCATCTCCTTATGCTCAGTCCTACAAGTGCTGCCTATGCTTATAAGCATATCAGCCCAATCGAGCTGTGCCTTATTTTTTAAAATTGATTTTTAGAGAGTGAGGAAGGGAGAGGGAGAGAGAAAGAGAAACATTGATGAGAGAAACACCACATTGATAGGCTGCCTCCTGCCCGCCCCATACTGGTGATCACAAGGCTGAAACCTGGGAATCAAACTGGCAACCTCTAGGTCAGTGGTTCTCAACCTTCTGGCCCTTTAAATACAGTTCCTCATGTTGTGACCCAACCATAAAATTATTTTCATTGCTACTTCATAACTGTAATGTTGCTACTGTTATGAATCGTCATGTAAATATCTGATATGCAGGATGGTCTTAGGCGACCCCTGTGAAAGGGTCGTTCGACCGCCAAAGGGCTCGCGACCCACAGGTTGAGAACCGCTGCTCTAGGTGCTTGGGAGGAGGCTCAACTGACTGAGCCACACTGGCCAGGTTGAGCTTTGCCTTATTATGCAGGCATTTTGGTGGCTATTAAATTCCCACTTCCTGTTGAGTAAGGTATATATGGAAATCTAGGATGGAAATGACTCCTTTAAAAACACCCACACTCATTTTTAGTGCGACACACATTTTGAACAGAGCCCAGACCACCTGCTGTTTATTCCTTACCATATGGAACTCTACCTTCATCTCTGGATTTCCTCCAGAGGACATGGGATGGGAATTTGCACACCGTCTTCCACTTAGTAAATACATTCAATGATGGAGTGGATCCTGTGAGTTGCATCAAACAACATATAGAGGCTGATTTTCTAAATTTCTTGGCCAGATCCTTGGGACCACATACCCTTATAACAAATAGTACTTGGACCATGATCACTGGTAAAGTGTTGATGACTAGAGAGGGGAGGGCCATGTCTAGTAATTAAATCTACACAAGCTCTTCAGAATAATTTGACTTGATCCATCACTTGGAAACTGTCTTTGTCAGCTTTTAGAGACTTTTTTTTCTCACAATGAAAAGTAGTTTTTATTAGAACAGTAAACACAAAACTATTATCTATGCAGACTCAATGGCCTACAAAAAGAGTGCTTTGCACTCTAATTAAGAACAAAGCAGCCAATTACATCAGACTGAACTTTGGAATCACACCTTTGTTTTTGTTTCATCTTGTAAGACTGAACAAGGAATCAGTGGGAAAGGGTCAGGCAAAGTAGCTATTTGAGGATTTAATTAACGGATTGGGCCTCATAGCTGCTGTAGAGGCTGCTAAGGTTAAGCCAGAAGGAAGGCAGCACCGCCATGGTGAAGAATCTAATTGTCAGTTTTGCAGACTCTGTGACTTTATTCTGTCAGTTCACCAAGGAATGAGCTGTCAGGTTGTGTCTACGTCCCAGCTTCTCTTTTGCGTCTAGCCTTCTGCTTCCCAGCTTCAGGTTTAGCCCACGCAGACTCTATGAGCCATCTAGCACGGAGGCCAGAGTGTTCTAGAGCTTTGGATACACACAATGTGATCTGAACAGCAAGGGCATAGTCTGTCCCCTTGTTAGAAATGCAGACTCTCAGGCTCCTCCCAAATCTCTGATTCAGAATCAGAATCTGCATTTTAGCGAGATCACAGGTCTGCATGTTAAAGTTTGACAAGCACTGTTCTAAGGGGCTCTAGCCCAGCACTGACCAGGATGGTCACCAAACTTTAGTGAGCCTCAGAATTACTGACAGAATCATTTATACAAAAATGAACATTTCTGATTCCCACCCCACTGACAAATGCGCTTCTACATAGTCTTGTGTCTTTGTCACGGTTCTTTAACCAGTGTCCCGTGTCGCAGTGTTTGCTTGAAAACTTTTATCATCGATGGCTTCAGAATTTTTTTGCAGAAAGATGCTAGTACAGAAATCTGGTTTGAAGAATGCCTGAAGCTGCTTTTGCTTAACACTTTTCATAAGATTGAGGAAATATCAGTTGCCCAAACTAGAAACCAGAAAGGAAGTTAATGGAGATTATCGGGGAACACCATTACTATTCATTTTATTAACACCAGTCTCTCCCCCAAGGCCTAGAGACCATCTCCTGAACTCCAGCTTTGTGGTTGGAGTCCTTTAATCACAAACATTAGAACCAGTCTCTGCCTGACAACATGGGAGTTTGTTAGGAAGATGTCAGACGGCTCACGGAACAATGAGAAGTCTACAGAACAAGGCTCATAAGTGGGTAGGAAGCCTGGCAGATTTAGGGGTCTGGGTAGCAGGAGCTTCTCAAGACTTTTGTCTGGGAGCCAGCCCTGACAATAAGTTCCAATTGTTTCCAATCTTTCTGTTACTTTTCTGAAGATCCAAATCCCAGGACAGGAATAGATGGCCTGACTTGGAGAGGGGAGGGTTGTCTACTTGGAGCAACACTCTTAACAGACTGTATCCAAAAGGCAGGGTAAGAAACGGCAATTCCTCGGCGGAAATGGGGGTTCTAGAACAGATGCCTGGCAGTCAAAAGAGCAATCAGTGTCTTGCTACCTGAGAGCACACTTCTATGGCTTCTCAGACTTCACAAGAAGTAAGTTTCGGGAGTAGAATTTTTGTCTGTTGGGGTTTTTATTGTATCCCATGTGCATAGAACAGTGCCTGGCACATGGCAGGTTCTCCATAAGCATTTGTTAAGGAATGAATGACTGAAGAGGTTACATGGCATAACGGTTAAGATGTAGCTTCTGGAGTCTGGCTGCCTGGGTTCAGAGCCCAACGCTCTTATTTCCAAGTTGTGTTCATCTTGCGTGGGGTCTTAACTTCTTTGTGCCTCTGGGCTTAGCGTCCTCATACCTAAAGCGGCATTCATAGTAAGTGCCGTTTCCTCGGGTTGTACTTAGAATACGCTTACAACTTAGAAAGTAGTCAGAGTGAACTTAGAACAGTGCTTATTATGTTGGCTATTGTTTCATCTATTACTGTGTAACCAAACTATCCCAAACCTTAGTGACTTAAATCAACATTTTATTTATTTGCTCATGATTCTGTAATTTGGACAGGGCTCATAGGGGACAACTTGTGTCTACTCCCTGACGTCTGCTGGTGCTGGAACATTTGTGATATCATCTTGGCTCACATATCTGGCACCTCAGCAAAGATGGCTCACATGGTTGGGGGCTGGCGGGAAGCCTTGTCTGGGATCATATATCTGGGACCTTGCTTCTTGCTGTCAGCTGGGTCCTCAGTTCTCTTCCCTATCGCCTTAGGGTCCCTCCTGCCCTGTGGCCTCTAATGGAGTCTCGGAGCTGCCCACATAGGAAGTCTGGCTATTCTTCTTTCAAGATTGCAGAGGTGGAAGCTTCTCGGTCCTTAAGTCTTAAGGCTTAAGTTTGTCAACCTTGGCACTCCTGACATTTTGAGCTGAATAATTCTTTGTTGTGGGGACTGTGCTGTGCATTCTTGGGTCTGTAACACCTCCCTGGCCTCCACCTACTGGATGCCAGTAGCACCACCCCCTTCCTCTAAACTGTGACAAACAAAATTGTCTCCAAACACTGACAAATGTCCCATCAAAGGCAAACTGTCCCCTGGTTGGAAGCTGTTTGGCTAAAGCGAGTCACAGGTTTAGCCCAGATTCAAGGGGAGAGGCTTGGTTCATTGAGAGCTATCAGCGAAACAGACTCCCACTGCTATTCCTGTCTCTGAACACAGCATGTCACATGTCTCTGTTTCTAAATCCTGCCCATAGGTCGGCCATCTCTCTCTCCTTCTAATGGGGTGCTCATTCTAACTTCTTGCTTGAACGTTTCCTCTTGTCATTGGCAGTGCTGTGCAGCGTCCATTCTGGTCGCTGCTTTTGGCAGTCTCTCCCGCACCATCCTAGCGTCCAGGCGTGCTGGCTCTCCCCTCTCCTTCCCACCCTCTGCAGTGAACAGAACGGTCTAGTGCTCATATTGTACCACATGACCACGCTCTGTGATGGGTGAAGCTGATCTGTTCTAACATATGTTCTAACACCCACAAGCATTAGCAATTGCTATGCTCTCTCTGAAAGGCACTTGCCTTATCACCCCCTCTCCCACAAACTAACTTCTACTTTTCCTTCGGGATTCATTGTAGGGGCCACCTCCCCTCAGAAAACTTCCTGGAAAGCCCAGGCTCCAGTCATATTTAGCAGTTTCTTAGGGCAGAGGCCTTGTAGTGTTCATCTTTATATTCCCACCACGGTGTCTGCTGCGTAGGAAATATTTCTTATAATAAGTGAATGATTTAAAAGCCAAAAGGAAGAGTTTAAAATTTGAAGAGAGACCAAGGAAAGGATGGGAGTGAATCATGTCATTATTTGGGGGAACAGCTTTCTGGGCAGGAGGAGCAGCAAGTTCATGGTGGGGAGGCTGAAGCGGCTGTCGTGTGTTTGAGGAAGGGCAATGAGGCCAGCTTGCCGGGGCAGAGTAAGGGAGGAGGACAGTGGTAGGAGTTTCGGTCAGACAGGTAACAGAACAGATCATTTTGTTTGCAGGTCAAGGTAAGGGCCCTGGACTTCATTCTGAATGAGATGAAAAGCCCGTGGAAGAAATTTTGAGCAGAAGAGTGACTTATATTGACCTATATTTTTAGAGGATTATTCTGGTTCCTGTGATGAGAGGGGTCAGCACCGAGGAGGAAGCAGTGAGAGCAGATAAGAAACTATTGCAATAATCTGGCGACAGATGCTGGTGGACTGGATGTGAGACACAAAAGAGGGAGAGGTTCAGGAATGATTTCATGGTTTGTGGTCTGAGCGAGAAGAATGAAGGCTGTTTTCTGAGAGGGGGAGACTGCATCAGGATGGAAATTAAAAGTCTGATTTTGATGTATTAAGTATGAGATGCTTCCTATACATTCAGTTGCTTGCAGAGTAGACAGCTGGCTGTACAAGTGTGAAGTGCAGAGGAGGCATATAAACTGAAGATACGAACGGGGAAGTTCTTTTAGCTCTATTAAACTATGGTAAACTTGAGTGATTTAAAAAATGACAAAATACAATGGCTCAATAATAGAAGTTTATTTCTCATATGTCAACAGTCTAGAGAAGTTCCAGATGATCGGCAAATTGTGACAAGACCTATTTCTATGGAGAGTTGGGGACAAAAACCTGATTGAAGTTGTTCAACAAAGAATGGAAAAGGGAGAGATTGGCATTGGAGACTGTGAATAGACAATTCATTCAAGCAGTTTTGTTATAAAGGAGAGCCAAGGTAGCTTGAGGGAGATAAAGGTTCAAGGCTTTTTGTTTAATTTTTAAGGTTTTTATTTTATTTTAATAGGAAAAACTACAGCATGTTTGAAGGCTGATGGGAATGGCTCAGTAGAGAAGAGAAGATTGATGACGCAAGGAGAGGGGAGAATTTCAAAAGCCCAGTCCTTGAGTAGGCAGAGGAAATGCCAACCAGAATGAGTGCTTGGCCTTAGACAGGAGCATGAACCACTGTTCATCCATAAAGCATAGGTTAGTCCAAGCTTATGGGCACAGATGCGGGTAGGGGATCAACTATTCTGGTCTGGGACTGAGGGGTTTCTTGGATCATGGGACTTACAATGCTCAAATTGGCACAGCCAAGGACAAATAGGAATGGTTGGTCACCTCAGAGGTAGGAAAATTTGGAGTATGTGTTTATGGAAGTTCTCTTTGGATTGCTTTGAGTATCGCCAAATGAGAAAGGGCTAGCCTCCTCAATTGCTTCAACCCATTACTAAGCATCTGCATAGCCTAAATGCCAGTGTTATGCAACGTGAAAGCTATTACAATGAATAATTGTTGTTCCCGTTCTTGAGGAGCTTGGGATAGTGGAAAAAATAGAAAAGAACATGACTACTCATAAGGCAAGCCAGTGTGGGGTGTGTGTAATGAGTTTATTCATTGTAAGGCATCTAAGTCATGTTCCATATTCTTCAGGAACCTATTAGTTGCTAGACTAGATAATACTCAAGAATACTAATGGTTAATATTTCCCGAGATCTTACTGATGTCTAGCAGCTGTATATTTGTTAATTCATTTCATCTTTACAACAGCTTATTAGAGAGGTCCTATCATTATTATCTCCATTTTACAACTGAGGAAACAAACGCATAGCGATTTGCTCCAACTCACACAGCAATTTGCTCCAGGTCACACGGACAGGTTTTGAAACTTGGTTGACTCCTCACCCAAGCTTTTCAGCACTATACTGCACTGTTTTCTGGAAATTGCTGTTATGTGTGGTAAAATGTGATTAAGATTTATTGTATCCACAAATTCCCTACATATTTATAAGAAGGAGAGACCATTTTTATCTAGGGCAATCAAGGAAGACTTCATGGAGGAACTGTCATTAAATGGAACTTGAAGAAAGTTAATATTTCATTAGGCAGAGGTGAGGGAAGGACATGCCAGGCAGATAAACCTAAGTGAGGACTAAGTTCTCTCTCTCTCTCTCTCTCTCTCTCTCCCTTTAAAGACATGTTTTTCTTTATTTTTTAAGATATATTTATATTGATTTCAGAGAGGAAGAGAGAGAGAGAGAAACATCAGTGATGAGAGAGAATCATTGATTGGTTGCCTCCTGCTTGCCCCACCCTGGGGGTCAAGCCCGCAACCCTGGCATGTGCCCTGACCAAGAATAAAACCTTGGCTTCCTGGTTCATAGGTCAATGCTCAACCACTTAGCCAAGCTGGTTGGACTAAGTTCTCTTTTTCATCACCTACCATCTTCATGGACTCCCATGCTCTATGTCATATGTCATAGAGTCTATGATTAGCTTGTTTTTCCTTCCTCTGCCACCAAAGAGATGTTTGGGATTTTAAGAAGGTAGAACCACAGAGTAGAATGCTGACCTTTACTTTCTTACCCATGTGCAGCTTGTCTTTCGAGTTCCAGAATGGATAAAAAAAACTCTGTTGGTCCATATATGTTGTGGCAAATGGCAAGATTTCATTTTTTTTTTATGGCTGAGTGACATTCTAATATATATATATGATGATGATGATATATATATATATATATATATATATATATATATATATATATATATATATCTCACACCTATTGCGTATCTATCTATATATGTCACATCTTCTTTATCCAGTCATCTATCAAAGGACATCTAGGTTGCTTCCATACCTTGGACATTATAAACGACATTGCAATGAACATATGGGGTACATATAACTTTTTTAATTATTGTGTTCATTTTCTTTGGGTAAATACCCAGAAGTGGAATTTGTGGGTTTGTGAAGGAAACCGTCAACAAGACAAAAAGGCAATCTACTGAATAGAAGATATTAACAAATGAAATATCTGATAAGGGGTTAATATTTAAAGCATATAAAGAACTCATACGATTCAGCATCAAACAAAACAAATAATACAATTAAAATATGGGCAGAGGACCTGAATAGACATTTCTCCAAAGAAGACATCCATATTTCCAACAGACACATGCTCAGCATCACTAATCATCGGGGAAATGCAAATTAAAACCACGATGAGATGTCACCTCACACCTGCAGAATGGCTGTTATCAAAAAGACAACAAATACCAAGTGTGATGTGGAGAAAAGGGTACTATTGAGCATTTGAGGTCTGGCCAGGGTGACTGAGGAGCTGAATTATTTTTAATATTTAATTTTAATTGGTTTTAATGTAAAAATGATACTTGAGTTTGTTAAAAAAACACACACAAGTATTTTGAACCAAATTGGCAATGTGAATCTACTTTTTCCAACTGTAGCTTTTATGAAACCTAAATTTACATCAAGTATTTCTGATATTTTTCAACTAAATTGAGATGTGCTGTAGCATAAAATATACAAAAGACTTAGTATTAAAAAAGAATGTAAAATGTCTCATTAAATTTTAAATATTGAATACATGTTGAATAGTAATATTTTGAATATATTGCGCTAAATATGGTATTAAATTTCACTTGTGTCTTTTTAAAATTCTCACCTGAAGATATATATATATATATATACCTGAAGATATATATATACATATATATATACACACTTATGTACATATATATACATTTTTTAAAATTTTATTATATTTTTAATCCTCACCCGAGGATATTTTTCCATTGATTTTTAGAGAGAGTGAAAAAGAGAGGGAAAGACAGAGAGAAATATTGATGTTAGAGAAACACATCGATTGTTTTTTTCCTGCATGAGCCCAAACCAGGGCCCAGGCCAAGGAGGAGCCCTTGACCAGAATTGAACTCGGGACCCTTTGGGCCGCAGGCCGATTCTCTATCCACTGAGCCAAACTGGCTAGGGCAAACATTTATTGATTTTAGAGAGAGAGGAAGGGAGAGAGAGAGAGAGAGACATTGATGTGAGAGAGGGAAAATACATTGTTTCCTGTACATGCCATGACCAGGGATTGAACCGAACCTGAAACTTTTTGGTGCACAGGATTCTCCAACCTACTGAGCCACCCAGCCAGGGCTCACCCGTTTCTTTTTTATTGTGACTGTCATTATATTTCTGTTGGAGCCTCTTCTAGAAGCTCCAAAATATAATGTTGCATGGCAACTCCTGATAGTCTTCTGCCTCAGGAAAATAGGTAAGAATGTCTATTTATATAAATACAGAATATGTTTCTGTGTAAATGGCTGTTGTTCAGGAAAGGGGGGTGCATTTGGTAGAGGAGAATGAGCATGAACTGTAGTGTCAAATCTATTTGGGTTTGTATCCCAACTCTGCCACTTAATAGGTAGGCAACCTTGAGCAAACTATTTAACCTGAATACATAAACTTTTAGATTTCCTCTTATGTAAATTAAAGCTATAAATTCTGTAGGGCACACTGTCGGTGCTCTGCCCACATTCCCTGCATCCCACTTATTATTTCTGTGTAAGTACACACCCACTCCCTACCTCAAATGGGGACAAATTTATACCCCAAGCTTCCCTGGGGCTTCCAGCCCAAGTAGAGATTTCACCAGGAAGTCACACCCTTATTCCTGTCATCTGAAGGTCGGCTGTGGGAACCCAAGTTAAGACAGTTACTTCATATAATCTGGGGGCTTAAAAAAGAAGTGCCTGGCACAGAGGAGGTTCTTAACCCTACCCCACGATATATACCAGCCAATATACTCCATTGATTTTATAAGCATATCAGGAAGAAGTGAATTATCAATGTTTTTTTAAATGGTTTTGGAGTGGGTTTGTGTTGACACATCCATAGTCTTTCCCTCTCAAATCTTTAGCCTAATCATTTTTCCATCAGCTCAGATGGAAAAAAAAAAACATGTAAAATTCATAGGTTCATGAGACCTTAGAGAAGATTGAATCCACTTATGAATACATTTGTATTACTTACATGTACATATTTTATGTATATAAACATGTATATATGTTTGTACTACTTGCATGGATTATATTCATAATCCACCTATGAATCCACTTATTAAACATGTATATTACTCATTTCTGTGATTTCTCTCTGAGTATGTTGTTAAACAGATGCTGTAATCAAATCACTCTCAGGGTATAAATTCACTATTTCAGAATAAAAAAAGATGATTCTGTTAGAAAAGTTTGCTGACTCAATACACATGAGCATGTACACACACACATACCCTATAAATACATATAAGTCCACATCTACATGTTGTGATTAAAGCATTTTATATATTAAAGACAATCTATTTATATTTTCATATACTTCCAGTTCATCCTTTTAACAAGTTTTTAATTAATACTAGTAGTTATCATTTATTGCTATATTAGAGTACATACCGGACATTATTTTTAAGAATTGCCAGACACTACCTCATTTAACCTACTCAAAAACTCAGCTCAAAAATTATCTCCTCCAAGAGGCCTTCTCTGCCTGCTCTAAATTAGTCACCATCAGTTGCTCTATTGTAGCCTTTATCACTACTTGAAATTTTTATTTATTTGGCTTATGTGTTTATTGTGCCCTTCTTTACCCAACTCCTTCGCTATCCCAATTAGAACTTTTCTGTCTTGTGTACCACTATAACCACAGTAACTAGAATAGTGCCTGGTACATGGCTGATGCTCAGTAGATTTTTATTGAATGATAGAATATCTATAATAATAAAAGTATAATATATAAATTGACCAAACGACCGAACAGCAGAACGACCATCCGGACAACCTTCCTGATGACCACACTATGACACGCACTGGCACCAGGCCAGCCAAGGTGGGTGTGATGTGATTGGTCGGGGGGGGGGGGGGGGGGCGGGCGGCCCGCCATCACCATCACCATCACCATCACCCCATGATCGCCCCACAGAGGGAGGCCCAGGCCACCAGCCTGCGATGCTGTGGCGGCTGTGCAGGGCCGGCCAATGTTCACCCAGCAGAGGGAGGCTCAGGTCAGCCAAGCGATCACACCCCATGCCTGTTGCCTGCAGAGGGAGGCGACCAGTGGTAGGGGAGGGAGGGAAGTGCCATACAGATGGCAAGCATGGCAGTGGCAGGGGCGGGGCTGGCTGCTGGCAGATGGGGGAAGGAAAGCCCCAATAGGCCCTGATCGCCAACCAGGCCTAGGGACCCTATCCGAGGGGTCCCGGATTGTGAGAGGGCACAGGCTGGGCTGAGGGACACCCCTCCCCCCCTGCACGAATTTCGTGCACTGGGCCTCTAGTATAAAAATAATGGAGATGAGGACTCTGAAGCTCAGAGAGGCTAAAAGGTTAAGATTCCAGGGGTGGTAAGTGGCTAAGCCCATATTTGAACCATTATCTCTTATCCACTCTATACTATTGTTCTCTATATTATGTGGACTATAGAAGGATGGCAAAGCTTGCACATAAGGAAATCTCTCTCTGGTAAGGGAGGGGAAACATTCACTTCCAGTCAATATATTTGCTAACCTTGCTAGAATCTGTATTAAGCACCAAGGACACACAAGTAAACAATACAAACATAGCCCAGGTCAGCATGGAGCTTTTGATCTAAACCAGCAATTTTCAACTGGTGTGCCACAAGAATTTTTAAAACATGCAATAGCTGACTATTTAGTTGTGGGCACTGGCCTCTTTTCCCTTAGATAAGTGGTTCTCAACCTTCTGGCCCTTTAAATACAGTTCCTCATGTTGTGACTCAACCATAAAATTATTTTCGTTGCTACTTCATAACTGTAATGTTGCTACTGTTATGAATCGTCATGTAAATATCTGATATGCAGGATGGTCTTAGGCGACCCCTGTGAAAGGGTCATTCGACCGCCAAAGGGTCACGACCCACAGGTTGAGAACCGCTGCCTTAGATTGTCAAATTAAAAATAATGACAATAGCCAACATAACAATAACCATTTGGTGTGAATGAATCAAAATTACACGTATTTAGCCTTTATGACTACTTGAAATTTTTATTTATTTGGCAAATTATTTGGCAAAAATATAATCAGATGGGCAAATTATATTTTTTAGTAATTAGTTTGTGTGTGCCATGAGATGAAAAAGGTTGAAAATCGCTGGTCTATCCTAGTCAGTCGGGAAGTAATAACAAGTAAAATACATATTATGGAAAGATATGTATGGGGATAGGAGAAAATAGCAAGGTAAGTCTTCCAAGTAAAGGGGGTCAAGGAAGGCTTCTCTGTGGGAGGAAATGTATCCTATTCAAGAAGTGAAGAGAAATGCAACAGGAAGGTCATGTAGAGGTGAAGGCGAGAATGGCAGGAGGTGAATGGAGAACAGCCTTGAAAATGACATCGGTGAACAATGGTCATACATGGTGGAGAGTGCTTTGTCCTAACAGAAGTTGCTTACAGTGCTATTGCTATGGGAGTTAAGAGATGAACAGTCCCACCATGGGAAGGCTTCATGAAGTCATTATAAAAACACGTAAACACTTATACACACCTGTTTCTCACTCATCTGATTCTCAAAGCTCACACTTCCGTAGGTAATCTCTTTTATTAGTTGTTGATATGTCCTTCCAAAATTATCAAACACAAACAATTGTGAATATACATTTTTATCTCCACTCCCTTTTCCTGCACTATACAACATACTATATGCGCCATTCTATACTTGACTTAGCAACACTCACTGGACACCTGTCTATATCAGCACACAGAGAACTTCCTCATTTTTGTTTTTACAGCTGCACAGTGTTCATAAGGACATACCATAATTTATTTACTTTTCATAATTTATTAAGCATTGGGGTGTTTCCAATCTTAGGCTATTGAACAGTTTTGTAGTCATGACTGCTTATAACTATGCAAATATCCTTATAATTTTTAAAGCTATCGCTAAATTGCCTTCAATGGGGATTATTTGAAAATGCTTCCAGGTGGTTAGATTTAACTACAACACTAAACATAAAGCCAGAGAAGCAAACAAAAAGAATTATTATTTTTAAATGATGCCACTAATATGCTTGCTCATTTCCAATAAAATACTGCATACAACTAAAAATTCAAAATAGAAAGTTGTGTCATATATTAGATAAAGTATGGATCCAGATTCTGGCAAGTTTTAAGCTGATGCAATTTAGGGGGTCTCCTTTAAGAAAAATAATATGAAACTACAAATGACATCTGTGAACAATGATCTTACACACTTTGGAAGGGACTCATGTAGGAGAGGGGCCTGAAGTGTAAGCTCAGTTGGCTTTGTGGCAGATCTGCTCTGTATGACATACATGCACACATGCAGAGAAAAACAAATTATCTGTCCTTTCCAGCGGGGAGAAAGCATGTTCAAAATGTGTTTACCACTGTCCTTAGCTACACATCAGTGAGAATGAGCCCACAGGCCCAGAGGTGTCAGCTCCATGATGTATGTAATATTCCCTTTATTCACATTCTATCTCCCCAAATGGATTCGTTTTATGTATCTTTCATCTTAGAAACCCCAAACACCGTATAGAAAATTTTTGTTAATATTAACAATATGATATGGAGGAAAATGTCACATTGTAAAGAACATTCCTTGGGGAGAGTTCAGAGGGCCCCCATCAAGTTCATCTATCCTGACCATATGCATTAAAAAGCTCCAGCTGGGTCCTAGCTGGTTTGGCTCAGTGGATAGAGCATTGGCCTGTGGACTGAAGGGGTCCAGGTTCGATTCCGGTCAAGGGCACATGCGGGTTCCATCCCCAGTGGGAGGCATGTAGGAGAGGAGGAAGCTGATCAATGATGCTCTCTCATCATTGGTGTTTCTCTCTCTCTCTCTCCTTCTTCCTTCCTCTCTGAAATCAATAAAAATATATTTTAAAAAAACCACACAAAATACAAACAAACAAACAAAAAAACTCCAGCCAGCAAGAGGTTACTATTGGGAAATGACTGCCTCATACTAAGTTTGAAAGAGATAAGCTGACAAATTGAGTTTAGTGATCTGAAGTTAATGATCCATCTCTGTAACAGGCAGTAGCTTGCCTCCCGGGCCCAGGTTCTGCTGCTATTCCTTAGTCAGGCAGCATTGTAATACTTCTGAGGAGAGAAGTACTGGCTGGCTGATGAGGAGATGAATGCACGCCCTGGAATAGCAGTATAAAAGAAAACATAAGCAGAGAGGAAAGAGGAGAGGGATGCAGACCAGGGTTAATAGACAATAGAATTAATTAGTATGTCAGCTAAAAACAAAGCGAAAATCAATTAAAAATAAGCATCAAGCATAGAACAGAAATTTAGTAAGATGGGTCACCTGCCAAACAAGATTAGGGTTTCAGTGGAACAGACTACATTTCAGAGAAAGATTCATATCTGACATTTAAAATATAGGCATTATCCAATTAAGTGAGGTTTGGAGAGTCCGTATCAGCCGCCTGCATCACAGAGTTAAGCGGTTCTAGGACTACATTTAAGTAATGTTGACCTTCAGTCAAAGTGCCTCATAAACTGGGTTTATGTTCACTCATGTTCAAATGAGTCCACAGTGACTGCTTGTTAGGAAGCTTCTAGTACTGCTGTTTCTTTTATCTTTTACTTTGTTTAAGGATGACTCACCAAGAGAGAAGGTCACTGCTACCTATGTGAAAGGTAATTCATTTACAACCACAAACTCCCAAATATAAGAAACATCGACTTTTAACCTTTTCTTTTTTTGTATTGTTAGTTTTAAAAATGTGTGCTTATTTTGTCTGAACTGGTTTCTTTGAAATTATCTTAATTCTGGTGTCTCATGGGTAGTGGAAAATGGAATCTCTGTCATTATTGGGGTTTTATCTCCCCTTGGTCACACAGGACTCAGAATGATAATGTGGTGCCCAGAAAGTTGGATGTGAGAGCCACTGTGGTTTTGGCTTACCCAAACCCCTCCTGCTTTGTCACCTTCCTTGCTGCTAGGGGTGGACAAATGGTCAACTGACAGTACCGGCCTATAAGAGGAAAGAGAACTTCTGTTGGGGGTATAGGCAATGCTTTTCTTTCCCTGATAAAATAAATGCAAGATCCGAAGGCTCCCTCTCCCTCTCTCCTGACTTGATATGGAAACAGTATCTGAAATGGCAGCCGTCACCTTGCAACCACGAAGGATAGGCAGGAGAATTACAGACTTGATGGCCCCAACATCATTGAGCCATGGAATCAGTTCTTCCATCCACTTTCAGAATTTCTGTTGTGAGAGAGAAAAGGAACACCCTCTTTGTTTACACCACTATATTTTGCGTCTTTCATTATTTGCTGCTTAAGGCATTTCTAACTGATTCACAGAGGACACAGGTCTATTGTCCAGTTGTTCATGGTTGCTGCTGGTATTCTTATTGTCCAGTGGTTTCTTGAAATCCAGTGACCAGCTGGTCCTGGGCCCTTTACTGGACATAGGAAACGATCAGGACTGGGACCCTGGTGTCTAAGGCTCAAAAGCCATACAGCATCCTGCTGAGCCCAGCCTGGGATCCAGTCCCCATTACTCTATAAACCGGTGGACTGCTATCCCTGCCCTGGATGGAAAAGTTAACTTTTTGATCCTCTTGCCAATTTCACAGGCACACTCCCTTTGTCTTTCCTCCATTCAGGACATCTATTACACTCTTCTCTGTGAGTTGAGGTTTTTACAAATAAATGCAATGCCTTTCCTCAGGAAGCTCCTGCTTTCTGTTTAGCTACAACCCATCTCTGAGACAAGGCAGCACACACCAATGATCTGCTTCAAATGTAGGAGGGAAAACTAGAGTGATCAACACAATTTAATACTTTAATACATCACTTTGCCACACCCACCAGTCTAGCAAAGTAGCCACTGTGGCAAGAGACACTGAGAATAACAACAGCTGAGTAACAAGGATGACTTTCGAGCCTTGTGCTGACTTGCGTGGATGATATCCCTTAGCTTGTTTCTCATCTACGCAGCAAGGTTTTCAATGCACATATGCCATGGGGATGCTTCTTTATTCATAAGCGTGAGAGCTGGTGTAGTTTGGATGGTGGTATATGGATGGAGGGGGAGAAGAGGAGAGTGACTATTCACCCTAGACTTAGCTTACTCATAAGACTTGCCATTTTGACCTTCACTGTTTATATTTAAAAAGTTGGAGCTTTATTTGAAAGTGTTTGCTTTTTATTTCTGGATTTCTTTTTAGAAAAAGTTTTATTTAAGGTTTAAAACTTGTTTTTTTTTGAAAAGGTAATTATTTACAAGATTAATTGCAAAATGATTTTAATGGCAAATGACTGGAAATAACCTAAATATAACCAACAGGAGCCTGATTTAAACAAATTATAGTACAACTATCCTATATAATAAAGAGGTAATATGCAAATTGACCATCATGCCCTTGCACAAGATGGCCGTCCCCATGTGGTCAAAGATGGCCGCCACAAGATGGCTGGCAGGGGAGGGCAGTTGGGGGTGACTAGGCCTGTAGGGGAGGGCAGTTAGGGGCGACCAGGCCTGCAGGGGAAGGCATTTGGGGGCAACCATGGCTGCAGGGGAGGGCAATTGGGGGTGACCAGGCCAGCAGGGGAGGGAAGTTGGGGACAATTGGGCCAGCAGGGGAGCAGTAAGGCATTGATCAGGCTGGCAGGGGAGTGGTTAGGGGGTGATCAGGCTGGCAGGCTGAAGTAGTTAGGGGCAATTAGGCAGGCAGGCAGGTGAGTGGTTGGGAGCCAGCAGTCCCAGATTGTGAGAGGGATGCCCAACTGTTGGTTTAGGCCCGATCCCTGGGGAAATGGGCTTAAACCTTCAGTTGGATATCCCCCGAGGGGTCCCAGATTGGAGAGGATGCAGGCTGGGCTGAGGGACACCCCCCTCCCCCAGTGCCTCTAGTTAGTATATGAAATTAGAGACTGGGATGCTATATAACTATTAAAGAAATGAGGAAGTACTCTGTAGCAAGTATGAAAAATCTTCTCTCTGGTTCTTGTCTCTTATTTCACTCACTTTCCACACCCTCCATAGGTTATTTCTTATGAATCTTTTCAGAGTTTCTTTATAGACAAGTAAATACAAATGTAGATTCTTACTTTTCCTTTTGATATGAAAAGTATAATATTTTACATACCATCTGTCCCTTGTTTATTTTACTTTGACATCAGAGAGTAATTATAACTCAGAAGTTTAGAGTAAGGGTACTGACAGATTGAAGCTCAATCAAAACTACAAATAACTTTACAAAAACTATATCACCCATATACTTCAACACAGCTAGTGAACATCTCCACAGGTGTTTGTTAGTTGAATTACAGTCTATGTTTCCTTGATGCTTATAGTCCACTTATCCCACATGTTGGGGAACACAAAAGGGAAGCTTTTTATGTATTTAGTTTGGGTGCCAGCTCAGCATCGCTGAGCCATCTATCGGTAAGGTCTTTCTGGGCCTTCATCTGCACTGTTCACCATCATAAGGACATGCAATACATGCTTCCTACTCCTGCGTTACTTGTAGGCAGTCATAATTGGCCAGAAGGGACTAATATTATCAGTTCTTTCACGTAATTCCTAATGCGATGAAGCTGTGCTTAGGTGGCTTTTAAATAGGCCAAACTTATATATTTATTTTCTAAAACACTTGAACCCAAAAGGTCATTCAGTCAAAACCCTAATATTTGTGACCAAGCATCAATCCCTTTCCACAAAAAAACCTCTATCTTTTCATAATAATCTACAATAACTGCTCCCTTCCCAAATTACAGCAAAATTATTTTTTTAAAGTCAGCTTTCCATTAATCAGGGGAGAATTATGTAGTTTGTGTCTCTTACTAGGCTAAATTTCTCCCTTGATGCCTATTTTTCAGTTATTTGGCAACTTCATCAGAGCCCATGAGGGGAAATCATGAGATACGGGGAACTGGTTAATAAATTATAGCATGGTGTTAAAGTTCATCTAACCCAGACTCCTTGTTTCACAGATAAGGAAACCAAAGAAGGGAATGGCTAAATGACTTGTCCAACATCATGCAATGACTTCCCAAGAGACCCAGGATGGGGAGTCAGGCCTGCTCGCCAGCCCAGCATTTCTCTACCACACCTGGTGCACATTCCTAGGCATGAAATGGAGAAAACAGATGCCAATAATTACTATTGACAAGGATATAATGGCTACTAAGAACACTTTAGGCATATACACCACATGCTTTTAGGATATATTTTTTCCTAATTAGGCAATCTCATTCACTCCCATAGTTGTCATTGCTACCTGTGTAATTGGTGACTTAAATACTAGTATAGCCAGCCTTGACCCCTTCCATGTATTCCATTGCCTTTGCCTCTTTCCTCTTCAAGGTATTCTCCACAATATGTTACAGTGATTTTCCCAGAAGGTAAATATTCTCTGTGCTCTTGCCTGAAACTCTTACTGTTCAGTAAAGGAAGCACATATAGCATGATTATTTAAGGACCGTCATATAATCCCTCTTTGCCTAACTTCTATTCCACTATATCTTCTCAATGTTAGGTTCCATAAAGGCGAAAATACTTGCAATTTTTTAAAGTTATTAAACTCCATGTCCTTACACATGCACTCCGTCTATCTAAAATATTATCCTCACCCTAGCCAGTTTGGCTCGGTGGATAGAGCATCCGCCTGTGGATTGAAGGGTCCGAGGTTCAATTCTTGTCAAGGGCGCATGCCTGGGTGTGGGTTTGATCCCCAGTAGGGAGCATGCAGGAGGCAACTGATCAATGATTCTCATCATTGATGTTTCTATCTCTCTCTCCCTCTCCTTTCCTTTCTGAAATCAATATATATACACTTACTAATAAGACTTCTACATAACTCTAGAAGCTATGCCAGGAGTAAGCTCAAGTTTCTATATCCTATCTAATAAAAGAGAAACATGGTAATTGGCGTACGACCGATACCCTTTTCATTGGCTAATCAGCGAGATATGCAAATTAACTGTCAGCCAAGATGGCGGCCGGCAGCCAGGCAGCTTGAAACTAACATGAGGCTTGGTTGCCTCAGTGACGGAGGAAACCAACGTTCCCCGCCTGCGGCTGCAGGCCTCTGAGCGGGCAGTTTAAGAAACATTGTAACAAATACGCCCAACTTCAGCCAGCAGATTGGCAACATTGTAAGCAAAGGCCAGAAACCTACTTTCAGCCAGAGGCCTAAGAGCTGGAGCCAAGCCTCAAGCTAAAGCTGGCCCAGAATTAAAAAAAAAAAAGGAAAAAAAAGGAAAAAAGGAGCGTTTGGGAGTTCAGTCACCCCCAGCCTGAAAACAGCCCTCAGCCCCTCACCCAGGCTGGCCAGGCACCCCAGTGGGGACCCCCACCCTGATCCAGGACACCCTTCAGGGCAAACCAGCCGGCCCCACCCGTGCACCAGGCCTCTACCCTATATAGTAAAAGGGTAATATGCCTCCCAGAACCGGGATCAGCGGAGCCGTGAGGCCTCCCGGCACTGGAATCAGCTTGACAGGGGGCAGCACCCAAACCCCCTGATCGCCCTGCGGCTCTGTGTGTGACAGGGGGCGGGGCCACAACCTCCCTATCCACCCTGCTCTGTGCCTGATAGGGGGGAGCTCCCCCCCCCCCACGGGCCCTGCTCTGTGTGTGACGGGGTAGAGCCATAACCTCCCCATCAGCCCTGCCCTGAGTGTGAGAGTGGCGGCGCCCCAACCCCCTGATCCGCCCTGCTCTGTGGGTGATAGAGGGCAGCACCCCAACCCCCTGATGGGCCCTGCTCTGTGCGTGACAGGGTACAGAGCCCCAACCCCCCTGATGGGCCCTGCTCTGTGTGTGACAGGGGGTTGCTCCACAACCTCCCCATCGACCCTGCCTTGAGTGTGACAGGGGGCGGCGCCCCAACTCCCCAATTGGCCCTGCTCTGAGCCCGACCAGGGGCTGCACCTAGGGATTGGGCCTGCCCTCTGCCACCCGGGAGCAGGCCTAAGCCAGCAGGTCGTTATCTCCCGAGGGGTCCTAGACTGCGAGAGGGCACAGGCCAGACTGAGGGACCCCCCCTCCCCCCCGAGTGCACAAATTTTTGTGCACCGGGCCTCTAGTGTATATATAAAATACTATCCTCTGCTCACCTTTCCTGCTTCTGAGCATGTTGTCCACTGTTGTTCTCATATTCATCCTTCAAGACTCAACCTGAATGTAAGAATCAACCCTTCAGTGAAGGCAGTAGGCAGTGCTTATTTTTTGATGCTTACACTGCACCTTGTATGTATTTCTATTATTATATATCACACTTGGGGCCCAGTGCACAAATTTATGCACCTTAAAAGGAACTGTGGGCCAAGAGGCTGCGGTGGGCACAGGGATGGGTCCGTATGGCCCCTCCCGCTGAAGCCCCAGTCCCCTGTCTGCTGGGAGCCCCACTTCTGCCACCACAGATCCCATGCACTGATGGCGCCGGCCCTGCTTACAACCGCTGACAATGCGGAGCGATTGGGGTTGGCACCAGCAGAGGGTGCGAGCGGGGCTGGCACTGTCAGTGGGTGTGGGTGTGAGCGGCTGCTGCTCCGATCACCCCTCAGGAGCAGGGGGAGGTCAAGAAGCCCTCAGGGGCAATCAGGGCTGTCAGCTGCTGCTCACAACCGCTGATGGCACCAAGCACTAGCAGCGCGTGCCAGCGGCAGTTTGGCGCGGCTATGGGTATGAACAGGGCTGGTGTTAGGCGGGACTGTGGCGCGGGAAAGCAAAGAATTTTTCAGTAACCACCAGAGGCTCGCTCCAATGACAGCGACCGGTGCCCCACCTTGGTCTGGTGCCCCCACTCACCTGCTCCACCATCCCACCACAGCCGACACCTGCCATGTTCCGTGCTCTGCTGCATACTGCCTATGCCCTCCATGTTCCACGCGCGCGTGCCCCCGGATGGTCAGTGCACATCATAGCGACTGGTTGTTCAGTTGTTCAGCTATTCGGTCTGTTTGTATATTAGAGTTTTAGATATAGAGATCCTATTATAATTTGTATTTACATGTCAAGGTGGCATTTATTTTTGCCTCAAGACCTTGCAATGCTTGGATGAATAGTTGAAATAATAAATGGGCATGTGTAATAATAATCTAGAGAAACATTTTGTGGTCAGATGTAACCTGGTATTTTTAGAACATCTGAAAATAATAGTATTTGGTCAATGCTACTTGAGCTGGACTCATTGTCTAAGCTATAGAATTAAAATGTTTTGAATTTATAAAATTTTAATTACTATAATTTAGAATGATCATGATTCATATCTACCTTACCCTTTCATTGAAACATGAGTTTGTTTCCTCACTATGAAATCATTGCACATAATCATCTCCAGATGACAAATAGTCATTTCAGCATAACATATGCAGATAGGGAAAAAAAATCTTACATTTTTATCTCTTTTTTTGTAGGGTGTTTACCACAGTGTTTCGAGTATTTTTAGTAGAATTAGTATCTGCATAGCTATTAATATATAACCAAATACATTTTATATGACATTTATTAAGATGTTCTGGAATTCTGGGGTATAAGAACATAAATGAATGAGGTTATTATATATGTACACATAGATCATATATATATATGTATATGTGTGTGTGTGTGTGTGTGTGTGTGTGTGTGTGTGTGTTTACTAAATTAAATGGGGACATTTAGGTAATTGCAACACTAGCCTACTAGTAAAGATTGGCTAATGTTTCATTTTAGGACTTCCTGTAGATTTCTACCAAAGTACACGCTAAAGAGATGAATGCTTTTGTAACCCTGGAGAATCTAGAAGTTCACTTCCTACAAAGGTAACATTTATTTGAATTTGCTAATTGTACCTAGATTTTGTATTTTACTCCATTAAAAATTGTTTTAAGTAACTGACTTACTAGTAAAACTTCTACATAACTCTAGAAGTTGTGCCAGGCGTAAACTCCAGTTTCTAGCACTTCCCTTCACTTTGTCATATCTACCAGGCATTATGAGCTTCCAAGTTTGATAAGCAAGTAGGTTGAGGAACAAGTACTGAGTCTCATCATAAAGACTTGGACCAAACCCAAGGTATGTCACTTACTAGCTTTTGATCTAATAGAATCACAATCTTTTCAGAGTTTTAGTCTTCTCATCTTAATAAGAATAATAACACCTACCTTACCTCCTCAGAGGATTATTTTTAAAATCGAATGAAAATTGCTCAGAGATTTGAAAACCCAGGCTTGGAAAACAGGCAGGAACAAAGGGAATTCAGGCAGGCAGCATACAGCCAAAGGTCATCACGTTGCAGCCCTGTACCAACTGCTGCCGCCAGCAGCCTCTGGATGCTATCACTGCTGGCCCGGAGTCAGGCTTGCAGTGGATCATTGCTGCCACTGCTTCTACCAGCACTACCAGGATGAATGTGGTCCTACTAAGTCTAACTGTAGCTGCAAGGAAGGCTAGAAATGTGCATATCAGGGGTTTTTGTTGTTGTTGATTTTGGCTTTTATGGTAGAAGATTGGCCTAAGATCCAAATCATAAGCCAATAGAATGGGAAATCCCTCAGTTACAAGAGGGGATTATGATGCTGGGTCCACGACATCTCTTTCTTTAACTGTTGCCATGATCTCCTCCCGGCTATCCAGGTCTGGTCCCCTCCAACCCACTATCCCTGCTGGCACCAGAATTTCTTTTTCAAAGGAAAATATGATTTCTGCCCTTGGTCTGTTTAAAGCCTTCACTGATCTCCTCCCCTCAATGCCTGGATAAATGCAAACCCATTAGAATACCATGCAAACACTTCCAATCATCATCTGCCCCCATAGCCATATTCTTCTGTGCTTCCCATCCTCCAAGGAACCCTTCTGACTGGCTTAAATACTAGTTTTCCCAGTGGGTCATGCAGGTTTCATGCCTCTTTGCCTTCCCTTTTGTAAAAAGGGGAACTATGAAGGCATTATAAAAAACAAAAGACTAGCACACTGACATCTTTCCTCAGACAAGGTCAGTGTTGTGGGATCTTCCAGACGGGGAGGGAATGAAGGCAGGGTCCTTCCTAGGTTTGGGCTGATGCTTTGAGACTGAAGGAAGAGAGAAATATTCCCTCCCCTACCCCATGGCACACTGCTGTGGGTGGAGGCATGGCCAGCCTGTGCTCAGTGGAGAGGAGCACTGAGCCTTCTCAGGGTACAGTACCTGGTTTGCAGAGCACAGGGACCACATCAAAGAGCAGTAAGTAGCTAAAGAAGCAAATTCAATCCTCCTCCCACCCCCATTTTACTGCCCTGACGTAATGCTGGGATGCTTGTTTTGATCCATGGAAGGAGAGTTCAAAAAGTCACTCAATTGAATACCATGGAATATTTTGCCTGATTACCAATGTGATTACAGGCCAAATTATACTCAATTTGGAAGAGAACTGTATGTATGTGGACTGGAAATCTATCTTACCATGCATGCTCATGTTGTTCCTCCACTTGAGGAAATAACCTTCCTTCTGTTGACTGCCAAGAGACTGTGCTCAGCTTTCAAGACTCAGCTGACTATGCAGATAAAGAAAGTGGTGGAAGTGTTGTAGGCGGGGGTGGGGAGGTAATGGCACCCTGTGTCTGATCGGTGGGAGGGTCAGACCAACAGATCAAACCTGGGTTCAGCAACCTTGGTACTTGAGTTCTGGCTAAGAAAAGAATAGAGAGCCAAGACTCATACTCGCTAGAGAACATTTATTTGGGCAAGCAAAAAGAAAGTACACTCAACGAGAAATTTCAAGTGGGCAGCTCTTTGAGCCACTTTGGGGAGTGGGCTAGAATTCGTTTTAAACCCTCGGAGGGGAGTTAACTGCTTTCTTCTTCAAACTGACCTATTAGGGCCTGTCCTGTTGTCTTCTCTCCTTGCATGAAGTTAGATGGGGCTTCCCTCCAGCCTTGTTGTTCTACTCTAAGGGTTCGGTGTCTACCATATGACTAACCACATGTCAGGGGAGAAAAGGTCAGGAGATTCCGACCTGCATGACTGGAAACATTCTAGGGTGGGGAGGGGGTCTTAGGAGCAAGGTCTTGAATGACAGTATTTATCTCCAATATCTGCTCTACTGGTTCTTTTTCATTGCTAGGTGTCCGACATTCCGCACCGGTGACCTTCTGTAACTGGCCCATCTTTGCTCTGCTCATGTCTACCTAACTGCCTACCACAGAAGGGTTCAGAGTAAACTGTTATGGTTAGTTACCTCTGGGCAAGGAGAAGTAGGGGTGGGTGGAAAAGGAACCTTTTACTTTGTGCCCTTCTGTACTAATTGAAGTTTTCACAGTACTAGTGTATTATTTTTACAATTGGATTTTTACAAGTTCACTCAAGAATTAGAGAAAAGGTAGTGCCTCCTTTGCTTTTTTTTTTTTTTTTTTTTTTGTACTTCTTTTGAAAATGACCTAAAGGTGTTTTGTGAGGAGGACATGGGAAATGAAAAGTAAAAACACCTTAAGGGGTTTTAAAAACACATTATTATGTTAAACATTACTGAGAGCTATTGCATTAGAAAATTGCTGAACAATGAATGTTGGACTAGAATGCACTCAGTGACACATTAAAGGATAAAATAAATAAGTAAATAAAGATTGTGTTTCATGTCTTTTATAAATGCAAACAATCCTCTCAGTGACTAATAGTGGGCCATTAACCTTCACTTGTTTTTTCAGCTTTGGCCTCTTCAATGCTTCCCTGACCGTGAGACCAAGTCCAGGCCTCCTACCAGGCCTCCTAATAGGTACACCAGGTTGTCCTGTTATTCTCACTATCATACACACATTGAAATTTAATAGCACACTCTTCTTTTGCAGTGTGCATCAGCCATATGTTCTCATTTGATTTGCATGATAACCCTTGAGGAATAAAGACAGTTATTACCTCCTTGCTGGTAAGGAATGCTCTCATACTTTTTGATGGAGCTAGGATGAGGCCCCTGGTCTCCTGACTATGAGTGAAGTTTCCTCTATTTCTGTCTCATCTGCATTTCTAAACCACAATTCATACACTCTATTTTTATAAGTCTTACTCTAATTGTTGTTGGGTAAAGTGAGGGTCCTTTTCCCCACTGGGTACTGGGGGTGAAGTCCCTATAATATCTTGAGAAAAAGAATTTTCTGAGACTCACATGGCAAATGAGTGATTTTTATTTGGATGGAATTACATCTTTGTGTTTCCAAAGTCCCATTTCCCTTAGTCTAGTCCAGCGGTTCTCAACCTGTGGGTCGAGACCCCTTTGGGGGTTGAACGACCCTTTCACAGGGGTCGCCTAAGACCATAGGAAAACACATATGTAATTACATATTGTTTTTGTGATTAATCACTATGCTTTAATTATGTTCAATTTGTAACAATGAAAATACATCCTGCATATCAGATATTTACATTACGATTCATAACAGTAGCAAAATTACAGTTATGAAGTAGCAACGAAAATAATTCTGTGGTTGGGGATCACCACAACATGAGGAACTGTATTAAAGGGTCGCAGCGTTAGGAAGGTTGAGAACCACTGGTCTAGTCACAGAAGAAATATAGCTGGGGTTTCAGTAAAGCTAGAAGCAAAACCAGTGTCAGTTTTTTTTCCATGTTGGTACTGGGTCCAGTTCAGCATCAAGATAGTTATACTCCACTAGAGGCCCGATGCACGAAATTCGTGCAAGAGTAGGTTTCTCTCTGGTACCTGGGACCCGAGCTTCCCTCTGGCACCCAATACCCCGGCTTCCCTTGCAGCCCCAGCTTTGTCGGGAAGGTCATCCAGAAGGACATCCAGTCTAATTAGCATATTACGCTTTTATCAGTATAGATTAGTCCATTGTTTGGAGGATAGTCCATTGTTTGGAGGATGTGCATAGCCATGGGCCACAAGAGAGAATTCAGGAGAGCATGCCCCAAGCAACAAGAATTCCAAGGGTCTTGAAAGCACAAGGACATTAAGAGGAACCAAGAGAGTGAACTCCTTTGTCAGGGGATTAATATCCCAAATTTCTATGCGCTTGCAGTGGCCATGCCCATTCTGTCCAAAGACCTCTGTGTTCAGGTGTGTCTGACAGCAAGCACCCTCCCTAGTCATCCCAACTTTACTGGGCATGCAGTTGGACCCCTGAGGAACACAGAGTTGTTGTAGTTTCCTGGTGAAGATGTCTAAAGGACATGCCTATAATATCTGGCCTTCCTTTTCTTCTTTTCTAGTATTAATAATTGCTTTAATTATGATGATATCATAATGATACTGTAGGCCACCACCTCATTCTCTTCTAATGCCATTTCTCAGTACCCTATTCTTTTAATCTATAAGATGAAAAATTGAATATATATCCATTCAAATAGAACATGTGTGTATATGTGAATAATGATTATTTCCTCAACCAGAGTATAAGTTCTATGAGAGCAAGGACCATGTGCCTCCCCTCTCTATTCCAACTCTGTACCTATTTAGTATCTGGCACATAGCAGGCACATAATAAACATTTGTTGACTGAATGAATGATTGAACATCAGCTGCTATATTCAGTAGGACTCTCTCAGTTGCAGACCCCTCATTTAAACTAGCTTGAACAGAGAAGATAAATTGTGGCATTGAATATCTAGGAAGTTTAATCACTGCTCCATTGAGATTAGGCTAAACTTATTCTCTTCTTTCTCACCCTCCTTCTCTTCTTCCTATTTCCCTCCGATCCCACTATTCTCCCTCTCCTTCCCCTCCTCTCAGCTCTCTCTTCTTTTTCTCTGTCTTATTCTCCTTGGCAGCTGGCCCCCTCCCCCTCCTCCATGCATGGTGAAGATGGCAGCTGGTAGCTCTGGGATCTCTGCCCTAGTTTGATATCCAGGGGAAAGAAAGCATATTTATTGCAATATCAGTATCTTAATTTTAGGAAAAGACAATTTTAGGATTGGCCAAGCCTGTATCCTATGTGGGGGTAGGGTACAGTGATTGGCAGCCCCTTTCAAACCATGTGGAAGAGGGGAGTGGTATTTTCCCAGAGCAAGAGACATTGGGTAGATGAAAATAACATATGTCCTCCATATACTTTCACATGGAAGTCTATTAAGAAGTAAAGGAGAGGCTGCTTTTAATATCAGGCAACTTCCTGCCTCTCAAATCTAACTCTCTGGAGGGAGCTAAATTGTGACCATTTGAACTGTTTGACTTAAATTCTAAATTTTTAAAAGATGGACTGTACTTTATTCTTTGAGACTCAAGATACTAATAAGTCAATTACAGAGACAAGCCTACCTATAACCTTCATCTCTATCTGTTCAGCAAAGCAGAAGACTGTAAAACATTTTTGTTTGTTTGTTTTGGCTTTAGGCCAAATAGGAATTCTAGAAATTTGTATATAGATAAGTTGTGTTTCAATGTCTGAGAGGAAAAGTGCTAATGGGTGACTACCACAGGATGCAGATCCCCACTTCATGGAGAAAAATCTGCAGGCAACATGCTCATTTTCCTATGCATACAGAAAAATGGAATACTCACCCTTCCCATTGCTAAGGCAATGAAAGTACTGATGTTCCTGTTGGCATACAACCTTATTTTGGTTATATTGTTTCAGGTGTACAATACGGGGATTCTACATTTTTATACCTTACAATGTGATCACCGACTAATTCTGGTAATCAGCAGAAGTCGCCATGTAAACTTATCACAGTGTTATTGACCATATTCCCCCTGCTCTTTTCACCTGCCCCCCTTCCTCCCTTCCGGTGAGCATACCTTTTGGTCTCTGTTTCTATGAGCTCTGCAGCCTCATTTTTTAAAAGGGAGAATTGGCCGAAACTGGTTTGGCTCAGTGGACAGAGTGTCGGCCTGCGGACTGAAAGGTCCCAGGTTCGATTCCGGTCAAGGGCATGTACCTTGGTTGCAGGCACATCCTCAGTGAGGAGTATGCAGGAGGCGGCTGATCGATGTTTCTCTCTCATCAATGTTTCTAACTCTCTATCCCTCTCCCTTCCTCTCTGTAAAAAATTATTTAAATATATTTTTAAAAAAAATAAAAGGGAGAATTGGGTTTCTGTTTTAAGTATTTGTTAATTTGTCCAGGCTCTTGTTTGTATATGAAAGCTGTCTTCTGGTAAAATGTAATGATCAGAATAATTTTTTAAAAAACCCACAACTTTCCTTATCAGTTTCTAATTCAAGGCACTATGATTTTATATCCTTTTCATATTGGCATGACATGCCTGAGAAGGTAACAGTTTTATAAATGAATAAGAATAAGTGTGAAAGTCCTATTTAGATGTCCAATAATGTAGGATCAGAGACTGAGATGCTGTTTATAACACAGAAAGTGTTTCACTGGTTCTTTTTTGTTACAGCTTTTTTATTTTATAAACTGGGTCTTAAGTGAAACTTCCTGCCTTTTAAAGTTATATATATATATATATATATATATATATATATATATATATATATATATATATATATATATATATGATTAATAAGAAAAACACTGAAGGAAATGAAAACAACCTCACATCCTGTACTTCCTGACATCCTCTTTAGATTTTGTGAAGTTTCCTGTCATTACTTTTTAGTATATTTATTTTTTAAAGAAATTCCCCCTAACAAGAAGAGAGAAGTGCTCTCTCTCTCTCTCTCTCTCTCTCTCTCTCTCTCTCTTTCTCTCTCTCTCTACACACACATACACACACACACACACCTCAGAGATTTAGAAATTTGTATTATAGTATTATCCCATAATCTAAGCACCATGGCCCATGACACATGGGTGATTTGGGAAGCACTGGAGAGAACCCCTACACTAATGAGAGAGCAAGAAGTACTACATTCTAGATTTCTGCACTTCTTCACAGTGATGGAGAGTAATGTCATGGTTACCATTAGTCATTATTGTTAATAGCCACCACTTATTGAGCTTTTACTCAGCACCATCACTGCTAACTGCTTTACACACACAGGTACCCCACATACTGCTCATTTGTCATGTGCCCATAATTCTTAATATCAGAGTTTATGCTGTGAGTTAAGGCTGTGTTTTTGGTGGTCACAATCCATTGATGAATTATGAACTTAATTTAATGGGTAGAGATAAACTCAATCCTGTAACAACCTGGGGAAGTGAATTATATTATCCCCATTTTTTGGATGAGAAATATCAGAACTCATTCAGTTTCACCAAATTACTAAAGGGTAAAAGTAAAACTGTATTTGACGTGTTTCTGTCTCCAAAATCTTGTCTTAACTACTAGGGCTATATTACATCATTTACCAATTCTGGATATGTTACATTATAAACATAACTATATGTAGAAGAAAACCAGTTTCCTAATATATCCTACTAGAGGCCCCATGGATGAAATTCATGCACTGTCTGGAGAGAGGAGAGAGGGAGGTCCCTCAGCCTGGCCTGTGCTCTCTCACAGTCTGGGAGCCCCGTGATCGATACAAAGAAGTAGGCCCCACCCAACTGGCCTGGGCTCCTCCATGGATTGTCCCAAAGAGGTAGGCCCAGGCTACGCGCTGCAGTGCTGCTGGCCAGGTAGCCTGGGCCTCCCTCTGCAGGGTGATGGAGCCCAGCAGAGGGAGGCTCCGCCCACTGGCCGCAGCCTGCTGGTGGGTGGCCTGAGCCTCCCTCTGTAGGGTGATCATGGGGCGATGGCTGCCCCCGACCAATCACACCACCTCGGCTGGCCTGGCGCCAGTGGGTGTCATAGCGTGGTTGTCTGGAAGGTCATCCGGACGGTTGTTCTGCTATTCGGTCATTCGGTTGATTTGCATATTACACTTTTATTATTATAGATTAGGGAGAGTTTAAGGCTTCTGGACAACCAACCAGGCTGCATTGTATTGAATACAGGCTTAAAAATCAAATGTGGCCCAGCCGGCATGGCTCAGTGGTTGAGTGTCAACCTATGAACCAGGAGATCGTGGTTTGATTAGATTCCCAGTCAGGGCATATGCCCGGTCAGGGCTCCTTCCTGGTAGGGGACATTCAGGAGGCAGCCAATCAATGATTCTCTCTCATCATTGATGTTTCTATCTCTCTCTCCTTCCCTATCCTTTCCTCTCAGAAATCAATAAAATTTTAAAAAGTAGAAAAATAAATAAAAATCATGTCTGTGTGTGTATGTATTAATTAGAATTGTGGTGAAAATTCATTAGACTCAATACCATTGATGGAAACAAGAAAATTCATGAGTGACTTCATAGGCAAAGAATTTTTCTTTTAAAAATTCACAATAATCATATTTTTTATTTACATTGTACTCTACAGTTTATACAGGGCTTTTTTAGATACCAGGTGCTCCACAAGCATTCTAGGGGCGCTAGATGTGTGGCCTTTGTATGGTAGGACTGCAAGAGTGGCTTCAGCTGATAACAACTGGTTATCAACAGGAAGACCAACACATTTTGGCCACACTCCATAAAAATGGTGCCTATAGATAATCTGCCGTTATGAAATTCCCAGCACTTAGAGAAGTAGCAAAGCTGTCAATTGAATGACTGGGCAGATGTATTTAATAGGCTCTAAAAAGTTACATAAAAATGCAATCAATAAAATGACCCTGGAAAACCAACAACCTTTGAAGAAAACATTTCTATCTTTCAGAAACAACTACAATGGTATTTGTCAAGTACATTTGTCATTTCAGAAAGATGTCTGAAAGTTACTAGGACCACATCAGTTGTCAGCATTCATACACTAACTCTCAATCACTCTTTGCTTTTTTAGAAAAAAAGCACAGTACATACACTCAAACAGACAGAATCCTTTCCAGTTGCCGTGGCTGGCATTTTATTCAAGTTTAAGGAAGACCGTAACTACCCTCAAAGACTTCCTTAAGCCCATCAGAATTTCTACTGTGGGTTAAGGCAGTGTTTTTGGCAGCCACAAGCCATCCATGAAATCAATTTAGTGAAGAGAGGCAAACAATTTTTAAAAATGAAGTAGAACAGAATAGAAAATGTCAGAATGCATTACAGGTAGTAAAGGTAAGTATGTTTCATGACACTTTTGCTTTAGTTGTTTATGTGTGTATATACTGAGTATGGATACTTAATGTGGGTTATAGGCAAAAGAAAAAAGGTTTGAAAGCCACTGAGTTAAGAAATTATCTCCAAAAGGCATTTCAATGAAAACATAGTTTTGGGGTGGATGTCTTAGAGCACACAGACGCTTTGTTATATGTGAGTGAGCAGTGAAGGACGTTGCTGGGAGGCCAGGGGTGTTTATAGCCAAGGTATAGGAGGACATAGGAGCGAAACCTCACCTAATCCAGAATTATGCCTAATGGTGGACCTGCTCTTTGACCCTGACTGTGACTAAGATATACCTAGGGGTACTACTTGTAGGATGAAGGGCAAAGGGGAGAGGAATAGAGAGGAGAGACAAGGAGAACAAGAAGGGGAGTATCAGAGTGAAATAATGTGAGTCAGGGCAAAGGTTGGGGTTCATATGTGAAAGAGACAGAGGAAAAGAAGAGGAGAGAGCCCAAACTAAAAGATGTTTAGGACAAGGCTTGGCAGATAGAATCACTCTATGTTAAAAGAATGCCTTTGGCTACCAGTAACATAAGCTTGATTTGAATGGCTTAAACAACAAAGAAATGTATTGATTGAGTCACTGGCTCAATTCATTGGCCTCAGTTTTATACCTCTTACAGACATGGGACAAATGCAGGAGCAACTGGGACTATGTGCTTCCTGATTTTTTTCATGCAAGCATTCATGTGGTTGGAAAAAGACTGGATTCCTGTGGTTTTCTGATAGCAAGGGATAATTTCCCAGAACCCTCCAGCAAATTTTTGCTTACATCTTATTGGCCAGAATTTAATTGTATGTCCATTCCTGAGTGGTTGACTGATGAAGAGATGGCATTAACCAGACCAATCAGGCTTGTCTTTGGAGTTGAGATCAACTTCCTTCAGGCACTTGACTAGATGAGAGGAAAGAAAAATTGAAATTCTTTTAGGAAGAAGGGGAAGATATTTTGTTGAGTAGACAATCAACAAAGTTCACCACATACAAGAAATTTTTAAAATGTTGGTAACATTTCCTAATAGTTCTAGTGGATTTAATATTAAATATTTCTATCATCAAAACAGTTTCATCTTTAGAGACCTATTATGTCGTTTTTCTTCTCACAGAAGAATGTCTCTGGAGGCATTTAAATAAAAACAAAAAAATCAAATACAGAGAGCTTCTATTTTCCATATACTTTGCCACCAAAAGAAATCTTAATTTTTTACTCAAAAATAGTATCTTGCATTCACTCCCACAGAGACAATGCACAATGATTGTCTGTTGGGAAAGACATCATGAGAGAGAACCACTAGCCATTGTGCAGAGCTTTATTTCTCTCCCTGATACCCCCCTCCAGCCCCCGCTCTCCCACACACACTCAGAAGTTATACTCAGCATTATCCTCATGCCAACTTGCCAACTTTCTGCATCACGACACAAAGACATTGCTGGTTAGGATCATTCTAGCCTGAAGAAAAGCAAGCATGAAGCCAGCCAGGCTTAGATGAAATGCACACTGTTTGCTGAATGGCCATGGTGTTTTGAGGGTTCCCTTTATGAAAGACTAGCATAAAGTCAACAGCCCACAGTTGCTCAAATCTGGGCTTTGGTTTCATTGCCACCACTGACCACTTCCCCACCCAGGAGAATTACAGCTAAGAATGGTGTTTTAACTACATCCCCAGGGGAGGGTTGAGTAAGAAGAAAAGCATGCTAGGTCTCCAATAAATCATTTCTGGAAAAAGGACACTTCAGGAAAATTAAACAAAGTGTAGAAAAGCCTTAGCTTGCAATCTGTTGTTTCAGAGTTTGAGCGATGGCTTTCCTCCCTGCTTAGGCAAACACTGAGCAGGAAGCTCTGAACAGGAAGAAAACTTCTGTCCAGAGCATAGAAGAGAATAGCTAAGGATGACTTTCATTGATCCTCCCCTGACCGTTTTAACGAATGAAGGCAGCTTGTTCCCTGACTCTTTCCAATTGAACTTATGATTATTTTTATAAGTCCTGTGGTGTGGACCCGGCAACTCTAAAAATCTAATGAGCCTGGAACATAGCTTTTCAAAGCTCAGCTAAATCCCCAAATAGTTTAACCAGTTTCCTCTGGTGCCCTGACTACAGTGTGCAGGTAAATAGCTCTCCCTGGGATATCTATCTGCCTGTGGTAGGGCCTATGGGAAAGTAACGGGCATATCTTGCTCACCAGTATTTGTAAATACCTTGTGATGTTGGAGAAGCATACCTTTCTGTGTGCACCTTGTGATTTTTCTGTTTGGCGAACTTTGCTGGTGTCCTCCTGCCTTACTTTCTTTCTTCTGCACAATTGCAATGCTCAGTTGTCTATTAACAATGATGTCAGCCCGAATTTATTAGCTGAGCTCGCTGCTGGCTGCCTCCATAGCAACCAGCTGAAAATATTATAAGGACTTTCCCCATGAGCCCATACTGAACAAAAGCACATCACCACCTCTTTCTGTTTTAACATTTGTCTACCTCAAGATGAGCTGGATAGCATTCAGAATATATTTTTCAGCTGGGAACAGAAATAATCAACCAGGTCAAATGCTAGGCCTGATTTCTTTGGATGCCCTACAGATTGTCATCTCCCTCTAATGAATGATTCGTGCCATTCACCTTGAATCTGTCACTTAGGTTATTTGAGTTTCTATTCTGTACTTCTTAAAATTGACATTGCTAATATGAATAAATTCTTATAACAGGTGGGGATTCAATGAGCCAGTTGATATATTTGACTAAATATTTTCTTTTGTTTTTAAAATAATCTTTTAAAATGTCAAAAGCCCCTTAGGATATTAACTAGCATTTTGAAGAAAGCCTAAGGAACTGATTTTCATTCTTTTCTAGGAGTCCTTCAGCAGCTTTAAAATGCTGAATTTATGATTCTATGCTACCATATTCCCAGTAGGAGATTCAAGATAATTATTTTTTTTCTGAAGATTAGAGAAATTCACTAGACACTGACTAAGCAATGCAAATCTATGTATGAAGTAAACAGAATAGCATGATTCTGTCATCTTTGAATAATACCTTGCATACACTAGGTACTCCCAACCTTTTCTTTATTCTTGGCAGCTGTACATTTTCAATTACTAGTTTTGTAGTTATACAAACTATATGCAACAGGATTTTCAAATAGATGGCTCATTTTATAGCAATATATTTTATAGCTTACGTAGCTGTAACATGTTTAGAAGGGAATTTATTACCTTCATGCTTTGATAGGATGAGAGCTGTCATTCTCATCATCTTACACAGCGTCTCCTTGCTCAGTTATGTATGTGCATGGCTTTCTAGAGGATAACTAGATTGCCCCTTTCACTTCCATTTTACAGAAGCAGATATTAGAAGAACGAAATTAGAAGAACCATACAATTCCTCCGCAGATATATTCCAAACCAGACAGACAAACAGAAACCAAAAAGTTTTGCCCTATTTGACCTTAACCATGCTAGGTGTGTTCAGCGTCTTCCCTACTGAGGTCCAGGCCCTGTGTAGTTGGATGCAGACCAGGTGATGTACTCTTTGTTTCACTGGAGACAAAAGGGGGCCCTCACAACTCTTGGTTTTACAGGCACTGCCCTATATCCTTCCTTAAAAAAATAATTCTTTATTGTTGAAAGTATTACATATGTCCCCCTTTTCCCCCCATTGACCCCCTCCAGCCCTCCCCCCCAACCCCCCTCCCCACCTTCTCTCTGAGTTTCTGCTCTCTGTTCCATGCTTCCATGTCTCTGGATCCACTCCGTTCATCAGGTTTTTTTTTTGTTTTTTATTTTTTATTTTATTTTTTAACTTTTATTATGCATTACATAATGTACTGCATAACCTTCTAGCACTGGTAGATGAGCAAAACTGAGTTATTTTTCATTAATCAGGAAGTGCTTCCTTAATCAATATTCTCCAAACCCTTTGACACATAGTAACGATTAACTCCAGAGGTGCGCCCATCTCTCTCCATCAAACAGGCAACCCTTTTTTCCTTGCCCCCGTTGCTGAACCTGTGAATGTGCGCAGTGGCAATTCCGGGGATGAGCAAGCACATGCCCATGACAGTGAGCCCGGGGAGAATCTCGAACCACATCGCGGCAAGGTTACCAAAGCCAGAAAAATACCTCCAGCTCCCGAAAAGTGACCGACTTCGATCCTGTCCCACTCTCATCAGTTTATTTTGATGATTACTTAAATTCTACAGTGTAACCCTTGCCAGCTTACCCAGTCAGCTCTCTATCTTCTGAGGCTTGTTGTCTGGTTCACACTCACTTCTGATTCCTGACTTTCAATAACCCACAAAGGCATCCCAGGTGCATTCAGCCTTGTGTCTCCCTGGACACCCACCATCATCTCACATTCATTACTATGTGCCCCATAAGCAGTACTCTCCACATGGATTATCTCATTTAAACTTCATAACAACCTTGTGAGTCAAGTACTGTTAATCAGTGTTCAGGTTATTAAGAAAACACATAGAAAATAAGAGGTGAAGTCAGGATTTGAACCCAAGCAATCTCTTAACTGCTATTCTCCACCTCCTCCCAGCTCTTGCTCAAAAGGAGAATTGAATATGAGTCATTTGGGTAGGAGATAGGTTTCCTAACCATATTGAATTGTTCCCAGTGTGGGGGAGGGTATAGGTCTAGCTCAGTGGTTCTCAACCTTCCTAATGCCACGACCCTTTAATACAGTTCCTCATGTTGTGGTGACCCCCAACCATAAAATTATTTTTGTTGCTACTTCATTACTGTAATTTTGCTACTGTTACGAATCGTAATGTAAATATCTGATATGCAGGATGTATTTTCATTGTTACCAAATGAACATAATTAAAGCATAGTGATTAATCACAAAAACAATATGTAATTATATATGTGTTTTCCTATGGTCTTAGGCGACCCCTGTGAAGGGGTCATTCGACCCCCAAAGGGGTCACAACCCACAGGTTGAGAACCGCTGGTCTAGCTGCATAGAATGATTCTGTCTTCTAATAGTCCTTTAATTCTCTTAGTGGTAAGAGGCTTTATTCATTTTCTTTGCATTCAAAATTGGCTTTTTACTTTTTATCCACACAATAGGCCACTGATAACCCAGACTGTATTCCTTACGGGGTATCATGTCCCTTATCACTTGTTTACAACAAGGGCTCTGGCTTGGCCTTGGCTTTTAGGTGAAATCATCTTAGAAAAAATACAAGAGCCACAAAAACAGAGTTTTAAAAAAATGACAAATATTGCAAGCATTCATTTTATACTCCCACAATCTTTATTTTCCAATTTCTCTTAGTTGAAAATGAGAACTGTAAGAGATCTTAGAAAACAGTGGACTTTTAGAAATACTCACAATTACCTATAAACAAAACACTCACTGCTACATCCTTACTCCACACAAAGCAGGTAATATTAAAGAGACTTGGAAAGAGCTTTATAGCTGTAGGTTCACTACAAAAACTTAAGCACACTCAAATAAACAAAAAACATGAATAACAAATCCTTTTTTTCAAATCAAAAGGATAAAAGACTAAAGTAGGAATTCAATTAAGAGCTTAGTGGCTTTTAATAGGTGGCATTTTCTAAGTAAATTTCTCAGTCTAAACAGTGATATTACAAAGCAAAAGAAAGTTCCTCTGAGGAGCTATCTTGCCTCCTAGAGAAAATTAAGGCAAGATGATTTCTACTCGGGGTTGCCAAGGTGCAAGGCAGAAATATTGTTATGTAAGGGAATGGCCTTCTCACTTGATGAGAATAACAAGAAACACAGAAAAAGTCTTAGCTTGGTAGGAAATGAAATATCTAGCTCCTGAAATATTGCTGTGAGTTCTGAGTGACAGAAACAGGAAGGAAGTGTGAGCAATACCCTAGTCTGTATTGCACTTGGCCTGTTAGAAAACCACGTGGTGGGGCATGTGACAAACTCTGTCCCTGCTCTTGCCTTAACGTGGTCCTCGTGAAATCTTAAACCACATTGGGTTTTTGTCAAATGAGCCAGATGTCTGATCCTGACAGAAGATTCTGATGGCAGGGGTCTGGTCTATTTTGTACACAGCCATGTTGTGAGCATAGTACAGTGATGGCGAACCTATGACACACGTGTCAGGGGTGACACGCAAACTCATTTTTTGGTTGATTTTTCTTTGTTAAATGGCATTTAAATATATAAAATAAATATCAAAAATATATGTCTTTGTTTTACTATGGTTGCAAATATAAAAAAATTTCTATATGTGACACGGCACCAGAGTTAAGTTAGGGTTTTTCAAAATGCTGACACGCTGAGCTCAAAAGGTTTGCCATCACTGGCATAGTAGGTATTCAGCGAATGAATGAATGAATTTGCACACCTCAGGGTCCAATCATCTGAGAGCAGACTGAGAAATATTTTGGGCTTTCTTGCTCTTCACCTAAACAATGGTGATGAAAACTGAAAGAAAAAGACATGCAGTAGAAAAGGTCATCTGTCATCTGCCACAGTAACTGAGTTATTTTGTTCAGATTCAGTTTGTATTTGTCGCGTCTTTGCAGAGAAGATGCCAGAATATTACAGCTAAATAATCATGTTTTTGTGTATGTGTGTGCGTGTGCATGTGATTGTTCTATAAATGTAGGTATATCAGATTCTATAGGTATAGCCATGGCTATGGTTGACTTTAGTTAACTTTCCATAAACCCTTCTGAAATGAAAGACTTTCCTAATTCTACTGATTTAGCAGTAATTATTTAGAATTATAGGAAGCAAGCTTGACTCATAAACAAAATAGCCCATCCCCACTAATAATATAGCTCAGTGATAATAAGAGGAAAGTAATCTGGGAAGGTCACTCCTCCACTCCAGAAATCTCATGACATCTAAATTGGGAGATGGTGGCCATGTAAACAAATTCAAATTACCTTCCAGCAAAAACCCCAAACTACTTGCTTGAGATGGTTTCGGGTAGAGGACCTGAATCCAGATCAAAATCAAAAGCCACAAAAATACTGAAATAGCTGAAACAGAGACATAGTCATTACAGGAAGTTTAGGAAGGTTCAAAGAAAGCTTAAAAAAGAAAAAGAAAGAAGAGGAAATACTATACAGCAAGAGAAGCTGGTGGTATTGCTCATCCCTCCTGGAAATGTTGATGACATCCACTGAAGAGGAAGGGGAAGGAGGTAGAGGGCAAAACAAGCAGCCTAGACAGGGACAAAACAGGAAACAGGAATGCTGATGAAACTGAACTGTAAATCAGGAAGAGAGCAAAGACTCCAGCCACAGACTGGTAAAGACACAGGAAGAGGACAAAATGAAAGTAGTGAGGGACTCAGAGAGAACTATGAACTAAATAGCGCATTTACAAATAGATAATGAAGTCTCAATTTTCCTACTGAAATGACCTGGAAACAGGCTGAGACCTATTACAGTTATTCCCGGGATGTTCTATTATACTAGATTTGCATCAAATATTGCTTAAAATTAATGGACCTTCAAATGTAGGGAATTCTGTTTTTGTTGTTATATAGAGATATCTATATCGCCATGGTAATAGGTGAGTAGATTGCCAACAATATGAGTAATATTATCTCATTCTCACAAGTCTTAGGAAGTTTGTAGTTTACCATCCTTAGTTCCTAGATGCATTCTCTGAAGTTGTATCATTTGTTAGGGGTCAAGTGGCCAGTGCAGGATAGTCTCAAGACATGAATTTCTTACTCTCGACTTCACAATCTATATTCTAGCTGCCATTTCATCTTGCTTCCCAAGTATAGAGCCATTTGATCAATACATGACATTCTGCTGAACATAATGAGCCACCTCTGGTTCATTTCCCTTTATATTTGATCTATTTTTCAGAATTGCTGTTCTTTTCCTCTGCCAACCTTTCCAGGGAGAAGCAATAAAATGCCCAGAATTAAGGAGCAACCCAAAGAAGAAAAAAGGAGTCTAGAAATAAGGTCTAGAATGGTAGAGTGCTGAAGCCTGTTAGGATAGTATAGATTGTTGAGTTCAGTTCCCTTATTAGAGTGATTAACCTACTGATCCCCAATTAACCACCTTACTAAAAGTAACAAAATCTTTTGACTGAATGGAGAATGATCAGTAGCTATGTTTCTTATATTTATTTGCAATACTTTGGGGGAATTATTGTATTAATAATCTAATGTAGCCATTATTATTATTTATAAAATAGCAACAATTTGGTATGGGTAAGTGATTTGTCCAAGGTTACATAACATAGTAGATTTTTAAAAAATATATTTTATTGATTTTTTACAGAGAGGAAGGGAGAGGGATAGAGAGTTAGAAACATTGATGAGAGAGAAACATTGATCAGCTGCCTCCCGCACACTCCTACTGGGGATGTGCCCGCAACCAAGGTACATGCCCTTGACCAGAGTCAAACCTGGGACCTTTCAGTCCACAGGCCGATGCTCTATCCACTGAGCCAAACCAGTTAGGGCATAGTAGATTTTTTTTCAAATTTTTCCAAACCTTATTTCATCCAGGAATTACACTATTACCAGCAAGACCAAAATTCAATTGAATTTAAGCTTATGTCACATAGCAATGGTTGTTGTTTTGTTGTTAATCCTCACCTGAGGATATTTCTTCATTGAGTTTTGGAGAGAGTGAAAGGAAGGAGGAGAGACAGAGAGAGAGAAACATCGATGTGAGAGAGACACATCAATTGGTTGCCTCGTGCATGTGCCCTGACCAGGCCCAGGGATTGAGCCTGCGACTGAGGTATGTGCCCTTGACCAGAGTTGAACCCAGGACTCTGCAGTCCATGGGCCGATGCTCTATCCATTGAGCCAAACCGGCTAGGGCAGCAATGGTTGTTTTTAAAGAAATAAAAGTTTTCTTCAGAATCCAGAGTTGATGTTGTTCATTGGCTGCCATCCTGGTATGCAGCAGGCAGAGGATACTTCCTCTAACCACCCGGACAGTTTTGGATGCTCCATTGCTCTTTCATAATCCAGTTGGTTTGCCATGCTCCTTGGGTTAGGAAATAAGCCCCTCAGGCACTATTGCACAACTTTATTTAAGGTCTTAAGAAGGCAAATTCTAAATGAACAGAGAGGCCCACAAATATTCACACAAATAAGGCCAACACTTAATACCAAAGGGATTCCATTGAGAGAACAATTGTGTTGTTAGGAATTTGAGGACAGATGTAGAAAGTTGCTGTGGCCACAATGTGAGGACATTCTTCTGTGTTGAAAAACATTCAGGGATGCCTTATTTTATGCTGATGTTCAAGTTCACATGCTTTTTAGTAAATGTTTCTGGACAAAGTTTGTTGGAGGAATGAGAAGCTGGCAGCTTAGGTCAGATAGTCTGTGTTCCTAGATTAGACACATAAGATTTTCTTTGATTTGGGTTAATGGTGCTTAAAGATATTTGTGTGATAAAACACCTGAAAACCATGTTGCATTTTATAGAATAAAATGAAATACAAACACTTAAATTATTATTATTATTTGTTGTTGTTAATCCTCACCAGAAGGTATTTTTCCATTGACTATTTTTAGAGAGAGTGGAAGAGAGGGGAAAGACAGAGAGAAACATCGATGTGAGAGAAATACATCGATTGGTTGTCTCCTGCACATGCCCTGACCAGGGCCCAGGCCAGGTAAGGAGCCTGCAACGGAGGTATATGCCCTTGATCAGAATCGAACCCAGGACCCTTCAGTTCACAGGCGACACTCTATCCACTGAGCCAAACTGGCTAGAGTTAAATTATTTTTAAAAAACCCCATAACTGTATAATTTTTATTGAATCAGATACTATCTTAAGAGGATGGTAATATTATTAAAACCAAAGGATTATGAAACATTATGGAGAAAAACTTAAAATTGAGGTATTTTATCTATTGACTTATTTTTAAAAATATTTAGCATGGAAAAGACTGCTAGTTGCCTACCCATTCTCCCCTTTCTCTTTGAAAGAACCTCAATTTTCAGCTAGGTGCAGAGTCTCTCACGGCAAAAAGTACATTTCCCAGCCTCCTTTCTGTCTAAGTGTGGCCACGTGATATTTTCTGTCAAAGATATTGAAGCCTACTTCCTAGCTAGAAAGTCCAGAAAGGCTGCTGAAGGGGATTCAGCTCAGCTGGGAGGAGTCCTGTCTGCTGTTCCTTCGTCTTTTTTTTTTTTTTTTTTTTTTGGCCTGCAATGCAGATGTGACAACTGGAGTATGACCAGCCCTGAGATGACCTTGATAATAAAAGCCACATGTTAGGCTGTGACAACCTGTAATGGCCATAGTTAGATTGTCTCCCTCCAGATTTATTTTATTTGAGAGAAAAAAATTCCCCCTAATTGTGGCTTGCTTTAGACCTAACAGTATACATTTCTCTTTATGTGCCAAAACACCTAATCCTAACAGATACATTAGCAATAAAAAGATTTTCACCTCCAGTCCTAATATTGAATGTTAGACCTGGAACATCTAAAACTACTAGTATAATACAAGAGTAGAGTTTGAACCATAGGTTTTGTTATTATCTGTGTGTTTTCTTTGAAAATCCATAGAGATAGTTTATGTAAACTAGTCTCTATTTTTAGTTTGGAAAGTTTTGCTCTTAAAAATAAAAAAGAAAAGAAAATGGCATAAGATATTACTTTCTCCAGCTCTGTCTCTCTCTTATTCTCATTAATATCCAGGAATAGTATATGTTTGATCTAGTCAAAGAATATATTTTTCTATGCATTTGTACAATATGCTAAGTTCATAAAATATACCCACATAATTATCTGAAATGATTCTCATAATAGGGCCACATAGTAAGACAAACATAACTATTTCCATTTTTACTAATGTGGTAACAGGGTTCTCCTGTTCATTACATCACTTTGAGGGAGATGAGGCTGTTATTATCCTTAATACTCACAAAGCAGAATCATGAAATGCTCACATCATCCAACCCAAAGCCTTGAAAACAAGTTGCTATTTAATAAATACGTGATGAATGCCTGGATGGGTGACTGGTGAGTGAGTGAATACGGAAAAAGAGGCTCAGGGAAGGAAAAGGAGGTATCGGTGTCACAACACTGGAATTAAAATTAGGGTTTCCTCACCCTATTCTATTTTTTTCCTATTACACTGCATTGCCTCTCCCTAGAAATTAATTCTCCAATTTGCTGAGTTGTCCATTTGGGTGTACTGTCAGTGAAAGGCAGTATTCAGATGGCCATCAATGGTGAACTTCAACTGATGGCTCAGCACAACCCTGCACACACCACAAAAGAGTTTGCTTTCACTGGCAGCTCTCCCAGTCTTCACATGTTAATGCTGTGCCAACAGCTATTGTCCTTGACAAGTGACTGTGCTGGCAACATAGGATTCCCTTAAACAAAATCCTTCATATGGATAATCAGCAAAGAGTCTCATTTCTGACACCCTCCCAGAGCTAGGGTTTTTGTTTTACTTGGGAAAAAGTTCCAGGAGGCTTTGTGTTTTAGGAGTTGTGGTGGTTTAACTTGAGGATTTTTTTTAAAGATTTAAACTGGGAAACACAAGAGCCACAGTAAAGCCTAGCATTTAGAGCATTGTCTTTCTTCTGAGAGAGCTGAGAAGTGAACAAAGCCAGCAAAGCCTGAAATCATCACCCTGATTTACTCTAAGGTTTGAGCCCAAAGTGAATGTAGATTGTGCAGATAATTGAGACAGAAATATTAAATGATTTCTCCCAAGTTATCTAATTCATCAAGATAGGAACAATTAGATTCTGAGCCCTCTTTCTTCTCAGAGAGCTAGTGAGAAGAAAATCTAAGCCCACCACTGACTACCTGTGTGACTACAGATACATTATTCTCTGTGAACCTCAGTATTAATATATCTGTGCTTGGGATAATACTGCTGGACTCTCAGAGTTGTTAAAGGTTTAAATGAGATACTGTAAAATGCCTTAGAAGCAATTTAGAAGCCACTCAATTCCATGTTAGTTTCATTCCTTCCCCCTTTAATATTGGCTCTATTTTCAGAAACCCTTGCCAAATTCGGTGACCAAGTAGAAAAAATGAGAAACCCAATATAATCTTTAGCAAAACCTTCAATTTGCTTTTGTGTACAAAAGTTTAGAAATTCCCATAATAAGTAAAATTTACAAAAATACCTAAGAAAATCTACAAGACATGTGACCTGGTTCACTTGACCTACAATTATTCTGGTTCTTTTGTGCCAAATTAGGCCCAGATTCTATAAGAGAAATCAGAATATTGAGTAGAGACATTTTGGTGCCTATCACTTTCTCATGATCCTGACCTAGAAATCCTTGCCTTTATCCACACTTTTATATTTTTATAGTTTGCCTTTACTTTATTCAGCAAGTATTTTTGAAGCTCCAGCTATCTGCCAGGCACTAATTGAGGTGCTGAGCCTATATTAAGGAACAAAACAGAAAATAGTCCTCTCTGTTAGTAGACAACAAACCAAATACGGTAAATATGGTCTACTGGTGAGTGATATGCATGATGGAGAAAGAAAGGGAGATATGGAGTGTTGGGGCAAAAGTTTTTAATTAAAACTTAATGGTCAGGAGATATTGCATATGAAGATGAACAAGTAAAGACCTGAAGGAGGTAGTGCGTGATTCATGCAGAAATCTGGGAGGATGGTAGAAGGCATAAAATGTACACAGATCCTGAGGCAGGAAAAGTGTTCACAGAATAGCGAGAAGGCCAGTGTGGCTACAGCAGAGACAATAAAGGAGAAAACAGACAAGTAAAATGGTAAAGAGGCAGGGAGGTGGCAGACTGTGTATGGCCACCATGAAAACTTTTGTCCTTTACTATAAGTGGGTTTGAACAGAAAGGCCACATGACCTGACTTTCATTTTAATAGGACTATTCTGACTACTGTATTGAGAACTAGGCTGAAAAGCAGTGAGACCAGTAAGGAGATTTTTTGAAATAATCTGGTGAGAAATGATGCAAATATTGGCTGATAGATTGGCTGTGAGAAACAGAGAGGAGTCAAAGATGGCTCCAAGTTTTTTGGCATGAGAAATTAAAAATGGTTTTGCCATTAACGAATGTGCAGAAGACCAGAGGAAGAACAGGATTGGGAAAGATCAGCAGTTTGGTTCCAGCCATATTAAATTTAAGATGATTATTAGATATCCAAATAGAGATGCCGTGTAGAACATTAGATATCATTCGGAATATAGAGGAGAGGTCTGGAGTAGTGATATGAACTTGGGTGTTGTCAATATACATGATATTTTAAAAAAGGAGAAAGATATATGTGTGAATAGAGGTGGGCAGGTGGGTAAGCTGGGTAAATAAACTTAATCTCATGGCTCAAAGGAACTGCTCCTCGAAATCATTTGAATATAAGGTGTCTGGGAAGAGAAAGAGGGAACCATTGAGCTAACCAGTTTCAAAATCCTTCAAATGAAAAAGATGATCAGTTACGGGAAACACTGGCTGCACTAGGGGCTGGAGGAGGGCATGAGGAAGCTCAGGAACTGCAGGTGAGATGTACAAAAGAAGGCTACTAAGTAAGGGACCAGAAGCCCTGACTCACCCAGAGAGCGATTCAGACTTACAGCGCACTGTTCACACAGCGTGGCTTATCTGCTCAGAACTTTAAAACAGTATAGTTCTCTTTGATTTAGTAATTCTACTTATTGACATAAATCCTAAGGAAAGAGATTTAAATATTTAAATATTTTGGTAAAATATTTCCATGTACAGCTATCCATCACAGTGTTATTTATAATAATAATAATAATTTTAAAAACTTGGTAACAATCTACGTACCCCAAGAAGGGGAATATTTAAATAAATTGCCATATAACTATAGTCTAAAATATTTAGCCGTTAAAAATCATGTTTACAACAATGCTCAATAACATGAGAGATGGCTATAGTATAATATTAGTTAAAAATGAACACAAGCCCTGGCCAGTGTGGCTAAGTGGTAGAGCATTGGCCTGAACACCAAAGGGTCATGGGTTCAGTTCTTGGTCAAGGGCATGTGCCTGGGTTGCAGGTTCATTCCCAGCCAGCTCAGCAACCAGTCCATGTATCTCTCTCACATTGATGTTTCTCTCTCTCTCTCTCTCTCTCTCTCTCTCTCTCTCTCTCTCTCTCTCTCTCCCTCCCTCCCTCCCTTTCTCTTCTTAAAAAAAAAAAAAAAAAAAAAAAAAAAGCATTCCTGAGTTGCCCCAGTGCTCCTTGGGTTGGTCTGACTGCTAGTTTCTCTGTTCATTTCAGTTATGGCCCCTATGAGGCCTCCCAAATATTCAGTACCTTGGTCCTAAAACAAGTGCTCAAATATGAGTGATTGGGCAAAAAGCCTCAGGATGTTGAGTAAGAGCTGAGTGGTGACACCAGTGTGATGGGTCTACCAGTTATCTCCTTGGGGGGTCGAAGCCTTTCATTAGCCTGGAGTTTCACCCATTTGAGTTGGCAAAGAGCCCTGTTTTCAGGACACCTAGAACTTGTCATTTGTGTCTGGATTGTTCATTCACTAGTACTCCTGAATTCTTTGTAGCAGGGTCATTTCCTGTTTAAAACTCTTCAAATTTTCTTCTTCAAAGACCAGGACTGACTGAAAATAATCTTTGTGCTACAGAGTATGAAAGATTCTTCACAATGGTAAGCCATTAGTGATGTGTTAGTCTGTCATGAAAAAAGGAAAAGGCAAAATAATTGGGAGCTACAGTTAGTTTCTCTGAATTGGGAGTAATCGTAGGCGGTACACCTCCCCACATTGGATTAGTGCATAGCATTTCCTGTGTTGGTAAATTCATCCAGGTTTTTCCTGGGAGGCTGGCTTTAATAGCCTTCTGCCTCTTTAAGATTGGGAAACCACCCAGGCCTCCCAGCTCTTGGCAAGCCATGTATTGACTTCATGTTGTTACTCAGCATTTTGTTTCTTATTGAAATGCCTGGCTCTGCACAACCGGTTTGTAAAGTCTGAGGATCCTTGGGCGTGCCCAGAAACACAGGGGCCTCAGCAAGAGAGAACTAAAGGGACAGAGTGAGAACAGGAGAAAGACTTTACAGCTCCGAGCAGCTTGAATCAAGCCTATCAGCAGCCTAGAGTCTTGTTACTCCCTAGAGCCTTTCCTCTCCCTTCTCTTGGTTGCAATCCCACCTACACTTCTAGGAGCAACTCTAATGCTACCTTCCCCAGCCTAATTAGCCTGGTCCTCTTCTGTGTTTCCTGTTACACTCATTTATTTTGTCTAACTTACAAGTCTTCCTTATAGCATACTCTTTAAGTATGTTTTCTGTATATGCATTTCCCTACTAAGTGACCTGGACAATCAGAGTGACCTGGTTTAGTTTGCATCCCTTTCCATTAGCACAATGCCTTGCATTTTATTAAATAAAAATGCTGGAACTGAATGGAATTGAAGCCTAAGGAAATGATTTGATTTCTAGTAGATCTGAGAATGTTGAGTCATGCACAACTCCTGCCTTCCTTGGGTGGACCTCAATTACCCCTGGGTTTGCTATAGCTTCAGCAAAGACAATATCTCCCAGGGTTGCTATGACCGGTAGGAATCTCAGCCTATACTGGCCTTAGGGTCTGTCTTTAAATCATCATGGAATCACATTCATTTTAATAGTTCATATACTAACATTATAAAGACACTGAGAAGAACAACATGACCTTATTTAATGAGGAACAACAACTTTTTGAAGTTATTTTGTTTGTTTGTGGGTTTTTCTTTAGGATATAAATGCCCTCGCATAGGGGATTACTTAAACTTTTATTGTAGATTGAGCAAGTGGAATGTGATGTGTTAAAATGATCATGTAGATCAATGTTTATCACCATGGAAGAGTTTCTTGGAACATACTGTTCAGTAAGAAAAAGAAGTCTAATGTAGTATGTTTATTATGATCCCTAAATATAAGTTCTATGTAAAATATGTGTAAACATGCCTAGAAAAAAAAAACACATGGAAAATTATACAGGCATTTATCTGTCTCATCAAGTATCCATAACAAGAACTGGACATAGCCCAGTGAGCAATTATGAAACATGATTTAAATGAACCACTCAGAGTGGTAACTACTGATTGAGAACCAGCCTCATCAGACTAGCAGTAAAGCTGCCATTTCTCCTGGTCACTGTGGGCCGTGCTGCAGGCAGAACTGCACAGCAAAAGCTACAGGGGTCAGAGGGCACTGAGTACCGGAAGCAAAGGGCAGGAGGGAAGAGTCTGCTTCTTTTTGTAGTTTTTGATCCACTATTTTTAAAAGCTGGAATTAACCAAATACACTTGTGATTATGAAAGCACATGTATTATTGAAATAACTATGAAGAAAAAGAAACCCTGTTCTACCATGAGTCTAAAACTGCTCTGTTCCCATGAAAATATTTGTACAACCTTGAATTTAAATTTCAGCTTGATTTACTTTTTGAAAGGGATTACATTCATCAAGGACGGAATTTTAAAAAAACATAATAGCATTTATCTAGTGAAAAATGTCTCTCCCACACCTAGTACCCAGGCACTCTCCTCAGCTATAATCAGCATTACCTATGTCTTATCTCCCTTTGGGCAATTTAAGATTTCTTTTTTTTTTTTTTTAAACTTTATTTTTTTATTTTTTTATTTTTATTTTTTAATTAAATCTTTATTGTTCAGATTATTACATTTGTTCCTCTTTTTTTTCCCCCCCATAACTCCCCTCCTCCCAGTTCCCGCCCCACCCTCCGCCCTCACTCCCCACCCACTGTCCTCATCCATAGGTGCACGATTTTTGTCCAGTCTCTTCCCACATCTCCCACACCCCTTTCCCCCCCAAGAATAGTCAGTCCATTCCCTTTCTATGTCCCTGATTCTATTATAATCAACAGTTCATTCTGTTCATCAGATTATTAATTCACTTGATTCTTAGGTTCACTTGTTGATAGATGCATATTTGTTGTTCATAATGTGTATCTTTACCTTTTTCTTCCTCTTCCTCTTCTTAAAGGATACCTTTCAGCATTTCATATAATCCTGGTTTGGTGGTGATGAACTCCTTTAGCTTTTCCTTATCTGTGAAGCTCTTTATCTGACCTTCAATTCTGAATGATAGCTTTGCTGGATAAAGTAATCTTGGTTGTAGGTTCTTGGTATTCATCACTTTGAATATTTCTTGCCACTCCCTTCTGGCCTGCAAAGTTTCTGTTGAGAAATCAGCTGACAGTCGTATGGGTATTCCCTTGTAGGTAACTGAGTTTCTTTCTCTTGCTGTTTTTAAGATTCTCTCTTTATCTTTTGCTCTTGGCATTTTAATTATGATGTGTCTTGGTGTGGTCCTCTTTGGATTCCTTTTGTTTGGGGTTCTCCGCGCTTCTTGGACCTGTAAGTCCATTTCTTTCACCAGGTGGGGGAAGTTTTCTGTCATTATTTCTTCAAATAGGTTTTCAATATCTTGCTCTCTCTCATCTTCTGGCACCCCTATAATTCTGATGTTGGTACGCTTGAAGCTGTCCCAGAGGCTCCTTACACTATCCTCGCATTTTTGGATTCTTTTTTCATTTTGCTTTTCCGGTTGGATGTTTTTTGCTTCCTCGCATTTCAAATCATTGACTTGATTCTTGCGCTCCTCTGGTCTGCTGTCGGGCGTCTGTATAATATTCGTTATTTCAGTCCGTGTAAGCTTAATTTCTCGTTGGTTCCCCAATATAAGATCGAGGGTCTTATTAGTTTTCGTGTAGATCTCATTAAGTTTATCGACAGCTTCTAAACAGTTCTTGAGAGACCTTAAAAGTGTGGTTCTGAACTCTATTTCTTCCATTGACAATTTTGTCCTGTTTCTTTGTCTCCGCATTTTGTTATGCTTCCTTGGTGTACCCCCTAGTGGTCTTTGTTCGAAGTCTTATAGTTAAATCTTGATTGTTGTAGCTAATTCCAGGGAGGGTTTGACCTCCAGGCCAAGTGGCTATGAGAATCAGCTGTGTCAGCAGAGAGAGAACTTCTGTCCTTTAGGGAGGTGCTAATCTAGCCTTTGCCTGAGGCTATCCGGTAAATGCCTCTGTGCAGGGCTTGGGCGGGGCGGGTCGCACAGGATCAACAGGGTGGGCCGGAGAGAGCAGTTATGGCAGCTCTCAGTCCTGTCCCCAGGGGCTCTGCCTCTCTGAGTCCTAGCACCCACTGCAAAGCTGGGAGAGAAAGCTGCACTCGCTCTGACCGAAGCCAGACAGTCCCGCTTCTCCTGTTTGAGTCTGGGTCCCTAAAGACTCGCCCGGGTCTGGTGCTCAGAGTCTGCGACTCCCTCCCGATTGAAAACAACAACCGCGCCCTCCGCCGCCAGCCGGCTCCGCGCACTCCGCACCTCAGAATTTGACTTCACCACTGCGCCTCCTCTGAGTGTCCGTGTGCGTTTCTCTTTCCTCCTAGTTGTAGGACTTCCACTCAGCCAGCGTTCCTGTGGTTCTGGGTGATGTCCGTTCCGTGTTTTAGTTTCACTTTTGAAGTAGTTGTTCAAAGCAGCAAACTCCGGCGTTAACCTATGCCGCCATCTTGGTTCTCCCAATTTAAGATTTCTTAAGGATGCAAATATTTTGCTAGTGGTTCTCAACCTGTGGGTCGCGAACAATGAAAATACATCCTGCATATCAGGTGTTTATATTACGATTCATAACAGTAGCAAAATTACAGTTATGAAGTAGCAACAAAAATAATTTTATGGTTGGGGGTCACCACAACATGATGAATTGTATTAAAGGGTCGCGGCATTAGGAAGGTTGAGAACCACTGTAAATGTCAAATGAGAAGTTTATGGGAAATATTTATCTTTTCATAGCTTTCTGTATAAAAATTTCCCCCATTGAGTAAGAGAATTAAAGGTAATTTCCAAAACCATTTTGCTGGACTCTGTGACAGCATGCCTAAATCTTGCACTGTTATCACTTTTTAATTATTCCGTTTCTCTGCTTCAAGTCGGTAGTCTTGGTTAACAGTACAGCTAATGCAAAGAAATTTCCTCTTAAGATTCTTTTTCTTCCCTACTCTTCCTCAATCTATACCTTGTGGGAAAAAAGTCACATCTAAGTCATATTCTGAAAAGAAATTATTTACTGGAATTCCCATTGTGATTTCTGCATATTATGTGATCCATACTAATTAAATTAAAATCACTAATATCTAGTATGCTTGATTCACTTAATCTGTTTAAAGTAACAGCAACATGCCCTACCTAGTTTGGCTCAGTGGATAGAGCGTCAGCTTGCAGACTGAAGGGTCCCAGGTTTGATTCCGGTCAAGGGCACATGCCCAGGTTGCAGGCTCGATTCCCCAGTAGGGGGCGTGCAGGAGGCAGCCAATCTCTCCTCCCTGTCTCTCTGAAATCAATAAAATCTATCTATCTATCTATCTATCTATCTACACTAATAAAAGAGAAAAATGGTAATTGGCGTACAACGATACCCTTTTCATTGGCTAATCAGGGCTATATGCAAATTAACTGTCAACTATGATTGGTAGTTAACTGCCAACTAAGATTGGCAGTTAACTGCCAACAAGATGGCGGTTAATTTGCATATGTAGGCACAATACAGGGAGGCGAAAGGGAAAGCAGGAAGAAGCCCCCTGCCACTAACAGTGATCGGAAACCCAGGGGGGAGCTAAGAGCTGGGGGGCAGGAGAAAGGCGGCCCTGGGGCCGCCTTTGCCCTGCCCCCCAGCCATGATCGGAGAATCAGGAGCCTTTGCCACCCTGGCCAGTGATAGCAGGAAGTAGGGGTGGAGCCAGTGATGGGAGCTGGACACGGTCGAAGCTGGCAGTCCCGGGAGCTAGGGGTCCCTTGCCTGGGCCTAAAGCGGAGCCCACGATCGCGGGGCAGCTGCAGCTGTGGGTCCCCGCTGCCCGAGCTGGACACCTCAGCCAGAGGCGTTAGGCCTGGGCAGGGGCGGAGCCTGGAACCACGGGGAGCTGGGGGTCCCCTGCCCAGGCCTGACACCTCTGCCGGAGGCCTCAGGCCTGGTCAAGGGGCCGATCCGGTGATTGGTGATCGGAGGGTGATGAGGGTCAACTCCTCTGGCCGAGGCATCAGGCCTGGGCGGGGGGCTGAGCTGGGGACTGGGGGGATATGATGGTCCCCTTGCCCAGGCCTGAAGCCTGGGTCAGAGGCTTTAGGCTTGGGCGGGGGGTGGAGCAAGCGATCAGAGGGAGATGGGGGTCCCCTGCCCAGGCATGATTCCTGGGCCAGAGGCCTCAGGCCTGGGTGGGGGCCAGAGCCAGTGATCGGGGGGAGATGGGGGTCCCCTGTCCAAGCCTGACACCTCTGGCGGAGGCGTCAGGCCTGGGCAAGGGGCTGATCAGGTGATCAGAGGGTGATGGGGGTCTACGCCTCTGGCTGAGGCATCAGGCCTGGGCAAGGGGCAGAGCCAGTGATGGGGGGAAATGAGGGTCCCCTGCCCAGGCCTGACACCTCTGTCAGAGGCATCAGACCTGGGCAAGGGGCCGATCCTGCGATTGGAGGGTGATGGGGGTCAACGCCTGAGGGCTCCCAGTATGTGAGAGGGGGCAGGCTGGGCTGAGGGACACTCCCCACCCCCCCACACCCAGTGCAAGAATTTCGTGCACCGGGCCCCTAGTCTAATAATAAAAAAATAAAGTAACAGCAACAAAAACAATATCAAATTCTTAAGAGATGTTTACCATGCTGGGATGGGTAGAAAAAGGTAATATTTATTTTAAAAACAAATTATAATAATAGTTAACAATTAGAACTGCATAACTGGTAAACTGGCACATTTCAATTTTATGAATATATTCTGGGCTACTTTCACTTATGCTTGGGGTCAAGTGTTTTGCCAGGCCTGCTCCAGGTATGAGAATTTGGATGACAGTATCATTTATTCATAAATATAGCTTATCTGACTTGAAGCGAATGACCTCAGACCTAGGAAATGTCATCCCTGCTCTTGCTGCTATAGCACCTGTAAATTCAACCTCAAATTTTACTTTATTGTGCTTTCTCTTCCATCTCCTTCTTTCCTTGTTCTTATTCATCTTTTTTTTTTTTTTCTGGCAGGAGGCTAATGTAGCCTTAGGGAGGTAGAATTAGATGAGCACTGATACAAAACACAGGGAGCCAGGATTCCTGTATAGTTCTCTATAAAACTAGGTCTTGTAGGCAGGTCACCTCAGTGTTCATTTCTTTATTCAACAAACACCTACTGAGCTCCTGCCATGTCCTAGGTGTTTAGAATGCAAAGATGTTTATGACATGACCTCTGTACTTTGGGACTGTGCACCTGGCCGCTCTACCTGTCCCTAAGGAAGCCAGATGTCAGGACAGCAGCTGGAGCAGTGAGTGGACATAAGTCTGTGGCACACCCCACACAACACAACGTGCTAAATGTGGGTAGTGTGACAACTGAGGAGTCCAGGAGCAGCAGCCACAGAGTGTGAAAGTGAAAATCTGTTAGATGGTGTCAGGGAGCAAATGGTGGCAGTAGTGGCAGCAGGGATCTGGCTCCATGCCTTTCAACACTGCTAGCTGTTGCCATGACTGCCATGGTTAGAAAGCAAAGCAAGTGGGGTGGGGCATGGAGCAAACCTAGCCCACGCTGGAGCATGATTTATCCTCAATTATCTGAAAGAGTAGCAAGAATGAAAGCTCACCCTGAGTTGTGGGTTAGAGAGATTATCTGTTTGGAAGTCGAGGAGGGTCCAGTGAATTTAGATCACCACATTTCATAAAATTAACCCCCTATTCTATGGGGAACAGAGCCCTTCTTTCTCTTCCGAGGGTTTGAACAAATGGATGAATGAAAGAGCTCTATGGAACTTGAAAGCACGTAGAGATCATGCCCTTGGTGGAACATTGGGAGGGTCTAGTAATCTAGAGCTGAGCCTTGTATCTCATTAAATAATAATGACGTAAAATATTGCAGTGGAGTGAGTGGTCTTATCAACACTGTTTCACCAGAGGGCTCACTGCGTTTCTGGATGAAGGACAGCCTTGGAGGGAAGGAGGGAGCCCTCCCCTAGGCCCCTCTCCAGGACTCAGAGGAAGTCACTCCTACAAGCATGAGGACCTGTGAAGGAGGGGTTAGTACCCGATCAGTGACTGAGGAAGACAGGCACCAGGTGGGGCAGAAAGAAGGAGAGGTTTGGATTCAATGATGAGAAAATAGAGATTCATTTCACATCTGGCTGTTTACTTTGGCCAAGCTAAAGATTGTCTGAGAATTAGTTTCCTTTTTTAAAAAAAAATATATATTTTTAGTGATTTCAGATAGGAAAGGAGAGGGAGTGAGAGGTAGAAACATCAATGATGAGAGAGAATCATTGACTGGCTGCCGCCTGCACTACTGGGGGTCGAGCCGCAACCCAGGCATGTGCCCTTGACCAGAATCAAACCCAGGACCTTTTAATCTGCAGGCTGACCCTTTATCTACTGAGCCAAACTGGTTAGGGATAGTTTCCTCTTTTGTAAAATGGTGATTAAATGCCACCACCTCCTATCCACTATTCTGAACTTCTTCCCATTAGAGAATTTGCTAGCATTAGCAATTTACTTGGATAAGTACATCCTTTTCCTAGTAAAACACAAAGACATACACCGAGGGAAACACAAGTATCATCCCAAACTTGAAACAGATCTGGTTCTGCAGGTTACTGGAGACAAGGGGAGGGGTCTCTTACCTGGGCGGTGCTGGATCGACAGGTTTCAGAGTAAAGATTCAGGAACGGACTGCCACTGCCGGGCAGCTCTGATCATACAAGTGTCTGTGTGGAAAGCAAGCAAAGTTTCTCTGCAGGAGAAAGAGCAGATCTCCGGGTGGTGGTAACGTCCAGCCCTTAGCAGAGAACCAAGTCAGGGGTTCCTCTTGGTGAAAGAAAAGCTGAGGGGAGAGAGACCCCCAGGTCAGAAGAAAGTCAGCCATGCCTCTGAATCCTGGCTGTGCTCTTCTTGGTGACTCTGTGTTTTCATCTGTAAAACAGTGACTATCTGTAACTCAAAGTATTACTGGGAGGACGGAAATAGAGCACATATGTCAATTTCTGGCATCAAATAAACATTCCATCAATTGTTAACAGTGTCTTTTATTAAGTCCCATATGAAGGATAGGTACATTTTTGACTGAAAATGTTAGAAGCTGAGAGGAGTCAAAGAGGAGTTGGGCTGGGGTCTGAGCTAACAGATGAGATTCCTGCCAGGGAGATGTGTCCTATCAACCAGTAGCACAGGTTTTAGTAGGTCATCTTAGGGCCTGGAGCATCTGACTGGTCACAAATGAGCCCAGTCTGCTGGGATCTAGATGGGAAAGGTGATAATACTGCAGGTGAGGCCAGAGAGTGATGCGCAGGGCCCGCCTGTGGCCTCGGGACAAAAGGGGGAGGGAGGGAAGCAAGTCTAGCCAGGTTCTGATGGCAGAGTCCAGACATCACTAATTTGTGCCAGAAGCGCTGTGCCAGGAAATTGACTCTAGAGAAGAAAGAAGCGGAGTGAATGATAAATAGCTTCTGAGGAATGTAGCTGTTTGCCCCAAACCGTTTAAGCCCTGCCAGGAGACTCCAATGAGTTCCAGCCTCTGATACGGCCGAGCAAATCATGTGAGGCACACGCTTTTGTTTTCCTGAGACAGAAATGGCTTCCTTTAGAAAAGGATAAAACCAACACATACTTCTTGCAAAATAAATGCATGGATAGCATAGGAAAGTATAAAGGAAGTAAGAAATTATTTTGATTTTCATGCATGTGATTCCTGGTAAAGTAAAACCTTTTGTGAATTGAGCATTTCTACTAGTGTGAGCTGCTCACGTTACTCTTATGTTACCCTCTAAAATATTTTTACTTAACTACTAGGTTGCTTCCTTCCTTCCTTATGGACTTGTAAAAGAATTTTTTTGTAGTAAGGATATTAAATCTTGGTCATATATTTCCCTCTTCTGGTTTGTCATCTGTCTTTTTGTGGTATCCTTTCTCACATAGATGTCCTAAGATTTTACTATTATTTCCTTTTCAGTCAATATCTTCACTCTTTAAATGTCCTGTAAAATCAGAGGGAGATCCCAAAGATTCAAAATGATGATGCTGGAAATAAAAGGATGAGAGAAAATATGAGGATCTGAATATAACTGCCAGGCAAGTAGGTGCAGACAGTAGGTGCTGCAGGAGGTTGTAACTTCACCAACTGAGAGCACGCAGTGCGAGTGTTGACACTTAATCTGGGTGCTGAATCCTGGCTCTGTCAGTTGTGAACAGTTCGAAATGGGGAAATTTGCCTCAGCTGCCTGGACCTCTGCTTCCTCATCTGTAAAATGCAGGATTTTTTTGTGTAGGGTGTAGGAATATTGTGAAGTTTCTGGAGGGCTGTGAACTCTTAATAAGTATTAATTATCCTTAATGTCTGAGAATTTTTAGGGCCGGACCCAGTGAAGAAACGGGATAAGAATTAGTCCCAGGATGGGTATGGATGCGGTTAGACAAGGGAGGGCTGAAAATTCGAACCAAGGACCCCGAGAGTCCATACAGAACTCCCACGAATGTCACAGGAGCACCAGCAGGAGTTGCTTAGAGAGGTGGCTGTGAAGTGTGTGCAAAAATGACTGAAAGCAATGGCCAGGGAGAGATAACAATGAAAAGATAAGGAAGAGACAAGAAGGAAGTCAGCAGATTTCCCGTAGGATGGATAACTTTAAGAAGAAACTGGAACAGAAGTATCTCAGCCACTAAGAGGAAGGAAAGCAAATTCAAGCCTAAGTCAAAAAACAAACTTGCCAACAATTGGTACTGAAATCAAAATAAAGTGTTGCTCCAGCCCCACCTGAATGGCTAAAATGAAAAGGACTGGTAGTGACAAGTGTTGGAACAAAAGGAACTGCTGTTGGTAGAAGTGCAAATTGGGGCAAACCCTTTGGAAAATTGCTTGAGGATATCCATACAAGCTGAACAGATGCAAGCACAGCCTAGGGCTCAGCCACTCTGCGCCCAGGTGTTTACTGAATAGAAATACACATATTTGGTCATTTATGCTAATAGCAGCACTAATCACAAAAGTTCCCAACTGGAAACTCCTGAAATGCCCCTGCCCTGAAGATGGACAGACACATTGTGGAAGGTCCTATACAGCAATGAGAATGAAAGGATCACAACAACATGGGCGAAACTCACAAAACTGAGAGAGGCAATGGATACAGAAGGGTGCCTACCATGATTCCATATGATTCCATTGTATACAGTTAAAAAAACAGGCACAACCAATTTGGGTGTTAAACTTCTAACCATCCCAGCAGCTATAACAGAATACCAGAGACTGGGCAGCTTATAAACAACAGAACTTCGTTGTTCACAGTTCTGGAGGCTGGAAAGTTGACACTTAATCTGGGTGCTGACAACATGCATAAGTACAATTTGTAAATTGCATACTTTTTACTTGTGCATTTTCTTTATGGATTTAATTTGTAAATAAAAAAATAAGAAAAGTTTGCCCATATCAGACATTTATAAAAATTATTGAAAAGCCTTTTGTCTACTTACAGAAGGTATAGGTGCTCATTGTGAGCTTTATTTATGATTGTACAGATTTATGATCTTGAAGCTTGTTTTTCATTATAAAGTGTGGATAAGAAGCCTGCTTCACCGTAGCATGACACTGACTGCTGAGTTTACAAGTGTAGCATATCCCTTCAACTGCTCCCTCTTGGAAGCCCCTCTGTCTAGCATGAAAGGTTACCAAACCTCAGAGAAGTTAGTACATTGTCCAAATGTAGATAGATAATAAATGACAGCTACAGAATTTGAACTCATGTCTCTCTGATTACAAAGACCATACTTTTAACCATTCCACTATATTGCCTGCATAATCAGTAATGTATTAAACACACAGAACTGAATCTTATGCTATAGCTAAAAATACAATAGAAACTCAAGGTGGGACTGGTCCATACAGGGATGGACTACAGTGGCCAACTCCTAGTAAATTCTCTCTGTGCAAACCCCAGGAGCCAGTGTGGCTGGAAGGCCATAAATTTGATTAGCACTAATTTCCCTGCAAGGCCACACTAGAAGAGGTATCTGGTTTTGGCAAAACAGCTAGCAGAATTTATCCCAGTGCTGCTTGACTGGGCCCTCACAGTTGGTCTAGTTTCTCCCTTGGTTTAGCTACAGTTTGTCATTTACCTCTGTTGGTTTTTGCTTTTGAATTCTTCTGGGATTGACCTCATAAGACATTCTAATGTATGAGATGGGACTGAAATCCTATTTCCAAATGACTGAAGTCTGAAAATATGCAAGGGCATGTTAACAGCATTTCATAAGGAATAGTTATTTTTTTAAATTGAGGTATATTTATTTTCAATAAATTAATCTTAGATATTTATTATTGATCTTAGATGTTCAGTGGGATGTTTTTTGATAATCACTACCCAAAACAAGATATAAAACATTTTGATCACCCCAGAATTGTGCTATTTATGAGTGAGTGAGTGTGTGTGTGTGTGTGTGTGTGTGTGTGTGTGTATGGCTTTTTTTTTCACTCAACATAATATTTTTGAGATGCATCCATATCATTGCTTTTATCAGTAGTCTGTTTTTATTGCTAAGTAGTATGCCATTGTATAGTAGTATTCCATTGTATTTGTTTAGCCAGCTTTTGGATATTATGAATAAGGCTGCTATGAATATTCTTGTGAAAGTCTTTGTGTGAACGTGTTTTCATTGTTCTTGGGTAAATACCTAGGGATAGAACTGTTGGGTCGCAGGCTAAAATGTATGTTTACCATTATAAGAAACTGCTGGGGAAGTAGGGTGGGGAGCTGGAAGAGAATATAGGGGGGACAAATAGTAATAGAAGGAGACTTGACTTGGGGTGGTGAACACACAATACAATGGGGAATTGTACGCCTGAAACCTGTATAATTTTGTTAATCACTGCACCCCAATAAACTCAATGGAAAGAAACAAAAAGTCCTTATCAAATGACATCAACGGAATCAAAAGGTAGGCCACATAGTGGAGAAGATAATTGCAATACATATTACATATATCCTGCAAAACCTCCCACAAATCCTTAAGGTAAAGGCAGACAGTCCAATAAAGAAATGGGAGGGGGGGCAAGTATGGGCTAGAAGAGGTCAATGGGGGACATCTGTAATGCTTTCAATAATAAAGATAAATTTTAAAAAAATAGGCAAATACTTGAGAAGAAATTTCTCACATAAGGAAATACAAATGGCCAATAAACATAGAAAAGGATGCTCTAGTTTAGTTAACAAAGAGAAGTAAGTTAAAATCACAATGAATTACCAATGGATACCTACCAGATTAGCTAAAATAACAGACACAAAACCATCAGTTCTGGTGAGGATATGGAGCAACGGGAACTCTCATGCAGTGCTGGTGAGAGTGTAAATTGGTAAAGACACCGTGGAACACTGGCAGTACCTGTTAAAGCTGAACATACCCGTATTCTCTGACTCAGGGTCTCCCTACAGAGAAATCTATCCTATGGAAATGTTACAGATGCTCACCCACTGACATGTACAAGAATGCTCCTGGTTGTACTATCTGTAATAGACCAAACTGGAAATGATCCAAAAGTCATGTACAATTGAAGGGTTAGATAAATTTTATGCAATATATTACACAGCAAAGCAGATGAACAAATTACAACTTGTAACAACATGGAGTAATTTCCCAAATATAATGTTAAAAAAAAAAAACAGAGGAAGGGGGTGGGGAAGACACTGCCAAACAATTCTCTGAAGGGTTGAACCATTTTGCATTCATACCATCTAAGTTGCTCTCTCTGCCTCCCAAAGGTTAATTTTTACAAAAAACCAAACTATGATGACAGCTTAGTAAAGAATATTTATCACAGTGCCTAGAGTGGGAAGATTTCTGTGGGAATCATTAGGAGTAAGGAAAAAAACAGCAACAGAGGATTGGCACTCACCAAATAGTATTCACCAGGAAGCCAGCCCGTGGGGACCATGTGGGCAGCAGGCGCCATAGCTACCAATCAAAAGGCTGTGTTCTCAGCTGATGGCATTCATTCCACATGCCAGGCCCTTTGCCATGATCCAAGCAATGTGGGAAGCTTATTGTTTGTGCTCAAGTTGTGCTTCATTGAAATTCTTTTTGGAGTGTCCCTTTTGGTCACAAGTTCTCTTTCTTGTCTGAGAGCCAAGATCGGGAAGCTTTAGCACAGCAAGGCTTTTTGAGTGTGCACTGCTGACTTCACCGCCAGTGGTGGTGTCAGAATCTGGCTAACCTGCCCCAGCTCCTGATCAGCTTTCCCTTGGCTTCTACAAGGTCAAGAACAGGTTATTGTTCAACACTTGGCCTCCTCTCCCCAGGTTTCTTTGAGCAAGGTTTCAGTTTTTTTTGTTTTTATGTTTTGTTCTTTATGCTGTTATATTCAAGGGCAGGCAAAGCCTTGGACTCTACTTTAGGATGATTTCATTTTGAGACAAAACCTCATTCTCCCTGAGGTTGTCTCTCAGGTTATCATGACAGAGGCCAGAAATCATGTGAAGTGGCTCCCAAAGGAATTCATCTTAAATTTCTTCGGGCCTGTCTGATCCTGGCTGGATCTTCCTACTGATTCTATCTTCTTAGTAAAAATTCTTGCTAAAGCAGGTGACCAGCAGGCCTTATTCCTTCACCAGCTCCTGGCTGATAGATAGGCTGGGGCTCCAGATTTGGACACAGCCAGGTTCCAACTCCTGTTACCCTTATTCTGTGGCTCTAATTGGCACTCACTGTGTTTGGTGATAAAAATATAAGCTCCATCTTCATCTTCCTCCCCTTACAATGGAGGAGTTATCTCTTCTCCTATCAAAGGCAAATTCTTCCAGAGACGTTCTGGATCCCATCCCATGCTTTCTCAGAGAATGTGTTTAATTGGTGATTATCTGCAGCAGAAATGATTTGTCCTCCTCCATCCAGGCTTCTATCTTGTATGGTATATAGTTGTTGGTAGAAAGTGGCTGTCCAGCCAGAAATTATGATCCCCAACCTCCCTTGCCTTTAGATGAGGCCATGCAGCTAGTTCTTGTGGATATAATGCGATCCGAAGTGACATGGATCACCTCTTGGCCAAGTAGCTTAAAAAGCAGGGGTGCTTCTTTCCCCCTCTAGTCACCTGATACAAGGGGCACTGCAAAGCTGGAGCCCACACATTAAAGAGAGGGGCCCATAGGCAGTTGCCACCTGGGTCTCTGAATCATCAGTTCAAGAGACCCACCTGCCATTAAGAACTTCTGTTTTGGGCACTTTCTGTGAGAAATAAATTTCTATTGTGTTTGACCTAGTATATATTGTTTGGTCCTTTTGTTATAAGTTATCATGATCCTAACTAGCATATTATTGTTCTTTCCTCTGTATCTTGCACATTTTTCTCTACTGGAATCTATCTATCTGCATTCAGACATGACCAAACATCTTCCATCTTTAAAACAACAACAACAAAACACTCCTGTGACTCCACATTCCTGCTCAGTTTCTCACTACTTCATTTCACAGACCGTCTTAATTGGAAAAGTGTATATTCACAGTCTTAATTGCTTGCTTCCCATTCACTCCTAACCCCAATCCATGTAGTTTTGTTTTTTTTGTGTGTGTGTTTTTTTCCCACCACTCCATTAAAGCTGCTCTTGCTGAAGTCCTCAATAAGAGCCATGTGTTCAAGTCCAGCGGACACTGTGGGGTTGTCATTGTAACTCTCAGGGCTTAACAGAGTCAACCACTCTTTCTTTCATGACGTATTTTCTTATCGCAGACATTTTAAATGAGTCATATCCAAAACTGGTCTACAACTTCTACCCCTCCATTTTCCCATCTCAATAAATGGGAAAATGAGACACGCCCATCCACCAGTGTCTCATGCCAGAAATCTGGGGGTCAGTTTTGAGATATCATTCTTTTTCCTCATCCATAACCAATCAATCATCATATCCAGCCAATATTACTTCCTAATTTTTCTTCATTGTAGATAATCTTTAAATATATATATATCAGATATCAGAGGAAGGAGGAAGAGGGAAAGAGAGTAAGCTATCCTGACTCCACGGGGAGAGGACAACTGGGAGCTCTGGGTTTGGTACCCTCCTGGCCAGTTTGTGTCTTTTCCTTTGGCTCTGTATCCATTCCCTGAAATAAGCTGTAACCACGAGTCCAGCAGCTCTGAGTAAGCTCTCTGAGTCCCTCTAGTAAACTGTCAAAATTGAGGATACCAAACGCAATGGGTGTCAGAAATGAGGGTGTCTTGTGTGGACTGTGCTCCTCCAACCATACAGTCGGCCAACTCTCTCACCATTACACTTTCTTAGCAAAATAACTGCAGCTAATGATTCTGTTTTTCCTGGTACCCTAAAAAGAAGGTTCTAGGAAACACCTTGGCTGCTAGCTTGAAATAAGTGCCCATCCCTGACTCAATCACCGTAGCCTGGAGGAGAGAGTGCTGTGGTCAGTCTCGGTCAGAACATCTGCCTAAATTACAGGAAATCAGCTCCTTACAGGAGAGAAAGTTTAGAGTTCTGAAAGAACGGGCATAGGGATACTGAGTGAACCAAAACAACAAACATTCACCATGGGGCATTTGCAGCAACATTTCCCTCTGTCGGGAACTCCTGATTCTTATTCATCACCCCGACCATGACCACAATTTTTAAATAACTAATTCTACTCACTATTGAGTTTCAGATTAAATGTCACTTCACCAGAGAGGCTTCTTTCAATCAAAATACAAGTCTCCATGAGAGTGTCTTATTGTTCTTGTCAGTTTTTTTATTATGTGTTTGTTGCTGTGATTGTTAATGTAATATGTTAATGCCACTTTGACTCTAAGCTCTATGAATTCAGGACCATGTCTCTACTTTTCATCATACAATAGGAACTAGAAAATATTATAGTGGAAGGAATGAAGAAGAATGAAAGAAAAATCTGTCAATGGATGGCCTTCATCTCAGATCTTATGCTATCTCTTCAAATGTTCTTCTTCTTTTATTTTTTAATCCTCACCTGGGGATATGTTCATTGATTTGAGAGGGTGAAGAGAGGAGAGAAAGAGAGAGAGAGAGAAACATCTATTTGTTTTCTTCCATACATGCCCCAACAGGGTTCAAACTCACAACCTAGGTATGTGTCCTGACCGGGAATAGAACCCTCAACCAAGTGAGCCACCTGGCCAGGACTCTTCAAATATTCTTTTTTAGTAAAAGGTCAGTAAAGAAACATCTAGTTAAACTTTGGACTCAGCTGTTGGAACCAATGGAAATAACTTGCTTCAATTTTTCAGTCAGGAATTTAAAAACTGCATGACCCTTAAAAATACAAACACTGGGTAGATTAACCTAATGATCCTTTATTAAGACAAAATATATGATATCTGAATGGAACTACCTCTTACAATAAACAAATAAAACTATGTGCCGCAACCTTGCATAGTGTTATTTTATTTCAGCCTCAAGTAACCCAGTGAGATAAGTAACACAGGCAAATATTTCTTTCATCTTTTTAACAGATTAAAAAAAAAAAAAAAAGAGCCTGAGAACCAGGAAGATAAGATGAATAACTCAGGATCACATTGAAAACTTAGTGGTTAGAACAAGATTATTACTTAGCAATACTGGAGCCTAGTTCCATAATCTTTTTACCAATCCGGTGTCTCTATCCTCTGGGCCTTCCTGTTAACACACACTGCTATCTCCTTCAGTGGTGGGATGTCTGAAAAGTCACATGATACTTATTGTAGTACATTTGAATATGAATACTGTATTGGAAAAACCTACCGTTCTCCCTTTTCCTGCGTGTGCCCTTTACTACTTACACAGAAGACTTCCCTCCCGACACTATGGTCACCACATGTGCGTGGGGCTTTCCCCATAACAAGCAATTCTCCACAACATAAGCTGGGTGTCCGAAAATTTAACTCAGTTCCGACTGCAGCTACCAGAAGATAGTGTCAGATCCCACAGGTTAGGGACTCAGTCCCACAGGACTGCTCCCACCTTAATTCAGATGCCAATCTTGAGTAGTAAGTAGGTCCTTAATGTTACCCACGACTTCTGATTTTGCTACAAATTAGAGTTTGCCACGATCCCTCCTCA